>NC_064821.1:14870828-15237356 GCF_024166365.1 Elephas maximus indicus
AGGAAGACAGCAGTAGCTGCAGTCATGTATGCTGTGATCCCTCAAATAATGACTCCTTTTATCTATAGCCTGAGGAACAGGCACATGAAGGTAACCTTGAGAAAAATCATTGGTAGGATACCTTCTTTTTAGTGATCGTGTTCTCTGCTTTGGGCTTCTATTTCTAGAATGAGTAGGGTAAAAGAAATATTGGCGTGTCAGGATACCTAACTATTCCATCAACAAGTTCATCTAAAATGACTAGATAATGTAATGGCTAAGTGTTGCATAAATGAGTCAAAAATGCCCTCTGCATATTGGTCCCCAGTCGTTTACTTCTTCATAGCAAGCTCAAAAAAGACTGACAATGTCAAACTCAAATTTGTACATATCCAATTCTTTTTAAAAATACCCCAGGTAAGTCGATTTTACCAACTTAGAGCCTGCCTTCCTTACTTACCCTACAAAGCTGCACCCAACAGCTGCTAGATAAGACAAAACCTTATAGGGGTCCTAATGTTCTGCTGCCTTTGGAGTGTCTTTGACCTAGAGACTCTCCACCTTACTGCAGTAGGACATCTCATAGGGACACATAATCCCCTTCCTTCCCTCTGCTCTTCCCTGGGAGTTTTCATGCCCTCTTCCCCTTCTGTTGTCTCCCTGTAGTGTTTGCCTCTGGAAGACCTCCTGCTGTAGGAGATGACACCCTAAATTGCTTGTTATGCAACTGGTATTCCACGGTCATAAATTTTTTTCTTGATCAGCCCTGAACTCCGCTGAACTCACTATAGTAAATGGGTTTTAACTTGGGATTGAAACCAGGCTCTGTTTTGTGCCTAGTTTTGTGCTGTTTGACAAATGATTTGCACTCTTTAAGCTCAGTTTCTTTGGGCAGGTTCCATAGAAGCAGAGCCTGAGGAAGGGCTTCTTGTTATAGGGATATTGTTACTATCCTACTCAGACAAAAGCAAGTGGGAGACGATGGATAAGGCAGGGAAGGATCTAATGAATGTTGCTATCATGGCTAGAGTGTAGCTTCGGCCTGGTACAATGGATAAGGTTGTGAATTGGACCCCATACTTACCTCACTGTGAGACAAGGATGCTGACCTCTCATGCCCCAATTCAGCACTTAGTGAGATCTGTCACTGATAAACTGTCTCTAATAATGGCAACATCTGCACCCACCATGCTCGGTTTCATCATCTACAAAATGATCTCTGTAATTTTAGATGATCGTGATATATTTAAATTTCATCAGTGAGGAAGCCTTTGGTGCTAAGAAGAAAAAGAACTGACTCTAATATCCTCAAGCAATAGAGTTATATATCATTATAAGGAAAGGCCTTCAAAGGTAGGGAATGAACAGAAACAGGAAAGTAAGCTTCATTTAGTCCTCTGTTAGGTGGCTTCATCTTAGAAGTGGTTCCCCTTGTGGTCTCCTGATTGCTGCAGCAGATCCAGGGGTCATATCCATACCTGATGTCCAGAAAGAGAAAGCTTGCTATCCTTACCTGTATCTATTATTAATAGACCTCTCCATGGAGTCATCAGAAGGTAACTCCTCTGTATTGGGTTGAATAAGCTCCCCCCCCGCCCCCGCCAAAGATAGGCCAGTCCCTGGAAACCTGTGGACATTACCTGATACGATAAAAAAAAAAAAAAAAAAGTGAATGTTGCTGCCTGTACTTTTGGTGTCATATTTAAGAAACCATTTCCCAATCCAAGATCAAGAAAATTTACCTCTCTGTTTCCTTCTAAGAGGTTTATAGTTTTAGCATTTGATCCATTTCGAGTTAATTTTTGTATTGATATAGAAGGGGAAGGGTCCACCTTTATCTTTTGCATGTGACTATCCAGTGGTCTCAGTGTCATTTTTTTAAAAAGTTTTTTTATTTTTTCCTGTTGAATGGTGCTGGTGCTAAATGTTTAGTCTTTTTATATATGGATTTTCTTAGTTTTCTGTTTTTTGTCTCCCCCCCCCACCCCCACCACCATGTGCTTTGGAGATTCAAACCTGTTGTTGGGTGTAGCACTAGCTCATTTATTTTTCAGTGATGTACATTTTTACATTGTATACAGTACTTTCACAGAAGTTCTTTTTTTATGCAGATGGAAGTTTTGCTAGGTAGTTTTCTGCTCTTATGAATAGAGCTGTTTCAATATTCTCATTTCTCCTAGTTGAAATCAGCAAGAGTTTTATAATAGGGGAGGGGGAAGTATATGTTATTGAGTATAGGGGAAAACCTATTATTCTTTGGATAGCTCCAAAGTTTTTTAAGTGGTTGAACTAGTTTTTACTCCCAGTGAATATTCCTTGTATCCTTGTAATCACCAACATATTTTCATTTAGTTTAACATTAGTTTAACAATCTGTTAAGTATAAAACATTATTTATGAATTTGTGCATGATTTGTTGTGTATATTTTCACCATAATAAAAAAAAAATTATTCAATCGACTAACATTTCTGTTATGAAGAGCTTGAAAATCTTTTCACCTACCTGTTATGTGCCATTTATTCTTCCCTTTTTGTGAAATATCTGTTTATGGTATTTCATTGAGTGGTTTATCTTTTTTTTTTTTTTTAATTCGAAAGCTTTCTTTATTTGGTGGAGGTGTTAATACTTTGTCAGTTAGATGCATTACAAATTTCTTCATTAGGTCCATGGCTTGTATTTCATATCCTTTCATGCCTGTTTGGATGAACAGAGTGATTTTACTCTTTTCTTCTCTGTTGTTCCCTTTCCTTCTGTTCCAGAATGCCCTGCAGGGTCAGTGGGGGTTGGCACTGGGACTGTATCAAGACTGTTTCCCCCTCTTCCCAATCCTGTTCCCCTCCTTTATCTTTCAAGGTGCAGACTCCAGGAGCAGTTCCTAATAAACTTTTATCATGCTAATCTCTGCTTCCCGAGGGAGCCCAACCTGGAGCTATAGGAAAAAGATGGACTATTGATGGTGCTAAATGTTATGGAGAATAAACTTCAGGAAAGGGATTGGGAAAACAGGAAGATGTTGCAGTTTTAGATAGGAGGGCAGAAGGGACCTCACTAAGCAGTGTACTTGTAAACAAAGACCTACAGGAAGAGTGGAATGAACCTGTGGTTATCTGGAGGAAGAAAAAAAGGAGGAAGAATCAATGGTAATTACCTGGAGTAAGGCCAAATTGGGCCTAAAGCATTCTTTTTTTCATTTTTGCTGGATTTGATTTTTTTTTTTTTTAAATCCTGTTAGTAATTTTGTGGGAGTGCCGTGGGATTTTCCTTTCTTGTGCTAACCATGTCTACTTTTAGTTATCAAGGTTATGCCGGCCTTATACAATGAGATTGAGAATATTTTTTCCCTTATATTTTCTGAAACGATTGCTTTTCTTTTGTCTACACTCACATTATCCAATTCTTTCCTTCAATTTCCATTTCAGTTCAGTCTGGAGAAATTAGTGTAAGAAAATATATTTATTGTGAGTAGAAAAGATCCCATTCAAATTGGGTAGCATCACCCCCCAAAACACAGGGAATGCTCTCCAAAGAGAATTAATGAAAACAGGTTATATAGGTCATTGTCATGTTAATTTCTCAGGAGATAGCAACAGAACACATGTTGGGTTCCAGGGTCAGCCTATTGTAGGAACAAAGGCACTAAGAACATGTCATATATTTTCTGGTAAGACTCTGGGGTTCCTGCTTCTTGAACTGACTGCACATAAGTAATTCTCTCAAAGATCCCAATGTCTGAGGCAAAGAAGTCCTTACTAAGCTACTCACTAGGCTATTGTGTGACCTGAAGGTGACTCCAGGAAAACCAGTTCTTTAAAGGCTCAAGGTTCAAAAGGACACCTCAGGGCAAATGGCCTGGGCCAGTTACCTCAACTCCAAGAACCCAGAAATCTGGGTATTTGAAGAATTAAAATGGTTTGTCATTTCCTCCCTTTTGATCACGATTCTGCTATAGAATCTTTGATCATAAATGTTCATTTATGGTAGGCAGGCATCATCTGATTCTTCTGGCCTCATGACAAAGGAGACAGTTGTTAATGGAGGTATCAGACATGGAGCCTAGTTCTTTTTCTGCCCGCTACAACAGACAAACAAATGTCCTGGAAGGACAAACCCTTCTTTCCTTTGCTGCTCCAGATGAACAGAGACCAACTGTTGCACCTTAGATGGCCACTTGCAAGCTTTTAAGACCCCAGACACTACACAAAGAACTAGAAGGTAGAAACAGAAACATTAAGAACAATGTTAGGCCAATTTACTAAAATAACTCACAAACTATGGCCCTAGGTCTTTCAGCCTAGAAACAAATTCCATGGCCATTTATTCGTAACCAGCATCAGTGACTGAGTTACATGTGCCTCAGCAGCAACTACATTCTGTGAAGTCTAATATTGTGTATTATTAATATAAACACACCAACGTTCACCTATTAAGACACAAACTCCTTCTCGGGAGACTGCCATGGATTGAATTATGTCCCCCCCGAAAATGTGTGTATCAGTTTGGCTGGGACATGATTCCCAGTATTGTGTGGTTATCCTCCATTCTGTGACTGTAATTTTATGTTAAAGAGGATTAGAGTGGGATTGTAACACCCTTACCGAGTCACATCCCTGATCCAATGTAAAGGGAGTTTCCCTGGGGTGTGGCCTGCACCACCTTTTATCACTCAAGAGATAAAAAGGAAAAGCAAGTGACTAGAGAGGGGGACCTCATACAACCAAGAAAGCAGTGCAGGGAGCAGAGTGCATCCTTTGGACTTTAGGTCCCTTTGCAGAGAAGCTCCTAGTCCAGGGGAGCTTGATGAGAAGGTCAACGGAGAGAGAAAGGCTTCCCCTGGAGCTGACACCCTGAATTTGGACTTTTAGCCTACTTTACTGTGAAAAAACAAGTTTCTTTTTGTTAAAGCCATCCACTTGCAGTATTTCTGTCATAGCAGCACTAGATGACTAAGACAGAGAATAACAGGAAACCAAATACTATTCTATTTTGTAAAATCACAGCTCGAACTTCAGGTACTTGTCTAGTTATGGTCTTTACAGCTTTGCTAAGTTTATCAACAGAGATTTCTAATTCCAGAGTCAGAATATCTAAATCCATCTAAAGTTCAATTATTTCTTTTAATGTGAGAGTGAGCTATTCCAGTAACTAATAGCACTGTGCTGATTACAGAATAGCCTATGGTAAGGGTTTTTCTCCACTCCAGATTCTTCTTTTAACTTTTAAAAGTTTATTTTCTGGTCTCAATTTCATGTTCCTCTCATATTTCTTTTTTCCTCTTGGTTAATAGATTATAGGAACAGCATAATAAGAACCAGTTCAAAGCTGCAGGAGAAAAAACAAACCCATTAATTACATAATTTAGGGGAGGGGTAAAAATGGTTTCTTTTATCTAGAAAATGGAATCTTTTAGTCCACTCAGTGCTATGTAGTTGATTTCTGTTCATGTGATTCTGGATCAGCAGCAGTCCCTGAACACATCAGGTCAGCTTTTACTCAAGAGTTCTGGAAATCTTGACTCAGTCCAGCAGTTGGAGAAAAATGTAGAATGAAGCTCTAACTCACAAAAAAAGACCAGGCTTACCGGTCTGACAGACTGAGAAACCCCAAAAGTATGGCCCCTAGACACTCTTTTATCTCAGTACCGAAGTCACCCCAGAGGTTGACCTTTCAGTCAAAGATTAGACAGGCCCCTAATACAAACAATAATACTTGTAACTCTACCACATGTATGAGCCTAAATGGGCACACCACCCTAGGGGCAAGGACTAGAAGGCAGGAGGGAACAGGAAAGCTAGATGAATGAAAATGGGGAACTCAAAGCTGAGAAGGGGAGAGTGCTGACACGTCATGAGGTTGGCAACCAAAGTCACAAAAAGAAAAAGTGTATTAATTGTTTAATGAGAAACTAATTTGCTCTGTAAACCTTCATATAAAGCACAATAAAAAAAAATTAAGAAAACGTCTTGATTTGTTATTCAGAGGCAAAAGTATGGCAGAGTAATTTCTTGGTTAGTATTCTTAGACTCACCACTGATATGATTTTTTATTTTTCTTTTGAGAGTTAACAGTAATGCAAGTCATTATAAAATGAAATGGTAGGGATGTATAAAATATAAAAAAATAAAAACTCCATGGGTAAAATATGTGAATTCCCCAATTAAAACTGTTGACATTGATGATGTTACATTCAAAAGAAATAAAGTTGCAACCAAATTTGCAGTTAAAATAACTAAAATTACTAATGATAATATTACACTCATTGTCAAAACATAAGAGGAGTCAACGACACATAAAATTTTAACCCAAAGAAAATTTGATACTTTTCCTAATTTGACAATACATTTCATGTAACTCATAACACATTAAATAAGCCTTTTTATTTTAGTATTTTTCCCTTTACAAAGCCGGAAAAAAATATTTTTTGGCTTTCCAAAAGGCTTCAAAGTTGTCAGGAGTTTATCGTAGGTAACCTAGAGACAATGCTTGTGGCTTGGTTTTCACCATGAATTCAGGAATTTATTGTAATAGACACCGAACCCTTGCCTCTGAGGCAGAATACACACAGGATAAAATTAACTCTTCAACCCAGTTATTAAAGATAATTTTTTAAGGTTAACAGTAAGAAACCCAATTTTTTTTTTTTTTGGCTTTATATGTTTTTTGACACTAAAGCTCTTAAATATCTCTTAAATTAACCCATTGAACTATAGCTATGACATAGAAAAATTAGACCTTATCAAAAAATTCCCTTCTGGTAAACCTTTTAAACTTTGTACAACCCTTGAAGTGGCAAAAATGAATACACTCGTTAGCTATCAGTTTGGCATACTGTGGGGGCCTGCTGTTGGTGTGATGACGGAAGCTATGCCACTGATACTCAAATACAAGCAGGGTCACTCATGGTGGACAGGTTTCAGCTGAGCTTCCAGACTAAGACAGAATAAGGACCTGGAGGTCTACTTCAGGAAAGATTAACCACTGAAAGCTTTATGAATAGCTACAGAACATTGTCTGACATGGTGCCTGAAGATGAGCCCCTCAGGTTGGAAGGCACTGAAAAGACAACTGGGGAAGAGCTGTATCCTCAAGGCAGAGTCAACCTTAATGACAATGGGTTGAGTCAAGCTTTAGGGACCTTCATTTGCTGATGTTGTAACCCAACACTTTCAGGTCAGCTCAGCTAGGAAGACACATAGAACAGATGAAAGCAAAAGAAGCTTTATTTAGTTGACCAAGTAAAGGAGCACACCAAGATGTCTCCTCGAACAATAGCCCAAGGGGTTGATATGGATAAAGTAAATCGGGTCTGGGGTCCTCAGGAACACCAAGGGTGGGGCCAGCTTACTAATTAGTTTGACCTCAGAGGGCGTTCTAGTGGTGGTCCGATTTTCTGCACCTGTTCAGTCTGAAAGAGGGGGCCACAAAGATGGCATTTTGCCCATGCTGGGGGTGTAAACAAGGTGTGTTTTTAGGCCTCTGACATCAGTAAGTTGTCTGAGGGACAAGGTCACCCGTACTGGGCAGTTCAGGCAGGCCTGAGCTGGTCCAAGGACAATTTTAGCTGGATTGAAGACTGCAGTCTCTTTTTATTACCTGAGTCAGAACTGAAACTATACCTAAATAAGAAGATACTCTAAAAGCAGAGGCTAGTTCCTGTTTTGCCTAATAAGGAGATAGCTTATACACTGGGAGTTAACTCTCTGTGTTACTGAAGATGGCAGGCTTGGCCCCTTGGCACGGCCTCTTGTTTATTCAATGTGGCTAGAGTACTGCCGGCCTGAATGTGGCATGACTCAAAATGAGGAGAAACAGCTGCAAACATACATTAAATATCAGAACATGGAATGTGCAAAGTATGAATCTAGGAAAATTAGAAATCATCAAAAATGAATGGAACACATAAACATAGATATCATAGGCATTAGTGAGCTGAAATGGACATGTATTGGCCATTTTGAATTGGACAATCATATGGTCTACTATGCCAGGAATGACAACTTAAGAGGAATGATGTTGCTTTAATCATTAAAAAGAACATTTCAAGATCTATCCTAAAGTACAATGCTGTCAGTGGTAGGATAATATCCATACCATACAAGGAAAACTAGTTAATATGACTATTACTCAAATGCACCCACCAACCACTAAGGCCAAAGATGAAGAAAATGAAGATTTTTACCAACTTCTAGTCTGAAATTGATCAAGTATGCAATCAGGATTCACTAATAATTATTGGTGATTGGAATACAAAAGTTGGAAACAAAAAAAAGAACCGGTAGTTGGAAAATATGGCCTTGGTGATAGAAACAATGCTGGAGATCGAATGATAGAATTTTGCAAGACCAACAACTTCGTCATTGCAAATACCCATTTTCAACACCATAAACAGTGGCTATACACACGGACCTCGCCAGATGGAATGCACAGGAATCAAATTGACTACATCAGTTGAAGGAGATAATGGAAAAGCTCAATATCATCAGTCAGAACAAGGCCGGGGGTCAGCTGCAGAACAGACCATCAATTGCTCATATGCAAGTTCAAGTCGAAGCTGAAGAAAATTAGAACAAGTCCACCATGGCCATTTATGACTTTTAGCGTATCCCACCTAACTTTAGAGACCATCTCAAGAATAGACTTGATGCCTTGAACACTAATGACCAAACACCAGACGAGTTGTGGAATAACATCAAGGATATCATATGTGGAGAAAGCAAGAGGTCATTAAAAAAGACAAACAAGAAAGAAAAACCAAAATGGGTGTCAGAAGAGACTCAGAAACTTGCTTGTGAACGTTGAGTAGCTAAAGCGAAAGTAAGAATCTATGAAGTAAAAGAGCTGAACAGAAGGTTTCAACGAGTGAAGCCAGAAGACCAAGTAAATTATTATAAGGCCATGTGCAAAGACCTGGAGTTAGAAAAACCAGAATGGAAGAACAAGCTACGCATTTCTCGAGCTCAAAGAACTGAAGGAAAAATTCGGGCTTCAAGTAGCAATATTGAAGGATTCTATGGGGAAAATATTGAAATATGCAGGAAGCATCAGTAGAAGATGGAAGGTATACACAGAGTACCTATACAAGAAAGAACTGGTCGACATTCAACCATTTCAGGAGGCAGCATATGGTCAGGAACAAATGGTACTGAAGAAAGAAGTCTAAGGTGCACTGAAGGCACTGGTGAAAAACAATGCTTCAGGAATTGAGGGAATACCAAATGAGACGTTTCAACAAACAGATGTAGCACTGTAAGTGCTCTCTCATCTATGCCAAGAAATTTGGAAGAAAACTACCTGACCAACCGGCTGGAAGAGATCCATATTTGTGCTCATCCCAATGAAAAGTGATCCAACCGAATGTGGATATTATTGAACAATCTCATTAATATCACATGCAAGTAAAATTTTGTGACAATCTTTCAAAAGTGGCTGTAGCAGTACGTCAACAAGGAATTGGCAGAAATCCAAGCTGGATTTAGAAGAACCAGGGGTATTATTGTTAATGTTAGATGGATCCTGGCTGAAACCAGAGAATACCAGAAGGATGTTTACCTGTGTTTTATTGACTATGAAAAAACATCCAACTGTGCAGATCATAGCAAATGATGGATAACATTGCAAAGAATGGGAATTGCAGAACACTTAATTGTGTTCATGAGGAACCTGTACATAGATCAAGAGGCAGTCATTTGATCAAAACAAGGGGATACTGCATGGTTTTAAAATCAGGAAAGGTCTGTGTCAGGGTTGTATCTTTTCACCATACATATTCAATGTGCACGTTGAGCAAATAATCCGAGAGTCTGGATTATATCAGAAAGAACAGGGCAACAGGATTGGAGGAAGACTCATTAACAATCTGTGTTATGCAGATGACACAACCTTGCTTGCTGAAAGTGAAGAAGACTTAAAGCATTTATTGATGAAGATCTGAGACCACAGCCGTCAGTATGGATTGCACCTCAACATAAAGAAAACAGAAATCCTCACAACTGAACCAATAACAACATCATGATAAACAGAAAAGACTGAAGTTGTAAAGGATTTCATTTTACTTGGATCCACAATCAACACTCACGGGAACAGCCATCTAGAAATCAAACGATGTACTGCATTAGACGAATCTGTTGCAAAAGACCTCTTTAAAGTGTTAAAAAGCAAAGATGTCATCTGAAGATTAAGGTGTGCCTGACCCAAGTCATGGTGTTTTCAATTGCCTGACATGCATGAGAAAAATGGACAGTGAGTAAGGAAGACGGAAGAAGAATCAAGGTCTTTAGATTATGGTGTTGGTGAAGAGTATTGAATATACCATGGACTATCAAAAGAATGAACAATTTTGTCCTGGAAGAAGTACAACTGTTACCAATCGCCAATCTAACACAAAGGTCCTTGTCTTTTCCTCAGTAAGAATACACGCGAAAGACAAACTTCATCTTTAGCAAGCTTTGTTTTGCTTGAGTCAAATAAAAGGAGTCAGCTGGAGACTAAGCCTCTCCAAAAGACTGACTCGAAAAGGGAAGCAAGGTTAGGGCTTATATGGGTTCAGTGGAGACAATAGAGTAATGAATATTTAGTCAGCTTCTTTTTCAAGGGGCAGGTACTTCTCAGAATGGCGGCACATGCTAATTAGGTTGTACACACACCTGGAATCCAAGATTTAACCCACGGATATTCAAGATGGAGTCTTCTTGGCAGACCTTGGCATCGCTTATTATGCGATGTAGCACAAGCACACTGATCTTCAGCACTACACTGTCATCTTCAGAAGAGCTAAGGAAGGTTAAACAGTGGTCACACTTCGTTCTTCTGGGCATGCGGAGCCTGTAAAGAAGGAAGGGACTAGAAAAACACTAAGAAGGAGATAGTAATTCACAGGTTGTTTCAGTCTTATCTCATGTTGGCAGGGTGTGGTTCCTGTTTACCGAACTTCTAGATGGTAATATTTTAACAGCTCTTTTGTTCCACCAGCACAGTTAACCCTATCTGTCTCACAACCAGAATACTCCTTAGAAGCAAAGATGGTGAGATGATGTCCCACATATTTTGGACATGTTATCAGAAGGGATCAGTCCCTGGAGAAGGACATCATGCTTGTTAAAGCAGAGGGAAGACCCTCAACAAGATGGACTGACGTAGTGGCTGCAACAACAGGTTCAAGCATAACAACGATTGTAAGGACGAGGCAGGTTCAATCTGTGTTTCGTTCTGTTGTACATAGGGTCACTATGAGTCCGAACCAACTTGACAGCATATATATATATATATATATAATGTATACATGTCTATATACATATCTTCCACTGTTTCTTTCTCTGTGGCATAAAAAGCAAAAGTATTTAAACAAATTAAAAAGACTATCCATTAATTCAATATCACTAAGTTACCTAGAAAAATCTTTGAAATTATTTTAAGACCGTATATCACAAAATACAATTATTAGTGAAATAAATTTGTTTAAATAGTCTATATTTTCATTCAGATTTTTATCCATATTTTCCCCAATCTAATCTTAGCCCTTTGAGATTTTAATAACTGGGCTTTTTTTGTTGTTTGTTTTTTTAACTCAAAGCCTTGGCCGACCCTGACCAAGTCATTGATATGCATTTGACCTTTTTCTATTTTGGGTGGGGATTTTTTGTTTTTTCATTGTGATTTTTATCTTTTGAATTCTTAAAATTCCTCTGCAATAGAGAGAGCTTAGTCATGGTTCTTTATCTTGGAGATTCACCCAATTTCTGATAACTGTTTTAGGACAGGATTTTTCTTATTTTAACCTCATCAGAGTCCACATTATTTATCTTAATTTCTTTTGTTTTACAAGATTTTCACAAGGTTGAGAGGGGTCTTTTCTTCAAAAGCTCTGTGGGAGCTACAAGGGCCTCAGAGAGTGAGGGCCAAGGAGGCCTGAACTTGTCCTGCCCTCCCTCTCTAAGGCTTATCGTTAACAAGAAGAAATGGGCAATCTCGATTCATTTACATATGTTTAAGTTGGCATCGGAATTTTGAGAGGCAAAATACTTCCTTTCCTGTAAATATTTGGACTGTTAAATTTTATAAGTGCTTATTTATCACTAAACTGATTGATTAAAGTTCTTTGAAGAAATAATCTAATTTAATAATACCGTCTGGAGGTAGGGAATTATTACACCTTCATAATCCTATCTTTTGTACACTTTAAAGAATCTTTTATAGGAGCAATTTAGAATAATTTGTCCTTTATAAGACTGTGCTATACATATCAAAAAAAATTCCATCTTTTTTCAGTGCACTTTTCAAATAGACCAATTTATATCAAACTTTCTCAAAGTAGCTACTGAAAACCCAAACCTAAATTACAAGACAGGCACAAGAAGCAGTTTTTTTTGTTTTTTTTGTTTTTTTTTTGCAAGAGAAAGAGCTGAGACTTGACCTCACTTAAAAAAAAAAAAAAAAACTGTCAGCCACAGCCTCCAGCCTGACAGAAGGCAGGAAAAAAAAAAAAAAAAAGACACAACTCTGGGTCAGATACAAGCTCTTTGAACATACAAACACACACACAAAAGAGAGACATAAAACCAACATAAGTTCACTGATCTGTGAGGCCAGCTGTAAAAACCAGGCTGTACTCCTAAACAACACAAAACAAAGCAAATAGGGTACCCCTTTTGTTAATGTACCTTTGGAAATTGGTAAGATTGATTCATTTCAACAGGTTCTAGGTAAAAGTGATTAACTTGCCAGAGTCTCAGATGGGTCTCAGACACTTTGACAAAAGCTGAGTAACAAAAAAAAGTTCTCCAAAGAGAAAAGAAAGGACAATGCAATGGGAACCCATTGTCCCAAAGTGGAAGAAAAAAGAGAGAAAGTGGGAACTCATTTTCACAAAGTGATCACTGAAATTCCCAATTAAAAATTACTCTTAATATACTCAGCTTATAGCATTTTTGAACATGAACCTCAAACCAGGATCCCAATATGAGGGAGCTCTAGGCTCACTTCTCCTAGATGTCAAGGATTCTATTCTCTTGGATTGAAACTTTGGTTTCCCACAGTTGAATACAATACCTAGCAGGGAGTCTGATGCAGGGTTTGGTGAGTATTTTGTTTTACAGTGTACCGCCATTGCATGAGAGTTTTCTATCAGCTGGTGGGCAGCATAATGCTCTGGCTCATCTCCTGTTCCAGCTTATCCTCACATGAGCATCTTTCTGTTGGCAATAAATACCCTAGAAGACCTTGAAGTTCTCATGCCTACACGTTTTGTGGCTTAAAAAAACTCTGGAATTTCTTTGTAACAACCGTATAAAAACCAGTTTCATTCTTTCCGAACCTATTTCATTCTTCCAGTGAGAGATACAGCCTCTTATGAATTACAATTTTTGAAACAAAATCTTTCACAGAAGTTATTTTGGAATTCTGAATGTGTTTAGAAACTTCAGGATATCAATCAAATTAAGCAGCCCATTGATCCTGTCTGGTTTTGGCACCATGGTTTTCTAATTTAGATCTCAAACACACCAGTCTCTCTAACTGAAAAGTACCCCAATGTGGTCTCCAATTTGACGAGCTGAAAATGATAGGAAGCTCAAACAGAAAAAATACAAATGCAAACAAGACCTAGACCCATAGTTCTTGGCCATGTAGTGAGACAGAATTCCACTAGGAAAATCCACTTCTTTATTGGACTGGAAACGCTGGTATAGTGGTTAAGAATTATGGCTGCTAACCAAAAGATTGGCAGTTCAAATCCACCAGGCACTCCTTGGAAATTCTATGGGGCGATTATACTGTCTCCTATAGGGTTGCTATGAGTTGGAATCAATGGCAACAGGTTTGTTTTGTTTTTCTTAATTGAATTTGGCATACCCCATTTGAGACAGTCCTAAGCACTACAAGACAACAAATGCACCAAACTCACAATAAATATTGGATTCAAGCTCAAAACAAAAAAGGGGTGGAACTCAAAAGTCCAAGAGGGCTTACCAAGATGGCCTCCAGATGCTCCATGCAGGCAATGAACTGAAAGAGTTTTTGAGGGTGTCATGCTAATGTCCAACAAGAGCTCTGGGGGAAGTTGGTCAGCTGCTATGGATCCAACTTCTGACGCCAGCAATTGTCAAAAAACCTAAATGCACAGAGAATCATCAGAAATTAGTATTACAGAATATATGCATTGTGAGTAGATATTATTCAAATCAGGCAGCATCAACTCAAAAATATAGAGAAGGCATTCAGAAGAAGGGATAGCAAAAACAGGCTATATAGGTCATTGTCATGTTAATATCTCAAGAGATAGCATCAGAACATATGCAGGGCTCCAGGATCAGTCTGTTGAAGGAACAGAGTCACTAAGGATGTACCACACATTTTCCGGTCAGACCCTGGGTTCCTGCTTCTTGAAACTGACTCCACCTTGATAATTCTCTAAAAGGTCCCAGTGCCTGAAGTAAAATAGTCTCTGATAAGTTGCTCTATAGGCTATGATGTGATCTGGAGAGGACACCAGAAAAAGCAATTCCTTTAATGCTCAAGGATTTGAAAAAGGATACCTGACGGAAAATGGCCTGTGTGGATCACCCCAACTCCATGAACCCAGAAATGTGGATTTTCCAACAGAATTAAAATGGTTTATCCAAAACTGGAAATCCATCTATTAAAAAAAAAAAAAAGAAGAAGAAGAAACAGGACCTATACTTCACACCATACATAAAAGCTAACATAGAATACATCAAAAACTAAATATAAAACCTAAAACTAGAAAGATCATGGGGAAAAAATATAGACAATGGTAGGGGCCCTAATGCATGGCATAAATACAATACAAGACATAACTAACAAGGCACAAACACCAGAAGATAAACTAGATAACTGAGAGCTCCCCAAAATTAAAGACTTATGCTCATCAAAAAAATAAAAAAAGAATCTACTGACTGGGAAAAGTTTTTGGCTATGACATATCTGACAACGGTCCTATTGCTAACATCTATAGAATACCTGAACACCTCAACAAAAAAAGGCAAACAATCCAATTAAAAAATGGGCAAAGGATGTGAACAGATGCTTCACCAAAGAAGACATTCAAGCAGCTAACAGACACATGAGAAAATACTGCAATTATTAGCCAATAGAGAAATGAAAATCAAAACTAAAATGAGATACCATCTCACCTTGACATTAATGGTACTAATAAAAAATTAAAAAAACAGAAAATAATAAGTGTTGGAGAGGTTGTGAAGGAATTGAAACTCTTACGCACTGCTGGCGGGAATTTAAAATAGTACAACCACTATGGAAAATGATATAGGACCGCCTTATAAAAATAGAAATGGAAATACCATACTATCCAGCAATCGCACTCTTAGGAATACAGCCTAGAGACATAAGGGCCATCACATGAATAGACATATGCACACCCATATTCAGTACAGCTTTATTCACAATAGCAAAAAGATGGAAACAACCTAAGTGCCCATCAACAGATGAATGGATAAACAAATTACTGTACATACGAAGTAATACTACACAATGATAAAGAACAGTGACGAAACTGTGAAACATCTCACAACTTGGATGAATCTGTAGAATATTATGCTGAATGAAATAAATCATCACAAAAGGACAAATGTTGTATGAGACCGCTATTATAAAAACATAAAAAAAGTTTACACAGAGGGAAAAAAATCTTTGATGGTTATCAAGGAGGGAAAATGTGGGAGGAGAAATCACTAGATAGTAGACAAGTGTTAACTTTGGTGAAGTAAAGACAACATGCAACGTAGGGGAATTCAGCACAACTCAAAACAGACAAAGTCATAGAAACTTCCTAGACACATCGAAAACCTTGAGGGACCAATTTACTGAGGCTGAGGGCTGGGAAACATGGTCTCGGGGGACATCTACATCCACTGGCACAACATAGTTCATAAAGAAAATGCTTTACATCTTATTTTGGTGAGTAGCATCTGGGGTCTTAAAAACTTGTGACCAGCCATGTAAGATACATCCATTGGTCCCATTCCAACTGGAGTAAAGGAGAAACAAAAGACAAAAAGAAAATACTAGTCCAAAGGACTAATGGGCCACATGAAACAGGGATTCCACCAGCTTGAGCCCGGGAGAGCTAGATGGTGCCTAGCTACCACCACAGACAATTCTGACAGGGATCACAATAGAGTGTCCCTGGCAGAGCAGAAGAAAACTGTAGAAAAATATTCAAATTCACAGAAAAAGACCAGACTTACTTATCTAACGGAGATTGGAGAAACACCCAAGCTATGGCCCCTGGACACCCTGCTAACTCAGAATGGAAGCCGCTCCCAAAGCCCACCTTTCAGTCAAATATTAGAGGGGCCAATAAAATAAATAATAACACACATAAGGAATGTGGTTCTTAGTTCAATCAAGTATAGAAGATTAAATGGGCAACACCTGCCCAAAAGCAAAGACACAAAGACAGGAAAGGACAGGAAAAATAGAGGAGTAGATATGGGAAACCTGGTGCAAACAGAAAGGGGGAGAGTGCTGACACATTGTGGAGACTGCAACCAATGTCACAAAACAATGTATGTATAAATTCCTGAACCAGAAACTAATTTGCATTGTAAGTTACACTTAAAGCACAATATTTTTTTTTAGTTTGTCAACTCCAATCAGGTCCTTGCCCCTGCATGCAACAGAAAGTGCTCCTGAAGAGTCACCAACGTTCTCTACCTTATTAAGTCCAGATTTTGAGTCTTCATCCACCACTCACTTCACTTGTCAGCAACATTGACTCAGTTTAGTACTTATTGGAATGAGCTTTTATGTTTCAGGTCTTTCTGTGGTGCAAGAAAAAGTTTATCTTTTTGGTGTGACCAGCTGTATTTTATTCTATTATATCTATTATTTCATGCATTTGAAGTGAATCAAGTTCAGATAGCAAAAGGTGAAATTACAATGCCGTCTTGTCTCAATTTGGTTTTCAAAAGTTTATATATTAACAAAATTTATACAGAAATAGTTAAATGTGGTAAAACACACAAAAAATAGAGTTCATTAAAGGTAAAATATTTTTAAGTGAATACTAAATTGGCACACATAATTTCATCTCACATACTTTGGACATGTTATCAGGAGGGACCAGTCCTTGTAGAATGACAACAGCATGCTTACTAAAGTAAAAAAAAAAAAGTAAAGGGGTAGTGAAAAAGAGGAAGACTCTCACTGAGATGGATTGACACAATGGCTGCAACAATGGGCTCAAACATAGCAGCGATTGTGAGGATGGAGCAATACCGGGCAGTGTTTTGTTCTGTTGTGCATAGGGTCACTATGAGTCAGAACCGACCCTGTGGAGCCTGTGAACAAGAACAACACACAATATTTTCACAACTGAAATAGGTATCAGGCTTCCTAAGGTCATTTGGTTAGAGTTGCTTTCAGTTGTAATTAAATAAAGAAGACTGGAATGCAGTTAGATAAGAATGGTATGTCCGTGTGTGCTAGGTGTGTGACATGGAGGTGAGCAGAAACAATGCGTGGAGAAAGGTGAATGACAAGCAACCGCCCTTGTCAGGAAATCATCCATCCTGAATTCCACCTTTTATTGTCTTGGTCTTTAAGGATTTGTACTCTTTGGATCAGAATGACAATAAAATGTTTGGCTAATGAGGAGCTTTGGATACTGAGCCCCTAGGGATACAGAATCTGCAAATAGTCTGCCTGTTACCCCCTCACTCAGGAGCAGTTCTTCAGTCAGGGACCAGCACACCTGAGACATTACCCACCATGATCCTCTTGTCCAGGAGCTGTGTGCCTCACCAGGCCCTTCTGCCTTTCCTGTGGAGAGAACGTCCATCTACGTCATCCAACATCGAGGGCAGGTGTTAAGCATCATTCCTCAATGACACCAGCCAGGTAACCTAGAGTCCCTTGGTTAACATTTAGAAAGAGGGCAAGTGTTTCCTCACAGGTTCATCCAGAGGAAGCTGGGAGGAGAGTTGTTGTTGTTAGGTGCCATAGTGAACCCAAGCACAACAGAAAGAAACGTCGCCCAGTCCTGTGCCATCCTTACAACCATTGCTATGCTTGAGCCCATTGTTGCAGTCACTGTGTCAGCACTTCCCACTGAGGGTCTTTCTCTCATCAGGGAGAATGATGAGAGTACATGCATAAAATGATTGGAAATAAGGCTTCCGTGGACCCCTGCATCTATTCCATCTTCCTGACATGTTTCCATGTATCTTTGCACCAGTCTCAAGGACCTCTCATTCTACCAGTCTCCTCTTCCCTCTCTACAATGGAGGGACCATTTTCCTCCTGAACATAAATCTGTCCCTTTTGAAACATGATGACCATTATAATGAAAAAATACAAACCTGTTGCTGTCAAGTTGATTCCCACTCATAGCAACCCTGTGAAGGTTTTCAGAATAGAACTGCCCCATAGAGTTTCCAAGGAGCAGCTGGTGAATTTGAACTGCTGACCTTTTGGTTAGCAGCTGTAGCTTTTAACCACTACGGCACCAAGTTTTCCAGATGAACACTACAGAATTCTAATATTTACTTGAATTCTTGTGGTAGAGAAGGAGGTGGTTTGTGGAATTTGTCTCCTCATTCCTTGTTTTTAACACATATTTTTATCATCTCTGTTATCCAGCTCCTATCTTGGAAAGACATGGATTCTGAGACACACACATCACACCATCTCCCTAGTTCATTTATTTTCTCTTTATAAAGTTGCCAAATATTTACAGTGACCACAGGAGCACAGGTAGTATGAAAATATGTATATAAAACCATGACTAACATTTCACCCCTTTCAAGAACAAATAAATGTTTACACTGAGCTGTATTAGATTCAGGTTTGTTTTTTTTTTTTAATAAATAACCAAATAATATGCGTACAGGGGACACAAACTTTCTAGTCTTCTCCATTCTTCTCCTTCCCTTCCCAGATGGCTTTTGCCTCTGGTGATGAAGCTTCTGCTGGTCCAGGGACCACATATTTGATTGTCTTGTCACTCATCTTTTCCATCAGTTTAATCAACAATATGGAACCCGGAAACCAAACAGGAGTTTCAGAGTTCTTTCTCCTGGGACTGGCAGAGGATCCAGAACTGCAGCCCCTTCTCTACAACATCTTTCTGTTCGTGTACCTGGTCACCATCCTGGGAAACCTGCTCATCATCCTGGCTGTCAGCTATGATTCCCACCTCCATACCCCCATGTACTTCTTTCTCTCCAATCTGTCCTTTACGGACATCTGTTTAAGTACAACCACAGTCCCGAAGCTGTTAGTGAACATCAATACGCAGAGAAACTCTATCACTTACACAGGCTGCCTCACCCAGGTATGTGCTGCCATAATTTTTGGAGGTTTTGAAATTTTTCTCCTTGGAATAATGGCCTATGACCGCTATGTGGCTATTTGTCATCCATTGAGGTACACAGTCATCATGAACCCCCACTTCCTTGGTCTGCTGGTCATACTCTCTTTGTTCATTAGCATCATGAATGCCCTGGTCCATAGTCTGATGTTGCTGAGACTGTCCTTCTGCACAGACCTGGAAATCCCCCACTTCTTCTGTGAAGTTGTTCAGGTCCTCAAGCTCGCCTGTTCCAATACCCTCATCAATAACATCATACTATATTTTATGTCTAGCATATTTGGTGGTATTCCTTTCTCTGGGATTATTTTTTCTTACACTCAAATTGTTTCCTCCATCCTGAGAATGCCATCAGCTGTTGGAAAGTATAAAGCTTTTTCCACCTGTGGTTCTCACCTCACAGTTGTTTTCTTGTTCTATGGGACAGGATTTGGAGTGTACATTAGTTCAGCATTTACACACTCTTCCAGGAAGACAACAGTAGCCTCCGTGATGTACATTGTGGTCCCTCAAATGATGAATCCTTTTATCTAGAGCCTGAGGAACAGGGACATGAAGGGAGCCGTGAGAAAAATCATTGGTAGGATACTTTATTTTTAGTGATTGTGTCATCTGCTTTGGGCTTGAGTTTCTAGAATGAGTAAAAGTAAAAGAAATACTGGAGAGTCAGAATTCCTAACTAGATGACATAATGGCTAAGTGTTATAAAAATGAGTCAAAAACAACCTCTGTATATTAGCCCCCATTTGTGTACTTCTTCATAGCAAGCTCAAAAAAGTGTGCCAGTGTCAAACTCAAATTTATACATACTTGTTTTAAAAATAGCCCACGTAATCAGAATTTTACCAACTTAGAGCCTTCCTCCCTTACTTATCCCACAAAAATACACCCAGCTTTTGCTATCCACAGATGGGCGAAGACCTGTCGCTATAATAATCCTAATGTGCTCTGCCTTTGGAGTACCTTTGACCCAGAGACTCCCCAACTTGCTGCAGTAGGGCTTCTCACAGGGACACATAATCTCCCTCCTTCCTTCTGCACTTCCCTGGGAGTTCTCATCCCTTCTTCCCCTTCTGTTTTCTCCCTGCACCTCTTACCTCTGGAAGACTTCCTACTGTGGAAGATTACACCCTACAAGCAGCTGTCAATGCATCACACCAATAAAACAGCTTGCCTTTCAACTGCTATCTCATGGTCATAATCTTTTTTCTTGATCATCCTTGAAGTTCATTAAACTCACTACACTAAGTGCATTTCAACTTGGGGTTGAAACCTGACTTTGCTTTTTTGTTTAAATCTGTGCTGTTTCACGAATTATTTCAACTCTTTAAACTCAGTTTCTTTGGGCAGGTTCCACAGAAGCAGAGCCTGAGGAAGGGCTTTTTATTATAGTGATGTTGTTAGCAGTGTGACCCCAATACCCCGAGCATGTTTTTTCCTTTTTCAAAATGGGCAACTGAGAGCTTAACACAACTAAGGCCATGATAAATCTTTAAGTTATTCTTCCTCTGCCTGCCTCCTTCAGGTACATCTGTTAATGATTTTGTTTTGACCAAATGTTAATGACTTTGGTCTTTGTTTTAAACTGATGCAAATAACCTTTTGTTCTGTCAGGACTGCCTGTGGCATACAACCCCCACAGGAAAGCTGGAGCCCAGATATCAGATATATATATCTTTAGCCTAATAAAGAAATGTCTGCCAGGGGACTACAAAGACACTTGTAACCATTGTAAGATTCTGTATAAGCTCTAATGTCAAAATTGCCCTTCCAGACTCCATAGAGACAGCCTGTGTTGCTGCCAGGTCCCAGGTGATGTATAAAAAAAACTCCTTAATAAACTTTCTCACTCTTTCTGACTTGGAGTATGTTTCATTGGCTGGACTGCTCCAGGGAACGGATCCTAATCAGGTAACAGTAGCCTTCTCAGACAAAATCAAGTGGGAGACAATGGACAAGGCAGGGAGGGATCTAAAGTTATAGTCACAGCTAGAGAGTAACTTCAGGCTGATCTAATGGACAGGTTTGTGAATTGCACCCCATACTTACCTCACTGTGAGACAAGGATGCTGACCTTTCAGGCCCCAATTTAGTACTTACTGAGGTCTTTCACTGATAAACTGTCTCTGATAATGGCAACATCGGCATCCACCAGACTCAGTTTCATCACCTACAAAATGATCTCTGTAATTTGAGATGATTATGAGGTATTTGAATTTCATCAGTGCAGAAGCCTTTGGTTCTAAGAAGAAAAAGAACTGACTCTAATATCCTCAAGCAATAAAGTTATATGTCATTACAAAGAAAGGCCTTCAGAGGTAGGGAATGTACAGGAACAAGACAGTAGGCTTCATTTAGTCCTCTGTGTGGTGACCTCATCCTAGGACTGGTTCCCTTTATGGTCACCTGATTGTTGCAACAGATTCAGGTCTCATATCCGCACATGATGCCCAGAGAGAGAAAACTTGCCGTCCTTCTCTGGGTTTATTGTTACTAGGCATTTCCATGGAATCATCAGAAGACAACCCCTCTGTACTGGGTTGAATAATGCCTCCCCCCAAAGATATCCCAATCCCTGGAAGCTCTGAACTTGACTGATATTATAAGAGGGTGAATGTTCTTGCCTGTGCTTTTGGTGTCACATTTAAGAAACTGTTTTCCAATCCAAGATCATAAAGATTTGCCTCTCTGTTTCCTCCTAAGAGGTTTATAGTTTTAGCCTATGGTCTCTGATTTGATAAACTGATGATGATAGGGAGCTCAAACAAAAATCCAAATACAAACAAAACCTAGATCCATAGTTCTTGGCCATGTAGTGAGCCAGTTTCACTAGGAAAATCCACTGTTTCTTGGATTTGGCATATCCCATTTTGAGACAGCCCTAAGCACTGCAAAACACCAAATTCACCAAACTCATTATAAATATTGAATTCAAGCTTAAAATGCAAAAGGAGTAGAGCTGGAGAGCCTGAGAGGGCTTATCAAGATGACCTTCAGATGCTCCACAGAGGCAGTATGCTGAAAGGGCTTTTATGGACATTACATCTCTGTCCAATGAGAGCTCTGGGGGAAGTTAGTCATTTGCTATTGATCCAACTTCTGATGCCAGGAATTGTCAAAAAACCTAAATGCACAGAGAAACACCAGAAATTAATGTAACAGAATTTTTGTTGTGAGTAGATATGATTCAAATCAGGCAGCAGTCAACTGAAAAATGTAGGGAAGGTAGGTCAAAGAGGGGATAGTGAAAACAGGTTAGGCAGGTTACTGTCATGTTAATTTCTCAGGAGATAGTATGAGAATACATGCATGCAAGGTTCCAGGGTCAGTCAGTTGTAGCAGCAGAATCACTAAGAAAATGCCATACATTTTCCAGTTAGACTGTGGGTTCCTGCTTCTTAAAACTGACTGTATGTTGGTAATTCTTTAAAAGAACCTAATACCTGAGGCAAAACAGTCTCCACTAAACTGCTTACCAGGATACTGTTTGACTTGAAGATTACTCCAGGAAAATCAGTTCATTAAAGGCTCAAGTTTCAAAAGAATACCTTAGGGCAAATGGTGTGGATCAACCCAACTCCATGAACCAAGAAATAGATTCCAGAGGAAATAAAATGGTTTGTCAAAAACTGGATGTCCATCTGTAAAAAAGAAAGAAAGAAAGAAAGAGGACCCATACCTCACGCCATACACAAAAACTAACACAAAATATGTCACAGAACTAAATATAAAACGTAATACTATAAAGATCATGGAAGAAAAAATAGGTGCAATGCTAGGGGCTCTAATGCATGGCATAAATACAATACAAACCGTAAATAATGCACAGATACCAGAAGATAAACTGGGAGCTCCTAAAAATTGAACACTCATGCTTATCAAAAGACATCACCAAAGGAATAAAAAGAGAACCTACAGGCTGGGAAAACTTTTGGGCTATAACATACTCAACAAGAATCTAATCTCTAATATCTATAGAATACTTCAACACCTCAACAACGAAAAGACAAACAATTCAGTTAAAAGTGGGCAAAGAACAAGAACAGCCACTTCACCAAAGAAGACATTCAAGCAACTAATAGACACATGAGGAAATGTTAGCAGTTATTAGCCATTAGAGAAATACAAATCAACACTAAAATGAGAAAGCATCTCACACTGACATTAATGGAACTAATCAAAAAATTAAAAAAAAAATTAAATAACAAATGTTGGAGAAGTTTTGGAAAGATTGGAACTCGCATGCACTGTTGATGGGAATGTAAAATGGTACAACCACTACAGAAAATTATATGGCAACTCCTTAAAAAGCTAGAAATAGAAATACATATGATCCAGCAATCCCACTCCTAGGAATATATCCTAGAGAAATAAGAACTGTCCCATGAATAGATATATGCACACCCATGTTCGTTGTAACATTTTTCACAATAGCAAAGAGATGGGAACAACCTAAATGCCCATCAACAGATGAATGCATAAACAAATTATAGTACATATACACAACGGAATACTATGCAACAATGAAGAACAATGATGAATCTTGAAAACATCTCCCAACATGGATAAATCTGGAGTGTATTATGCTGAGTGAAATAAGTCATCACAAAAGGACAAATATTGATTAAGACCACTATTATAAAAACCCAAGAAAAAGTTTACACAGAAAAAAACAATCTTTGATGGTTAAAAGGGAAGGCTTGAATGGGGAGGGGAAATCACTAACTAGATAGTACCCAGTAATAGACAAGCATTAACTTTGGTGAGGGGGAAGACAACACACAATATATGGGAAATCAGCACAACTTGAACAAGGCAAAGTCTTAGAAGCTTCCCAGAAACATCCAAACACTTCAGGGACCAAGTTACTGGGGCTGAGGGCTGGAGACCAGGGTCTTGGGGAACATCTAGGCCAATTGGCATAACATAGTTCATAAAGAAAATGTTCTACATTCTACTTTGGTAAGTAGCATCTGGGGTCTTAAAAGCTTGCGAGCATCAATCTAAGATGTATTTCTTGGTCCCATCCCATTCAGAACAAAGGAGAATTAAGAAAACCAAAGACACAAGGAATATATTAGTCCAAAGGACTAATGGACCACAAGAACCACAGCCTCCACCATCCTGAGCCCAGAAGAACTAGATGGTACCTGGCAACAACGATGGACTGTTCTGACAAGGATCATAATAGAAGGCCCCAGACAGAGTGGGAGAAAAATGGTACAACATAATTCAAAATCCCAAAAAAGACCAGACTTACTGGTCTGACAGGTGCTGGAGGAAGCCCCTAGACTATGGCTCATGGAAACAGTAGTCAAGAAATCAAATGACCTATTGCACTGGACAAATCTGTTGAAATGATCTCATTAAAGTGTTAAAAACCAAAGTTGTCACTTTGAGGACTAAGTTGCACCTGACCTAAGCCATGGTATTTTTAATTGGCTCATATGCATGCAAAAGCTGGACAATTAATAAGGAAGACCAAAAAATAGTTGATGCCTTTGAACTATGGCGTTGGCGAAGAATATTGAGTATACCGTGGATTGCCAGAAAATGAACAAATCTGTCTTGGAAGAGGTACAGCCAGAATGCACTTTAGAAGCAAGGAAGGAGAGACTTTGTCTCAGATACTTTGGACATGTTATGAGGAGGGATGAGTCCCTGAAGAATGACATCATGGTTGGTAAAGTATAGGGTCAGAGGAGAACAGGAAGACCCTCAATGAGATGGATTGACACAGTGGCTGCAACAATGGGCTCAAACATAGTAAAAATTCTGAGGATGACACGGGACGAGGCATTGTCTCGTTCTGTTTTGCATAGCGTTGCTGTGAGTTGTAATCATTTCAGCCTCACCTAACAACAAAAACAATCAATGATCTGATTTAGGTAGTTAAAAACAAAATTTCCACAAGATTAAATTTGTGTATGAAGTCATAAGATTTATTTGATCTTCATGATATTCATACAGTAAGTTTCAGGTTCATTCGATGACTCTCAGAAAGAACGAACACAGAGCATTTGCATTTTACAAAATCTTAGGTATATTTTTACATATACGATTGGATGGTGCCATCCAATCAGTCTCCACTCATAGTAACTATCTACAACAAAACGAAACACTGCCCAGTCATGTGCCATCCTCACAATCATCTCTATGGTTGAGCCCATCTTTGCAGCCACTGTGTCAGTCCATCTTGTTGAGGGTCTTCCTCTATTTTGCTGACTCTCTGCCAAGCATTATGTCCTTCTCCAGGGACTGGTCCTTCCTAATAACATGTCCAAAGTACACGAGATGAAGTCTCACCATCTTAGCTTCTAAAGATCATTCTGGCTGTACTTCTTCCAAGACAGATTTGTTTATTCTTCTGGCAGTCCATGTTATATTCAATATTCTTCTTAAACACCATAATTCAAAGTCATCAATTCTCCTTATTCATTGTCCAGCTTTCACATACATATGAGGGTATTGAAAATACCTTGGCCTGGGTCAGGCACACCTTAGTCCTCAAAGTGCCATCTTTGCTTTTTAACACTTCGAAGAGGCCTTTTGCAGCAGATTTGCTCAATGCAATTTTCATTTAACTTCTTGCCAGCTGCCTCCATAAAAAAAAAAAAGAAAAAAAAATGGGTGTTGATAAATATACCCATACACATAAACTATCCCTTCACACCTAAAATAGGAGTCAGGTTTCCTAAATTCACTGGTAAGATAGAGTTGCTACCAGTTGTGTTAAAAAAAAAAAAAAATGAAGGAGACTGGAGTCCAGTTGGAGAAGAATGTGTGTCCACATATTCATGGTGTGTGACATAGAGGTGAGCAGAAACAAAGAGAGACGAATCACATGCAGCTGGTCTCACGGAGGCAGGGAGTTGACCATCCTGAATTTCACATTCTAAAGACTTGGTCTTTCAGGATTTGTGCTGCCCTGGGATCAGGATGACAATAAAAGTTTTTGGTTAATGAGAAGCTTTGGAATTTGAGCCCCCAGGGATGTAGAGACTGAAAATAGTCTGCATGTGACTGCCCGTGACTCAATATCCCCTCACCCCCCAGCCGGGAAGCAGCACACCAGAGACTCTACCCACAAGTGATCCTCAAGCCCAGGAGCCAGGTGTCCCACTGAGTCTCTCTGCCTTTCCTTAGGACACATCTTCCACCTTCACCATTCAGGGAATGCGTCAACATCATTCTACAGTGATGCCAGCCAGGTAATTAAAATCGCTAGTTGTTGTTTGGAAATAAGGGCAGGAGTTTCCTCACAAGTTCATCCAGGGCAAGCTGTGAAGAGAGTACATGCATAAAATGATTGAACTCAAGTCTCCCATGGACTCCTGCCTAACTATCTTCCATCTTCCTGACATGATTCCTTGGATCTTTGCACCAATCCCAAGGAACTCCAATTCTTCTTTCTTACTCTGTCTCTATAATGGTAAAGATCATTTTCCTCCTGAGCAGAAATTGCCCCTTCTCAAACACGATGACTACCATAAAATTCTCTGATATTTACTCGCATTCTTGTGGTGGTGAAATAGGAGGGCTATCAGCTTCGCCTTATCGTCCCACTCCTGGTTCTTAACACACATTTGTATTATCTGTGTCACCTGGCTCTAATCTCTGGAAAAAGATGTGGAGTGTCAACAGACTCTTTGAATTCCTCCTTCCGTTTTTCTCTATAATATTACCTTTTTAAAAAATAGTAATAACAATAATTTTGTTGATGCTTCATGTCTGGGAGGCTGTAAACATATTTTTCTTTGTAAAGGTAGATCTTTCCTTGGAGTAAGTGTGTCCATTCACACTTGGATAGAATATGCCTTTTGGGCTGGAATTCTGGGCCTACAGGGAAGTCCACCAGAGCCAGACTGTTGTTGTGGCTGCTAGCTGCCAGTGAGTTTGCCCACAACTCATGGCAACCCATGCTCAACAGAACAAAAAGCTGCCAGGTCCTATGCCATCCCCATAATCGGTTGTGAATCAAATTGTTTTAATTCATAGGCTTTTCTTTGGCTGATTTTCAGAAGTGGATCAGCAGGATTTTCTTCCTATAAAATTACAAAATATTTAAAATGATCATACCAACACAGATGGTGTAAAAAAAAAAAAAATAGCACCTTTAACTACTTTCCAGAATAAACAAATATTGATGCTCAGCTATTGATCAGATTCATGTATTTTTTATTAAATAATCAAATAAGATGCACACAGATGGCACAAACTGTATTCCCCTCCATTCCTCGTGTTCCTGACCTAGATGATGTTTGCCTCTGGTGATGCAGCTACGGCTGGTATGGGGACCACACATTTCACTGTCTTCATCTCATCTTTTCCATCAGATTCATTAATATGGAACGTAGAAACCAAACAAATGTTTCAGAACTCTTCTCCTGACACTGAGGGAGGATCTGGAACTGCAGCCCCTCCTCCATAGCCTGTTTCTGTCCATATATCTGGTCACTGTCCTGGGAAATCCGCTCATCATCCTGGTTGTCAGCTCTGACTCCACCACCACACCCCCATGTATTTCTTTCTTGCCAATTTGTCCTTCACTGACATCTGTTACAGCATCACCATTATCCCAAAGATGCTGGTGCGCCTTCAAGCACAAAATCAGAGCATCACATATGCAGGCTGCCTCACCCAGGTCTGCTTTGTCCTGGTTTTCACTAGTTTGCAATGTTTTCTCCTTGGAGTAATGGCCTATGACCTCTATGTGGCCATTTGTCAACCAAGACATAAACAGTCATCATGAACCATTGCCACTGTGGTCTGTTGATTCTACTCTCCTTTTTCATTACGACTGTGGATGCCTCGATCCACAGCCTGATAGTGTTGCACCTGTCTTTCTGCACAGACTGGGCAATCTCCTACTTCTGAGAAGCTGTTCAGGTCATCAAGATTGCCAGTTCTGATACCTTCGTCAAGAACATCTTCTAACATTTGGCAGCTACCATACTGGGTGATGTTCCCCTCTCTGGAATCATTTTCTTTTATACTCAAATTGCCTCCTCCATTTTGAGAATGTCTTCAGCAGGTGGAATGCATAAGGCTTTTTCTACCTGTGGGTCTCATCTTTCAGTTGTTTCCTAGTTCTATGGGACAGGCTTAGGTATGTATATTAGTGCTGCATTTACACTCTTCCAGGAAGACTGCAGTAGCTTCAATGATGTACACTATGGTGACTCTCATGATGAACTCCTTTATCTACAATCTGAGAAACAGGGACATGAAGGGGAGCTTGAAGAACATTATCAGGTGTATATCTGTTTTTCAGTGATTTAATTATCTGCTTTGGGCTTGGATTTCTAGATTGCATCAAAGGGGAAGAATACTCATGAGCCAGAATTCCTGACTCTCCCATCACACGTTCTTCTAAAATGACAAGCGCAATTCACCTTGGGATTGGACCCTGACTCTGTTCTTTGTGTAGCTCTGTACTTTTGACAGATAATTTCATCCCTCAGTTGTTGTTGTTAGATGCCATCAAGTTGGTTCCAACTCATAGTGACCTTATATACAACAGAACAAAACACTGTCCGGTCCTGTGCCATGCCCATAATTGTTGTTATGCTTGAGCCCATTGTTACAGCCACTGTGTCAATCCATCTCGTCGTGGGTCTTCCGCTTTTTCATTGACACTGTATTTACCAAGCATGATGTCCTTCTCCAGGGACTGATCACTCCTGACAACATGTTCAAAGTATGTAGGACATAGTCTCACCATCCTTGCTTCCAAGGAGCAACTTAGTTGTACTTTTTCCAAGATAGGTTTGTTTGTTCTTTTGGCTGTCCATGATATATTCAATATTCTTCACCAATAACACAATTCAAAGGCGCCAATTCTTCTTCTGTCTTTCTTAGTTATTGTCCAGCTTTTGCAAGCATATAATACTATTGAAAATACCATGGCTTGGATCAGGCACACCTTAGTCTTCAAGGTGTTATCTTTGCATTTCATCACTTTTAAGAGGTCTTTTGCAGCAGATTTGCCTAAAGCACTGCATCTTTTGATTTCTTTACTGATGCTTCCATGGCTGTTGATTGTGGATCCAAGTAAAATGAAATCCTTGACAACTTCAATCTTTTCTCCATTTATCATGATGTCGATTATTGGTCCAGTTGTAGGGATTTTTGTTTCCTTTATGTTGAGGGGAAACCCCGGTGGTGTAGTGGTTAAGTTCTACGGCAGCTGACCATAGGGCCAGCAGTTCCAATCCACCAGGTGCTCCATGGAAACTCTATGGGCAGTTCTGCTCTGTCCTACAGGATCGCTATGAGTCAGAATCGACTCGACGGGACTGGGTTTGTTTTTTTTTGTTTTTTTGTTTTAAGTTGAGGTGTAATCCATACTGAAGTCTGTGGTCTTGGATCTTCATCAGTAAGTGCTTCAAGTCCTCTTTGCTTTCAGCAAGCGAGGTTGTGTCATCTGCAAAACGCAGGTTATTAATGAGTCTTCCTCCAGTCCTGATGCCCAGTTCTTCTTCATATAGTCCAGATTCTCTGATTACATGCTCAGCATACAGATTGAATAGGCATGGTGAAGGGATACAACCCGAAGCACACCTTTTCTGAATTTAAACCACACAGCCTCCCCTTGTTCTGGTCAAATGATTGCCTCTTGATATATGTACAGGTTCCTCATGAGCACAATTAAGTGTTCTGGAAGTCCCATTCTTTGCAATGTTATCCGTAATTTATTATGGTCCACACAGTCGAATGCTTTTACATAGTCAATAAAATACAGGTAAACATCTTCCTGGTATTCTCTGCTTTCAGCCAGGATCCATCTGACATCAGCAATGATATCCCTGTTTCCAAGTCCTCCCCTGAATCTGGCCTGAATTGCTGGCAGTTCCCTGTGGATATTATCTGCTTTTGAACGATCTTCAGCAAAATTTTACTTGCATGTGATATTAATGATATTGTTCGATAATTTCCACATTCGGTTGGATCACCTTTCTTGGGAATAGGCATAAATATGGATCTTTTCCAGTTGGCTGACCAGGTAGCTGTTTTCCAAATTTCTTGGCCGAGTTGAGTGAGAACCTCCAGTGCTGCATCCGTTTGTTGAAACATCTCAGTTGATTCCCTTCAATTCCTGGAGCCTTGCCTTTTGCCAATGCCTTCAGTGCAGCTTGGACTTCTTCCTTCAGTCCCATTGGTTCCTGATCATATGCTACCTCTTGAAATGGTTGAGCGTCAACCAATTATTTTTGTTATAATGACTGTTTATTCCTTCCATCTTCTTTTGATGCTTCCTGCATCATTTAATATTTTCCCCATAAAATCCTTCACTATTGCAACTCAAGACTTGAATTTTTTCTTCAGTTCTTTTATCTTGAGAAATGCTGAGCCTGGTCTTCTGTTTTGTTTTTCTATTTCCAACTCTTTGCACACATCATTATAATACTTATTTTGTCTTCTTGAGCAGCCCTTTGAAATCTTCTGTTCAGTTCTTTTACTGCATCATTTTTTCCTTTTGCTTTAGCTACTCGATGTTCAAAAGCAAGTTTTTGTCATTTTGTCATACTGTGGGGGCTTGTGTGTTGCTGTGATGCTGGAAGCTATGTCACCGGTATTCAGATACCAGCAGGGTCACCCATCATGGACAGGTTTCAGCTGAGCTTCCAGACTAAGACAGACTAGGATGAAGGACCAGACAATCTACTTCTGAAAAGAATTAGCCAGTGAAAACCTTTTGCAACACTCTAACCCCAGTTTATTTGGTCAAGTTTTATAGAAGCAGCACCTGAGGCAGGTATTCTGTTATGTGATTGTGAGGGCATCCATTTCAGCAGAAGGAAAGTGGGAGAAGGTGAAGAGAGCCAGGAAAGGATGAAAGCAAAGTTGTGGGGATAGCCAGAGGCTAGCTTCAGCCTGATTCCATGGACAAAGCCATGTGAATGGAAAGTTAGAATTAGTCCCACTGTGAGAGATGAGAGCTTACTTTTCATGCCCCAATCAGTAATCACTGAGACATGTCATTGATAAATTGTATGTGTAAAAAGTAACATCAGCATTCATCATATTCAGTTTCATTATCTACAAAAGGGACAAAATTAGATGATTTCCGTGGCTTCAGAAGATTGTGAGGTAACTGAACCTTATCAGTGAGAAAGACTTTGATTCTAATAAGAAAATATAAACCTTGGCTCTAACAGGTTTTCATTACAAATGCTTCATTACAAGGACTTCGGAGGTAGAAAATGCACAAGAACAGGTCGGTAGGGTTTCATTCAGTCTCCTACAAGGTGGCTGCATTCTAGGACAGCAACAGATCCAGGTGTCCTAATCACTTTTGATGCTCAGAGACACAAAACTGACTCCTTCTTTGGGCCTACTATTAATAGAGGATCTTTTGTTAATAGAGATCTATTGTTAATAGGAAAACCCTGGTGGCATAGTGTTTAAAAGTTACGGCTGCTAACCAAAAGTCAGCAGTTCAAATCTACGAGGCACTCCTTGGAAACTCCATGGGGCAGTTCTACTCTTCCCTATAGGGTAGCTATGCGTTGGAATCAACTCGATGGCAATGGGTTTGGTTTTTTATTGTTAATAGACCTTTCCATGGAGTGATACAGAAGACATCTCCTCCTCTCTCACCACTTTGAATAGGATCATACATCCCTTCCTCATTAAACTTCTCGTATGGGAAAAATCGAGTACTATGACAGCCTCAGGCTGACCATGCAGATTGTATTTCTGTTGGTTAGTGAACCCCTGCAACCACTAAAACCACTAATACAATGGCTGGCACATAACTCTCGATAAAATCCAACTGGGATCATTGAGTTCTATACATTACCATTATTTATAAGGCTTGTTATTCCTTGCTCTCAAACATTTCTACCACTTGATTCAGCAGTTTTATTGGTTTCCCTTTATTGTAATATCTTTCAGCAGGTTTACTAGTCTTAATAATATACTCAAATGAATAATTATTCAGTAGTCTGGGTAGAGATGACAGTCTTTTTTGGACCCCTATTTGCTTTGATCTTGTCTAATTGATTTATTGATCAGAGTGTATATGAGGTGTTACATTTGTCCTTGTTGTTGTTGTTAGGTGCCATTGAGTTGGTTCCGACTCATAGCGACCCTATGCACAACAGAACAAACACTGTCTGGTCCTGTGCCATCCTTACAATCGTCGTTATGCTTGAGCTCATTGTTGCAGTCACTGTGTGAATCCACCTTGTTGAGGGTCTTCCTCTTTTCCGCTGACCCTGTACTCTGCCAATCATGATGTCCTTCTCCAGGGACTGATCCCTCCTGACAACATGACCAAAGTATGTAAGAGGCAGTCTCGCCATCCTTGCCTCTAAGGAGCATTTTGGCCGCACTTCTTCCAAGACAGATTTGTTCATTCTTTTGGCAGTCCGTGGTACATTCAATATTCTTGGCCAACACCACAATTCAAAGGCGTTAATTCTTCAGTCTTCCTTATTCATTGTCCAGCTTTCACATGCATATGATGCGATGGAAAATACCATGGCTTGGGTCCGGCGCACCTTAGTCTTCAGGGTGACATCTTTGCTCTTCAACACTTGGAAGAGGTCCTTTGCAGCAGATTTGCCCAATGCAATGCCGAATGTGGAAATTATAGAACGCAATCATTAATATCACATGCAAGCAAAATTTTGCTGAAGATCATTCAAAAACGGCTGCAGCAGTATATCAATAGGGAACTGCCAGAAATTCAGGCTGATTTCAGAAGAGGATGTGGAACCAAGGATATCACTGCTGATGTCAGATGGATCCTGGCTGAAAGCAGAGAATACCAGAAGGATGTTTACCTGTTATTTTATTTACTATGCAAAGGCATTAGGCTGTGTGGACCGTAACAAATTATGGATAACATTGTGAAGAATGGGAATTCCAGAACACTTGATTGTGCTCATGAGGAACCTTTACATAGATCAAGAGGCCGTTGTTCGGACAGAACAAGGGGATACTGATTGGTTTAAAGTCAGGCAAGGTGTGCGTCAGGGTTGTATTCTTTCACCATACCTATTTAATTTGTATGCTGAACAAATAACATGAGAAACTGGACTATATGAGAAAGAACAGGGCATCAGGATCAGAGGAAGACTCATTAACAACCTGCGTTATGCAGATGACACAACCTTGCTTGCTGAAAGTGAAGAGGACTTGAAACACTTAGTAATGAAGAGCAAAGACCACAGCCTTCAGTATGGATTACACCTCAACATAAAGAAAACAAAAATCCTCACAACTGGACTAATGAGCAACATCATGATAAACGGAGAAAAGACTGAAGTTGTCAAGGATTTCATTTTGCTTGGCTCCACAATCAACAGCCATGGAAGCAGCAGTCAAGAAATCAAAAGACTTTTCTTCTTAGTCACCTTATTTTGCAGTTTTTCTTTCTCAACCCTGGTGAGTCTACACAGAAGTTGAATAAAATTAATTAAATCACTGAAGTTTTAGAGGGCTTCCTGTGCTCTTAGAGATCTCATGTGAAACTTTTTAATGTGTGTTTGTGAGGAAAATAGTTTTCCTGTGGGGATGGATTTTATTTTGAGGAAGACGTGTTGACTGCATATCAGGACAGCAGAAGAGGGAAAGTGGCAGGCTCAGGAAGGTGGCTTTTCCCACAGGCACAAAGAAGCAGAGTCATCAGTCAGAATCATCTCTGTAGTATGGGTGTGACAAAAAATCAGGTCTTGTACCATCAGTGGAGTGTACAGAGAGCCTACTGTTCAGGTCATTGATGGTGGTGGTGGGATTGTGTTCACCGGCACACTCGGAGGACACCTCACCTGGCACAACATGTGTCTCCTAGTACAAAGATGCTCCATTTATGTTCATACTGTATGTTCATACCTCACCCAAGAACTACTGACTTTGATCTCTGGGTATACATTCCAGTGATGAGCATTGTTAATAACTCCTTTTTGAGATTTTGATGTGTGCCGAAATCTGAGAAGCATGATGTAAATATTAGAACGTGGAAGAATGTATTAGAATATGGGCTACAAAAGAATCTGGAATTTGAAAATCTTTTCAGTTTTACTTATTAACATATCATTTTCAAAGTAGTGTATGAAATGTATTTGTAGCTCTTAAAGAATGGCAATGTAATGAAAACTCATATCTCTACCCCTGGGTTAAGAAATGAAGTAATGCCATCACCATGGAATCCATTTCAAGTGTCTTCCATTCACATTTTCCTCTTTCCTCCCAGTAGCAAGCACTATCCTGAATTCTGTATTTATCATTTTCTGTGACGTTCTTCTATTTTGTTGAATCCTATTACTATGGATTGAGTTATGTCCTCCAGGAAGATAGGTTGAAATCTTAAACACTTGTATCTGTTGCCAATTTTCTTTTCTCAGTATTTCTGTTCTACCTCCTAGTTTCTTGCCTAGTTACTGGGGTGTTTCAACTTGCAAGTGGCCATCAAAACTCAACAATTAGTCTTCATTCACCTGGGGAAGAAGGAGAGTCAGAAATAGGAGAAGGGTATCAAATGTGTGCCTGGTTGCCTTCATGAACAACTGCCTCCTTTACCATGAGTCCATAACTTGATGATGCCTGATTACCATTACCAAATGTTTTGATCAAAAATTGTATAGAAAAATTCTGATCAAATGGGGTGGCGGGAGGGGGAGAATTTGGAACAGAATTTCAAATTTTTAATGGCTTTAGACTTTCTGCAGCCATCGAGGCTGAATGAACCCCTGAAACTATGGCCCTGAAATAATCTTTAAACTTGAAACCATAAACCAATATTATACACTAAAGTCTTCTTTGAATGGTAATTTAAAACAAAACAAAACATGGCTTATCTTAATTAGTAAAGTACTTCTGCTTTGAGCATTGTACATTTTTAAAGAATTATCTATGTGAGGTCAAATTGACCATGGCAACTCAAAAGTTTGGATGGGAAGTATAGGGGGCAGTGAGTTTAAGACATTGGTAGTGGAAAGTTTTGGAGGTAGCAGGTATGGTAGCACTATTTGAAGAATGCAATCAATGTCACTGAATTGAACCTGTAGAAATTGTTGAAATCCTGTAACTTTGGCTGACTATACTTTCACCAGAGTTAAAATTTTTTTCTTTAATATGAAGGGTTTTTAAGGAAGTATTCACATGGAACACCATCTTCACCATCTGCCATCTAAGCCTACTGAGAATGTGGATAAACCTGCACACTAGTGATGACATTGTGATTTCTTACAACTCTATTAAAATCAAAAGCCAAATTATCAACCCACCTTCCACTAATGTAGATTGAAGAACAATGTAGATTGAAACTATCATGATGAAACTGGAAAAACTGTGATGAAATTGTAAATCCTAAAAAGGGAGTAATATGTCTATAGGGTCTCTATGAGTTGGAGTCGACTCGGCGGCACTGGGTGGGTTTTATGTCTCTCAGCGGTGATTATAGTCAGAATTGACTACAGAGAATAGCTTAGAATCTTCTGTGCAATACACACAGGATGAAGATTAACATTCATGAAACATTAATGACTCATAAAAAGAAACAACTCTTAATGTTTACATTTGTATAATATCTTAATATAATATTTATATCCACATATATAAACTGTATTTTTATAAAATCAACATCAAGCTTCCTTATATCATTGGTAAAATAGAGATGCTTTTAGTTGCATATAAATAAAGAAGATAAGAGTTCAGTTAGAGAAGGATGGCGTGTCAATTTATACAAAGTATGCACCAGGAAGGTGAGCAGAAAGAGGTGGAGAGAAGTGGAATCCAGTTACTGGGAATCAGTCATCCTGAGTTCTCCTCTTTTTTTTTTTTTTTATGATCTTGGTCGGAAACCCTGGTGGTGCAGTGGTTTAGAGCTACGGCTGATAACTGAAAGATGGGCAATTTGAATCCACGAGGCACTCCTTGGGAACACTATGGGGAATTCTACTCTGTCCTTTAGAGTTGCTATGAGTCCGAATCTACTGGACAGGAACAGGTTTTTTTTGTTTTTTGTTTTTAATTGCCTTGGTCTCTTCAGATTTGCATTGCCCTGGGATCAGAATAACAATAAAACAGTTTGGCTAATGAAGAACTTTGGATACTACCTGCCCAGGGACAGAGACTGGAAATAGTCTTCCCGTGTCTAACTCACTCAACAGTCCTCCCCCATCAGGAAGCAGCACACCTGAGACTCCACCCACAGATGATCCTTCTTGCTCAGAAGCATCCTGCTTCATTCAGTCCCTCTGTCTTTCTTCAGGACACATCTTCCACCTTTCCCATCCAGGGCAGAGTTCAGGCATCATTCTTCAGTGATATCAGCCAGGTAACTTTAAACTGCTTAGCTAATATTTAAAAATGAGGGCTAAGGGCAGATATCTTAGTACAGATTTATCCAGATGAAGCTGTGACTAGGGTACGTTCATAAAATGAACGGAGTCTCCCATAGGACAATTGGCTCTCTGCCATCTTCCTAACATATTTCCTTGTATCTTAGCATCAATGCTCAAGCAGCTCTCATTCCGGTAGTCTCCTTCTCTCACTCTGTAATGATATGGGCCATGTTCCTCCTGAGCAAACAGAAGGACTGCTATAGAATCCTCTGACATTTACTTGCATTCTTGTGGGGGAGGGGGTTGGCTTCACCTTATCTTCCCATTTCTGGTTCTTAACATACCTTCATATTATCTCTGTTGTCTAGCTCTGATCTATGAAAAAGGTGGTGGAGACTCAGACAGACACATCTGGCTGCTCCCCTAGTCTATATATTTGTCCGTAAAAAATTGCAAAATTTATAAATGATCATATCCACAGATTGTGCAAAAACAGTACTTACTGAATGAAAGACCATGACCGTTTCCTCTTTCCAGAATGCTCTGCTATATCAGCGTTGTTTTTTTTTAAGTAACAAAATATGCATAATGAAGACACCCCATTTATTTTCTTCTCCTACTTTCCCAAGATCGTGCTTGCCTCTGGTGATGTAGCTGCTGCTGGTCCAGGAACCATACATTTGATTTTCTTATATTTCTTCTGTCATGTCATCAACAATATGGAACCAGAAATCAAACAGATATTTCAAAATTCTTTCTCCTGGTACTGACAGAAGATCCGGAACTGCAAGCCCCCCTATTTAGTCTGTTTCTGTCCATATATCTGGTCACTGTCCTAGGAAACTTGCTCATTGTCTTGGCTGTCATCTTTGACTGCCACCTCCACACCCCCATGTATTTCTTTCTTGCCAATCTGTCCCTCACTGACATCTGTTTCAGTACCACCACAATTCCAAAGATGCTAGTGAACCTCCAAGCACAGAATCACAGCATCACATATGCAGGCTGCCTCACCCAGGTGTGCTTTGTCCTAGTTTTTGCTGCTTTGGAAAATTTTCTCCTTGGAGTAATGGCCTATGACCGCTTTGTAGCCATTTGTCACCCACTAAAGTACACTGTCATCATGAACCCCCACATCTGTGGCCTGCTGATTCTACTCTCCTTGTTCATTAGCATCACGAACGCCCTGCTCCACAGTCTGATGTCATTGCGACTGTCCTTCTGCACAAAGCTAGTAATTCCTTACTTCTTCAGTGAAGTTCTTCAGGTCATCAAGGTTGCCTGTTCTGATGCCCTCATCAATAACATCTTCTCATACTTCGCAGCTACAATACTGGGTGGTGTTCCTCTCTCTGGAATCATTTTCTCTTATGCTCAAATTGTCTCCTCCATTTTGAGAATGCCATCAGCAGTTGGAAAGTATAAAGCTTTTTCCACTTGTGGGTCTCATCTCTCAGGAATTTCTTTGTTCTGTGGGACAGGTTTTGGTTCATATATCAGTGCTGCATTTACCCCTTCTAGGAGGACTGCAGTAGCTTCAGTGATGTGCACAGTGGTCACTCCCATAATGAACCCCTTTATCTACAGCCTGAGAAACAGGGAAGTGAAGGGGGCTTTGAGAAAAATTATGAGGAGCATACCTGCTTTTCAGTGATTACATTACCTACATTTGGCTTGGCTTTCTAGACTGCATCAAAGTGAAAGAATAATTGTGAGACAGGAAGCCTGACTCTTCCACCAACACTTTCTTCTAAAATAATGACATAACCTAGTGGCTAAGTGCAACTCAATGTAGGTTTGAAATTTGAATTTTCTCTTTGTGTAGCTCTGTGCTATTTGACAAATTATTTTTATTCTCTAAGCTGAATCTCTTTGGTCAGGTTTTATAGAAGCGGAGCCTAAGGCAGGGTTGATTTATTTTGGTAGCACATTCTCAAAATGAAGAAAGCAGGATGTAGATAAACCTGTGGGAATAGAGACTAGCTTCAGCCTGATGCCATGGGTAGAGTTCTGTGACTGAAAACTAGGCTTAATCTCACTGCAAGGCAAGACAGCTGACCTTTCATGCCCAAATTTAGTTATTACCATGACATGTCACTGGTAAACCATGAGTGTCCAGGGTAACATTAGCATTCATCATATTTTTGTGGTTGTTGCTATTGTTGGCATTGTTGTTAGCTGAAATCAAGTTGGCCTTCATGATCCATAGGGTCTCATTTTGGAAGTAAATTTTGGAAGTAAATTGCCAGGGCTTTGTTTCTAGTGCATCTTAGTGTGAAACACCCACTGGAACCTCTTCGGCATTATAACAACACTGGATGCTCCACTGACAGACAGGTTGTTGCTACACATAAGGTTCGTTGGCCAGAAATCAAACTTGGGTCTCCCACATGGAAGGTGAACCATAATTTCCCCCTACATTATCCATAAAATTGTCATATTTGGATTATCACAGTGGCTTCAGATGATTGTGTGATAACTGAATCCTACTAGCGAGGAAGTCTTTGTTTCTAATAAGAAAATGTAAGCGCTGACTCTAAAATGCTTAAACCACAGAGTTACTCTTAATTACAAGAACTTCAGAGATAGAGAATGCCAAAAAAAAAGATAGAAAGAAAGACTTTATTCAGTCCTCCGCGAGGTAGCTTCATTCTTGGAATGGTTACCCTCAGGAATGGCAGCAATGGACTCAGGCATCCTGTGCAGATGTGATGCTCAAGTACACAAGGCTGAAAATTTGTCCCTAAACCTGTTGTTAAATGTTTTTGTTAGATGCCGTCAAGTTGATTCTGATTCAAATCAACCCTATGTACAACAGAAACACTGGCTGGTCCTGTGCCATCCTCACAATCATTTTTATGCTTGAACCCATTGTTGCAGCCACTGTGTCAAACCATGTTGTAGAGGGTCTTCCTCTCTTTTTCTGACCCCCTCTCTACTTTACCAAGCATGATGTCCTTCTCAAGGAACTGGTCCCTCATAATAACGTGTCCAAAGTATATCAGACAAAGTCTCCCCATCCCTGCTTCTAAGGAGCATTCTGTTTGTATTTCTTCAGAGACAGATTTATTGGCTCTTCTGGTAACCCATGGTATATTCAATATTCTTCCCCAGCACCATAATTTAAAGGTATCAATTCTTCCTTAGTCTTCCTTATTCATTGTCCAGCTTTCACATGCATAAGAATCGATAGAAAATGTTGTGGCATGGGTCACATGCATGCCTCAAAGTGATATCTTTGCTTTTTAACACTTTAAAGAGGTCTTTTGCAAAAGATTTGCTCAATGAAATACCTCATTAGATTTCCTAATTGCTGCTTCCATGGGCACTGATTGTGGATCCAACTAAAATGAAATGCTTGGCAACTTCCTTCCTTCCTTTCCGTATTTATCATGGTGTTTATTGGTCTAGTTGTGGGGATTTCAGTTTTCTTTAATGATGAGGTGCAATCCATACTGAAGGCTGCAGTATTTGATCTTCATCAGTAAGTGCTTCAAGTTCTTTTCACTTTCAGCAAGCGGTTTGTGGCACCTGTATTGTTCATGAGTTTTCTTCCAATCCTGATGCTAGTCCTTCTTGATACAGTCCAGATTTTTGGATTATTTGCTCAGAATACAGATTGAATAAGTAAGGTGAAAGGGTACAACCTTGGCAAGCACATTTCCTGATTTTAAATCACACAGTATGCCATTTTTCTGTAATGACTGCCCCTCAGTTTATGTACAGATTCCATCCACATGAGCACAATTAAGTGTTTTGGAATTCCCATTGTTTGCAATGTTATCCATAGTTTGTTATGATCCATACAGTTGAATGCCTTTGCATAGTCAACAAAACACAGGTAAACATCTTCCTTTTATTGTCTACCTTCAGCCAAGATCCATGATATCCTGCATTGCATGACCTCTTCTGAATGAGGCTTGGATTACTGGTAGTTCCCTGTGGATGTACTGCTGCAACCGCTTTTGAATTATCCACAGCAAAATATTACTATCATGTGGTATTAATGATACTGTTTGATAATTTCTACACTCTTTGGATCATCTCTCTTTGGAATGGGTGCAAATATGGATTTCTTCCAGATGGTTGGCCAGGTAGCTGTCTTCCAAATTTCTTGGCATAGACATGTGAGCACCTTCACTGCTGCATCCATTTGTTGAAAAATCTTAATTGGTATTCTGTCAACTCCTAGAACTTCATTTTTAGCCAATGCCTTCAGTGCAGCTTGGACGTCTTTCTTCAAGACCATCAGTTCTTGAGCATATGGTACCTCCTGAAATGGTTGAATGTCAAGCAATTCTTTTTGGTACAGTGACTCTGTGTATTCCTTCTATCTCCTTTTGACACTTCCTGGATGCTTCAATATTTTCACCACAGAATCTTTCAAAATTGAACTTTTCCTCAGTTCTTTCAGCTTGAGAAATGCCTACAGTGGTCTTCTTTTTGGTTTTCTAACTCCAGATCTTTACAGGTTTCATTACGATAGTTTGCTTTGTTTTCTTAAGCCACCCTTTGAAATCTTCTGTTCAGCTTTTTCTTCATCATTTGTCCCATTTACTTTAGCTGTTCTATCTTCAAGAACAAGCTTCAGAGTCTCTTCTGACATCCATTTTGGTCTTTTTGTTCTTTCCTGTTATTTTAACATCATTTTGTGCTCTTTGCGGGCAATATCCTTGATGTCTTTCCACAATTTGTCTGGTCCTCCATCATAAGTATTCAATGCATGAAATTATTCTTGAGATGGTCTCTAAATTCAGATAAGACATACTCAAGGTCATATTTTGCCTCCCATGGACTTGCTCTAATTTTCTTCAGCTTCAACATTAGCTTACATATGAGCAATTGATGTTCTGTCCCACAGATGGACAGTGGACTTGTTCTGACTGATGATGTTGAGCTTCTCCATCATCTCTTTCCACAGATGTAACAGATTTGATGCCTGTGTATTCCATCTGGTAAAGTCTATCTGTATAGTAGCCATTTAGGTTGTTTAAAAAGGTATTTGCAATGAACGAGTCATTGGTCTTCCAAAAGTCTATCATATGGCTGTGGTATCCTTTGTGTCACCAATCTGTATTTTTCAGCTACTGATCTTTCTCCTTTGTTTCCAACTTTTGCATTCCAACCACCAATAATAATCAATGCATCTTAATTTGCATGTTTGATCAATTTCAGACAGCAGAAGTTGGTAAAAATCTTCAAATTCTTAATTTTTGTCATTAGTGATGGTGTATAAACTTGAATAATAGTTTTATTTACTGATCTTAGTTGTAGTTTTATGGATATTACCCTACCACTGACAGCATTGTACTTCAGGATAGATCTTGAAATGTTCTTTTTGATGATGAACGCAACACGGTTCTTCATTTTATCATTCTGGGCATACTTTACCATATGATTGTCCTATTCAAAATGGCCAATGCCAGTCCATTTTAGCTAATACCTAGTGAGCTAGTGACCACAGCCTTCAGTATGGATTACACCTCAACATAAAGAAAACCAAAGTCTTCACAAGTGGACCAATAAGCAATATCATAATAAATGGATAAAAGTTTGAAGTTGTCAAGGATTTTATTTTATTTGGATCTACAATCAACACCCATGGAAGCAGCAGTCAAGAAATCAAAAGACACATTGCACTGGGCAAATCTGCTGCAAAAGACCTTTTTAAAGTGTTGAAAAGCAAAAATGTCATCTTGAAGACTAAGGTGCACCTGACGCAAGCCATGGTGTTTTCAATTACCCCAAGCATATGAAAGATGGACAATAAATAAGGAAAACCGAAGAAGAACTGAAAACTTTGAATTATGGTGTTGGTGAAGAATACTGAATATACCTGAACTGCCGAGAGAATGAACAAATCTATCTTGGAAGAAGTAAAACCTGGATGCTCCTCTGAAGCAAGAATGGGGAGACTACATCTCACATAGTATGGACATGTTATCAGGAGGGACCAGTCCCTGGAGAAGGACATCATGCTTGGTAAACTAGAGGGTCAGTAAAACAGAAAAAGTCCCTCAACCGGATGGTTTGACACAGTGGCTGCATTAATGGGCTCAAGCATAACAATGGTTATGAGGATGGCACAGGACTGGGCAGTGTTAAGTTCTGTTGTACATAGAGTCACTATGAGTCAGAACCAACTCAATGGTACCTAACTGCAGCATCAACAACGTTCCTAGGATATTGATCTTTATGCATTCCATTTCATTTTTGATGACTTCTCATTTTCCTATGTTCATACTTCGTACATTCCCCTTTCTGATTATTAATGAATGTTTGCCACTGTTTCTTCTCATTTTGAGTTGTGCCACATCAGCAAATGAAGGTCCTGAAACCTTGACTCCACCCACATCCTTAAGGTTGACTTTACTTTGAGGAGGAGCCTCTTAGTCATATTTTGAGTGCCTTCCAACCTGAGGGTCTCATCTCCCAGATGTATATCAGGCAATGTTTAACTTCTGTTCATAAGGTTTTCACTTGCCAATTTTTCTCAGAAGTAGATAACAGAGTCCTTCCTCCTAGTCAGTCTTTGTCTGGAAGTGCCCCTAAACCTGTTCACCATGGGTGTCCCTGCTGGCATTTGAAATACTGGTGGCATAGCTTCCAGCATCACAGCAACACACAAGCCACCACAGTATGACAAACTGACAGACAAGTAGTGTCTGTTATTAATAGAGGGTTGCTATGAGTTGGTGGTGTAATGGTTAAGTGGTATGGTTGCTAACCAAAAGGCCACAGCTCGAATCCACCAGGCACTCCTTGGAAACTCTGTGGGGCAGTTCTACTCTGTCCGATAGGGTTGTTATGAGTTAGAATAGACTCGATGGCAATGGTTTTGGTTTGGTATGAGTTGAAACTGAATCATTGGCAACAGAGTTTTATTATTAATAGATCCTTTCCATGGAGTCATACAGAAGACACTCCTCCCATCTCATCACAAATTAATAGGATCATATATTCCTTCCTAATCAAATTTCTGGTATGGTGAAAAATAATTACTTTGACAGACTTAGACTGACTAAAAAAACCCAAAAAACCCAGTGCAGTCGAGTCGATTCCGACTCATAGCAACCCTACAGGACAGAGTAGAACTGCCCCATAGACTACGTAGAGTATATTTTCTGTGGGAAAGTCAATCCCCACAACCACTGCAGGTTTGGTACATGATGCGCAATAAAATTTAACTAGGATCGTTGTGTTCTATACCTTGCCATCATTTGTAAGACTTATAGTTCTTCACTCTCATGTATTTCTACCCCTTGTATCAGCAGTTTTATTGGTTTACCTTTGTCATAATATCTATCACCAGGAAATATAATATCTATTTCCTAGTCTTAGTAATATAATCAGTAGGCAACATTGGTAAACTTTCAGTCAACTTATTCGTCTGATTCCTTTTCACTGATTTACTGATAAGAAGTGTGTCTTTCCAGACACAATACAAGTTCCCAGATAGAACGGAAGAAAAATATAGAACACAACTCAATTTCATAAAAAAAAAAAAAAAGACCAAACTTAACGTACTGATAGAGACTAGAGGAACCCCTGAGACTACTGCCCTAAGAATACCCTTTTAGTCTGGAACTGAAGTCATCACAGAGGTCACCTTTCAGCCAAATAATAGACTGAAATAAACAATAACACCCATGAGGAAAGTGATCCCTCCTTAGAACAATCAACTCTAAGAGACCAAATGGGCAACATTTGCCCAAAAACAAAGAGAAGAAGGCAAGGAGGGGCAGGAGAACGAGAGGAATGGAAAGAGGAAGTCCTGGTGGAAAAGCGGGAGTGCTGATGCATTGTGGGGATAGCAACCGAGGTCATGGAACAGTTTGTATTCAAATTCCTGAATGGGAAACTAGTTTGTTGTCTACAATAAATTGTTCAAAAAAAAAAGTGTGTTTCATTTATCTAGTGCCGCTATAGCAGAAATGCTGCAAGTGAACGACTTTAACAAACAGAATTTATTTTCTCACAACTTAGGAGGCTAGAAGTCTGAATTCGGGGTGCCGGCTCTAAGGGAAGGCTTTCTCTCTCTGTCTGCTCTGTAGGAACATTCTTGTTTCTTCAGCTTGTTTCCCAGTTCTCTAGAGATCTCCATGTGGCTTGCCATCAATCTTCCCCAATCTCTGCTCTGCTTGCTTGTTTAATCTCCTTCATATTTCAAGAGAGATTGACTCAAAATACACCCTACACTAATCCTGTCTCATTAACATAAGAAAGACAACCTATTCCCAAATGAGATTGTAACCACAACCATAACCGGATGCCTTTGAGTCGATTCTGACTCATAGAGACACTAAAGGCAGAGTAAAACTGCCTGTAGGGTTTCCAAGGCGTGGCTGGTGGATTTGAACTGACAATCTTTTGCTTAACAGCTGAGCTCTTAACCACTGTGCCACCAGGGCTCCAATCACAGGTATAGAGGTTAGGGATTACAACATATACTTCTGTGGGACATAATTCAATTCATAACACAGTGTATACGAGGTTTTTTTTTTTTTTTTTTAACTTTTCCCCTTATTCAACTAATCTTACATTTTTTCTTTGTAATTTCTGGTGGTATTCAAACAGAGAAATATGATTAAGTAAAATGAAATGTCAGTGAGGTCTTAAGGGGAAGTCTGATCTCACGTATACCTAGCTGTTTATTATGAATTTATTAGGGTAAAAATTTATCTGTGGAGATGAACTTTATTTTGAGGAAGAGGTGTTGAGTATAAAACAGAATGTGAGAACAGCAAAGTTAGCAGGATTAAGGAGATCATTTTCCCACGAGTTAGAAAAAAAACAGAACATTCAGTCAGAATCATCTCTGTGGTGCAGGGGTGGCAACTACATAGGTCTTGTAGGAGAATCAGTGGAGTTTCTGGAGAGCCTTCTGTTGTGGTCCTCACTGATGATAGTGATGGAATTGTGTTCAGCATCACACTGTGAAGACAGCCTCTCACCTGGCACACCAGGTGACCTCTCATGCAAAGCTGCCTCCATTTATGTCCCCAGAACAACTACAAAGATGAGTCACCTAAGGCCTTTATTCATACTGCAGGTTTCCATATCTCACCCAAGAACTACTGACTTGAATCTCTGGGGAGACATCAGAGAGATAAGCATTCTAAAAAATTACGTTGTGAGGTTTTGACCCGTGCTGAAGTCTGAGGAGCATGAAGTTAATATTTGAAAAACATGGGATTACTTCTATTTTGCTGAATCCTCCTGTTATGGATTATATTATGCCCCCCAAAAAGATAGGCTGAAATTGTAACTCCTGGTACCTGTGAATGTGACCTTGTCCAGAACAGAGTCTTTGAAGATATTATCAGTTAACTTGAGATCCTATTGGAGTAGGCTGTGTTCTAATCCAATATGAGTGGTGTCCTTATAAATGAGTATAGACACAGAGAGGATTACAGAGGAAAGATGGTCATGTGAGGGCAGAGGAAAAAGATGGAGTTAGGCTGCAGCTGTAAAACAAAGAATGACTGGGTATGCCAGAAGCTGGGAGAGCTGAGAAAAAATCTGCCCCTCGAGATTTAAGAAAAAGCAGCGTCCTATTGACAACCTTAATTCAGACTTTGAGCCTCCAGAACCTTGAGACAAAAGATTTTTCTCATTTTAAGCCACCCGCTTTGTCGTACTTTGATATGGTAGCCCTATAAAGCAAATGTCATTGTTGATAGGAGCCATCAGGTCGGTTCAGACTCATAGTGACCCTGTGTACAACAGAACAAAACACCGCCAAGTCCTGCACCATCCTCACAATCATTCTTATGCTTGAACCCATTGTTGCAGCCACTGCGTCAATCACCTCGTTGAGTGTCTTACTCTTTTTTGCTGGTCCTCTACCAAGCTTGATGTCCTTCTCTAGGGATTGATCCCTTCTGATAACATGTATAAAGGATGTGAGATGTAGTCCCAACATCCTTGCTTCTAAGGAGCATTCTGGTTGTACTTCTTCTAAGATAGATTTGTTCATTCTTTTGGCAGTCCACAGTATATTCAATATTCTCCACCAGCACCACAATTCAAAGGTGTCAGTTCTTCAGTGTTCCTTATTCATTGTCTAATTCTCACATGCATATAAGGCAATTGAAAACACCATGGCTTGGGTCAGGGGCACATTAGCCTTCAAGGTGCTATCTTTAATTTTCAACACTTTAAAGAGGCCTTTTGCAGCAGATTTGCCTAATGAAATGTGTCTTTTGATTTCTTGGCTGTTGCTTCCTTGGGTGTTGATTGTGGATCCAAGTAAAATGAAATCCTTGACAACTTCAATCTTTTCTCCATTTATCCTGATGTTGCTTATTGATCCAGTTGTGAGGATTTTTGTTTTCTTTATGTTGAGGTGTAATCCATCCTGAAGACTGTGGTCTTTGATCTTCATCAGTAAGTGCTTCAAGTCCTCTTCACTTTCAGCAAGCAAGGTTGTGTCATCTGCATAACTTGGGTTGTTAATGAGTCTTCCTCCAATCCTGATGCCCCGTTCTTCTTCACATAGTACAACTTCTTGGATTATTTGCTCAGCATATAGACTGAATAGGTATGATGAAAGAATACAACCCTAACACACATCTTTCCCGACTGTAAACCACACAGTATCCCCTTGTTCTGTTTGAATGACTGCCTCTCGATCTATGTACAGGTTTCTCATGAGTACAATTAAGTGTTCTGGAATTCTCATTTTCCACAATATTATCCATAATTTGGTATGACCCACACAGTCGAATGTCTTAGCATAGTCAATAAAACACAGGTAAAAATCTTTCTGGTATTCTCTGCTTTCATCCAGGATCCATCTGACATCAGCAGTGATATCCCTGGTTCCACGTCCTCTTCTGAATCAGCTTGAATTTCTGGTGCAGTCGCTTTTGAATGATCTTCAGCAAAATTTTGCTTGTGTGTGATATTAATGATATTGGTCAATAATTTCCGCATACTGTTGGATCACCTTTCTTGAGAATAGGCATAAATATGGATCTCTTCCAGTCAATTGGCCAGGTTGTTGTTTTCCAAATTTCTTGGCATAGATGAGTGAACACTTCCAGTGCTGCTTTCGTTTGTTGAAACATCTCAATTGGTATTCTGTCAGTTTCTGGAGCCTTGTTTTTTGTCAATGCCTTCAGTGCAGCTTGGACTTCGTCCTTCATTGCCATCAGTTCCTGATCATCTGCCACCTCCTGAAATGGTTGAATGTAGACCAATTCTTTCGGGTTTAGTGACTCTCTGTGAATTCCTTTCATCTTCTTTTGATGCTTCCTGAGTCATTTAATATTTTCTCCATACCCAAAAAAACCCAGTGCCTTTGGGTCGATTCCCACTCATAGCGACCCTATAGGACAGAGTAAAACTGCCCCATAGATTTTCTCCATGGAATACTTCAATATTGCAGGTTGAGTCTTGAATTTTTGTTTCAGTTCTTTCACCTTGAGAAATCCAGAGCACATTCTTCCCTTTTGGTTTTCTACCTCCAGGTCTTTGTTTGTGTCATTATAACACTTTACTTCGTCTTCTCGATCTGCCTTTTGGAATCTTCTGTTGAGCTCTTTTACGTCATCATTTCTTCCTTTTGCTTTAGCTACTCAAAGTTCAAGAGCAAGTTTCAAAGACTCTTCAGACATCCATTCAGGTTTTTTCTTTCTTTCCTGTCTTTTTAATAAATGACCTCTTACTTTCTTCATTTATGATGTCCTTGATATCATTTCACAACTCTTCTGGTCTTTGCTCATTAGTGTTCAGTACGTCAAATCTATTCTTGAGATGGTCTCTAAATTCAGGTGGGATATGCTTACGGTTATACTTTGGCTTTCATGGACTCGCTCTCATTTTCCTCAGTTTCTGCTTGAACTTGCATATGAGCAATTGATGGTCTGTTCCACTGTTGGTCCCTGGCCTTGTTTTGACTGATGGTATTAAGCTTTTCCACCATCTGTTTCCAAAACTGTAGTCGATTTGATTCCTGTGGCTTGGTGCAGGTGTATAGTCTACCATTTATGTTGCTGAAAAAGGTATTTGCAAAGAAGAAGTCATTGATCTTGCAAAATTCTATCGCGCGATCTCCAACATTGTTTCCATCACCAAGGCTATATTTTCCAACTACCAACCCTTCTTTGTCTCCAACTTTCTCATTACAAAAAAAAGAAAACTGCCATTGAGCTGATTCTGACTCATAGTGAACCTATAGGACAGAATAGAACTGCACCATAGAATTTCCAAGGAGTGCTTGGTGGATTTGAACTGCTGACCTTTTGTTTAACAGCCATAGCACTTAGCCACTCTGCTACCAGCGTTTCCTTTGCATGCCAATCACCAGTAATTATCAATGTACCCTGATTACATGATAAAAGTGAGACATCTGTGAAATTGCCAGTATTTGATCATGTTCTATGAAACTGTCAATGGGATTTAAGGTTATTGTTTAATCATCACTGTGTGTTGTGTTTGTGTGTATCCATATCCAATTTATAAATTTGCATCTTTTTGAACTTGTTAATATTTAAATATTGGTGTATAAAATTTGTATCCTGATTGTGCTTCTGAAATTCAATTGTGTTGCTGGGTGTAAGAGTAATTCATTTATTTAAATGCTATATATATTTATATTACGTATCATGACATTACAAAATATCATTTTTTATGTTGATGGAAATTTTGGTAGCTAGTGTCCTTCTATTATGAATAAATCTGTTTGAACATTCTCTTGCCTGTCTCCTGGTGGAAATGAGAGTTTGTTTTATATCTGGGGTGGACTTTTTGGGTGCAAGAGAGTACTTACTCTCTTTCAGTAACTTCCAAAGAGTTTGTCTAAGTGGATGAAACATTTTAAACTTTCAAAGAAGTTCCTGGTGATACACCTAATCGTCAACACATTTTCATTTATTCTGACAATTTAGTGGGTATAAAAATGATTTCATTAGTTGACATGTCTTTAATGAAGTAAAGCCATCTTCTCACATATTTATGGGCCATTTACTTTCCCTCTTGTGGACATTTCCTCTCCTGTATTTCTATCGAGCTGTTTATCTATTTCTTATTAATTTATGTCAGTTCTTTATATAACCAGGATATTAATCTTTTTCAGTTATAGGTAATGCTAACTTATTCTTTAGGTGAATGTCTTGATTTCTGCATATCCTTTATAGTATTTTTGGATGAGTATATGTTCTTAGTTTTAACATAGTTGTATTTCTCAGAACTTCCTGAGTGAATTGTGCTCAGTAGGTGTTGTTTTTGAGACTGCTGCTTAACTCAATCTATAGCTTTGTCTTTTACATTTGAGGGTTGAGCCCACCTAGAATTTATTTTTGCCTTTGATATGAGGCAAGAATTTCAATTCATTTTTATGTTGGAGCACCTTTTATTAAAATAATCCATCAGTTCAATTCAGTAGCAAATAAAGTGTCCATTTGTGTATTGATCTATATCTAGGCTCTCTCTTAAGGTCAACAGGGCCATTGTGTCTATCCCTGAACCCATATTATATGTTTTAATTACTGCAAAATAACATTCAGGTAAAAAAACTTTGTTGTCATAACAAACAAGGCCCAACATCACTCTTAGTACCACAAGAATGTCACAGCTTCACAATTTCCTGATAATTTTTAATTTACTACAACATCATTGATAACAAAAAGCCATCATTTCAACCTATGATCTGTAATGGAAAAAAAAAAGTATATTTAAGCTAGAATTTTGAAATTAGGAAAAGTTGGTAGTAAAATTCAAAAAAGACATAAAATGGCTATTATATCCTCAGTCCATTTTGATTACAAAGATTATATTAGGCAGTGCTGAATATAATATGTAGAAATAACAGCAACATTCAATGAGCTATATGTAAAATTAGCCTTTAAAATTAGTACTTTGAGGGTGCATTTGAAATATTATCACTTGTATTTATACAGGAGATACATATATTTAATATTAATACAAACTATTTTTTTTAACCTAAACGTGGAGTCAGTCTTCCTGATATTGTTAGGATACGGATGCCTTTGAGTACACCTAAAGAAAGAAAGTTAGCATCCAGTTACAGAGAGAGGTTGGCCATGTGCAAAGGGCCTGAAATGAATGTGAGCAGGGAGAATTAAAGGGAAGAAGATGGCATATTTCTGACCTCAGGGTATGGGCATCAGCCAACCCAATATTCCTCCTTGCCTGAGCCTTGCTCCTTAAGGAATTGCAATGCTCTAAGATTATAATGAGAGCAAAAGAGTTTTACTAATGAGGAATTTTGGATATTGAACGCTCAAGGGCTGCAAAGACTGCAGAGAGCCCCCCTGTGACCACCCTACTGCACAGCCCTACCCAAGCCCATTGGCTGAGCACCAGAGCCAAGGGACCATCACTTTTGCACATTTCTCATCATTGCAATATCCCATTAACGCTGCTTTGTTTTTTGTCATTTTATCATGGTTATTATATTGATGTGTACTAGAAACTGTTGTAAACTAAAGGAAATATTTTCAGCTCACCTTGAATAAATCCATATCATGAAATTAACCCATCGTTTTCATCCAATGGTTTAAGTAAATTTTTGAATTGTGCAATCGTCACCCCAATCCAGTTTTAGACACTCATGTACTGCAAAGACAGAGATATTTGGTCAGAGGAATCTTAGATTGTGTTGAATATGTGGCATCCCCCATGACATAGGAGTCAGGCAGTGCTCCAGGTCCATAAATATTTTATAAAGCAATATTGTATATTGCTTTTCTAGTGTCCTCCAGAAATGACATCCTTTCCATAACTGTATAGGAAACAAGCAGAAAAGGAGAGTACCCTGCTGCTCTCTGTTTTATATTGAATGACTTATTAAAATGACCCATTGTAAGACTTATTACCTAAAATGTAGTTACCATTCAGATGGCATTCTAAAATATTTGGAAAAAATTAGTGTTATTTGTAAACATTTCATTAGAGTAGGGAGGATGTCTGTCCTATTTGTTTTATTTTCAATCTCAGGCTTCCAGGAGATTTACTGATATATTTATTAAACAGAAGGAATGTTTGTCAAGAAGCTACTATGTTTAAAGTGCTAGGGACAAAGTCATGAAGAAAAATAGTTCCTGTCCCTATATAGGTTACATTCCAGTGGGGAAGAAAGAACACAAACAAAAGAACAAATAAAAACATTTGAATTGTGGAAAGTGATATGAAAAAAAAAAATGAAGAAGCACCAAATAAATGGAAAAAACTGAAATTTATTTGGGATAATATTTTCAATACCACGATATAATAATAGAAAATGGCTGAAATGTTTTAGATAATATTTTTAATATTATTCCTCAACAGGCTAGACCAGGGTTTTTCAACCTAAGCACTACTGACATCTTGGACTGAATATTCATTGGTGGGTGTCTTAGGCCAGGTTCTCTAGAGAAGCGAAACCAAGAAAAAGTATAAATAGATATATACATAGAGAGAGAGATTTATATCAAGGAAATGACTCACGAGGTTGTAGAGGCTGTAATGTCCCAAGTCGGTGGGCAGGGATAGAGGCTTCTCATGATTCATGCAGCCGCAGGGACTGGTGAGCCCCAGATTGGCAGACTGGACAGCAGGGCTGTTGCTCACAGGCTGTAAAGTTTGACAGATTCCAAGATCGGCAGGCAAGATTGCAGGTAAGCTGCTAACTCAAGTTCCAAGAACCAGAGGTCAGATGAACAGGAAGTAGGCGCAGTGTCCAGAATGAGTAAAAGCCTCCGCAGGCTGTCAAAGTGTTGTTGCACATTCCATGCAGGCCACATGGCCAAGGAAACTCCCCTTCAACTGATTGGCTACTCACAGAAGATCCCAGCATTGGGGTGATCACATCAAATCTCAACGGGGAAGTGACCACAACATCGCACGACTGCCAAAACACTGAGAATCATGGCCTAACCAAGTTGAAACACAATCTTAACCACCACAGTCTACCCCTTGTCAACTTGGCACCTGTATACATCTCCTTAAACCAGACATAATCTCTGAATAAAGACAATTATAAAGTCAAACTTACGCTTAACATGATACAATGAACACACATACAACCAAAAAAGCACTAGCCCTGTTTACATCTTATATTTTATAAGTGAAGAAAACAAAAATATTTGATGCACACATAAAAAACAGAAACACTCATTACAATTGCAGCCCTTGTTTCTGCACATGATCATAACCGGTGTTTAGAACTACAGTCTTCCACTACCCATTCCGTATTCCCATTGCCCTCAGCAAGCTCCTCAGCTAGTCATGGTTCTTTGCCTGGTGGGGTGACCCAAACCTTCATTTCTGAAGTAGTCCTGTCAGAATTGGGTGGCTGTAGTTTTGGGTTGACTTTAAAACAGGGCATGGTAGTACTAAGAGGTGCACTAAGGGATCTCCTGCGTTCCAGACATACTCTTAGTCTTAGCCATCTAGTGCTGCTGTAACAGAAATACCAGAAGTGGATGGCTTTAACAAACAGAAATTTATTTCCTCACAGTAAGGTAGGCTAAAAGTCCAAATTCAGGGCATCACCTCCAGGGGAAGTCTTTATCTCTCTGTTGGCTCTGGAGGAAGGTCTTTGTTCTCAACCTTCCCTTGGTCGAGGAGCTTCTCCGGCACAGGAACCCTGAGCCCAAAAATGTGCTCTGCTCCCAGTGCTTCTTTCTTGGTGGTATGAGGTTCCCCACTCTCTGCTTGCTTCTCTTTCCTTTTATCTCTTGAGATAAAGGTGGTGCAGGACAAACACCAAGGAAACACACTTTACATTGGATCAAGGAGGTAACCTGAATAAGAGTGGTGTTACAATCCTGCCCTAATCCTCTTAACATAAAATTAGAATCACAAAATGGAGGACAACCACACAATACTGGGAATCATGGCCTAACCAAGTTGATACACACATTTCTGGGGGGACATAATTCAATCCATGAGGCCTTTGTTACCTCCATTATATAATATCAACCTGATCCTTGGTAATCAGGATCAATCACAATAGCCAGGCAGTATGGTAACTCCGTTCTTTGCCTGTTGATCCAGAGGAATAAGGAGCCCAAAGTGGCCAGTTGGCATTCTTAGTGTCCAGTTCAGTGGAATCAGTGATGTGTCTCCAGGTGGGAGCATTCCTCCCTTTAGAACTGAGACCTCTAGACCTGCAGAGCAGAAGGTCTCAGGGAGAGAAAGCAAAAATCTTATGAGTGGGTCACTAGGAGTATTAGTAAGTGGTGCCACTCCCATTTCCACCCCTTGATTCCCGGACCATGAATCCGGGCCATGGGAGATACAGCACCACATACTGGACACTAGTTTCGAGCAATAGTCTCCTGGAGAACATTGCCCCAGCCCTGTAAGGTATTGACACCTAGCTGGTGCTGTAATTGCATCTTTATCAAGCCAGCTGCTTCAGGATGGTGGTGAACATGGTAAGACTTGTGAATTCCACGAGCATGAGCCAACTGCTGCACTTCATTTGCTGTGAAGTGAGTCCCTTAATCTGAGGCAATGCTTGCAGGATACTATGATTGTGGATAAGGCATCCTGTAAGTCCACAGATGATAGTTTTGGCAGAAGCATTGCATGCAGGGAAGGCAAATCCATATCCTGAGTGTCTATTCCAATAAGAACAACATGCTGCCCTTTCCATGATGGAAGTACTCCAATGTAATTAACTTACCACCAGGTTTTTGGCTGTTCACCTGGAGGGATGGTGCCACACTCAGCAGTGGCTGTAGCTAAGTCAGCCTTTGTGAATGGAAGTCCATCCCTGCCGCCATGACCATTTTGTTCATGAGCCCACTGAGCAATGACAGGAGTCATCTGGAAACTAGTCATCCTAATCACTTGATTGTTAAAATCTTCCTCTGCTAAGGTTACCTTTGGCGAGCATTCCCATGAGACACAAATATCTTCACTTCTTTGGCCCATTCAGAGAGATTTATCCACATACCTCTTCCTCATAAATACTTGTGTCCAATTTTCCAATCATGTTTCTTCCAACTTCCTGAACACCCAGCCAAACTATTGGCCATAGCCCATGAATCAGTATAAAATTACACATCTGGCCATTTCTCCTTCCAAGCAAAGTGAACAACCAGGCACACTGCTTAAAGCTCTGCCCATTGGGAGGATTTCCCAACACCACTGTCCTTAGGGGGTGTCCCAGAAAGGGGCTGTAGTGCTGCTGCTGTACACTTTCGAGTGGTGCCTGCATATGGCGCAGAACCATCTGTAAACCAGGCACAAGTTTTGTCTTGCTCAGTCATCTGATCATAAACAATTCCCCATGAGGCCATAGATGCAGACTAGGAGGTGGAAGGTAATGTGACAGGAGTGGAGACCACGTGCATTTGGGCCACTTCCTCACGCAACTTACTTGTGCCTGCAGGTCCTGCTCAGGCTGTATCTCGTAAATACCCCTTCCATTTAACGATGGAGAGCTGCAGTTCATGTCTAACTTTATGACTTTTGTGGGTCAGACAACACACAGTTCATGAGGGGCGGCTCATGCTGCATGGTGACTTGCGTCCCATGGTTAAGCATTCAGCCTCTGTTAAGGCCCAGTAACAACAAAAGCTGTTTCTCAAAAGGATAGTGGTTATCTGCAGAGGATGGCAGGGCTTTGCTCCAAACTCCTAACGGTTTACTCTGTGATTTAACAAAAGGAGGTGCCAAAAACTCCAAACAGCATCTCTATCTGCCATGGTTACTTTGACCACCATCGGATCAGCTGGATCCTATGGCCCAAGTGGCAGAGCGGCTTACCCAGCAGCTGGAACCTGTTGTACAGCCTTCTTTTGTTCTCAGTACCACTCAAAACTAGCAGCTCTTCAAGTCACTTGATAAACAGGCTGGAGCTGCATACTCAAATGAGGGATATGTTGCTCCCAAATCCAAAGAGGCCCCCTAGGTGTTGTGCCTCCTTTTTAGTTTTGAGGGGAGCCACATGCAATAACTTACCCTCGATGTTAGAAGGAATGTCTCAACATTCCCCACACCACTGGGCCCCTAGTAATTTCACTGAGGTGGAAGATGCCTGAATTTTTGTGGGATTAATTTCTCCCACTCTAGCACAGAAGTGTTTTATCAGTTAAGTCCAAAGTCCTTGACACTTCTTCCTTACTAAGTCCAATCAGCATAATGTCATCAAGGTAATGGACCAGTGTGACATCTTGTGGAAAGGAAAGGTGATCAAGGTCCCTGTGGACTAAATTATGATGTAGGGCTGGAGAGTTGATGTAGCAGTGAGGTAGGCAACTGAAGGTGTATTGCTGGCCATGCCAGCTAAAGACAAACTGCTTCTGACAGCCCTTCAAAACAGGTGTGGAGAAAAAGGCATTAGCCATGTCAATAGCTGCATACCAGGTACCAGGAGATGTAATTTGCTCAAGCAATGAGACTACATCTGGAACAGCAGCTGAAATTGGAGTCACCACCTGGTGAAGTTTTTGATAATCCACTGTCATTCTCCAAGATCCATCTGTTTTTTCCACAGATAAAATAGGCAAGTTGAATGGGGATGTGGTGGGAATCAGCGTCCCTGCATCCTTCAAGTCCTTGATGGTGACTCTCTGCAATCCCTCCAGGAATGTGGCATTGATTTTATTTTACTATTTTCCTAGGTTGAGGCAGTTCTAATGACTTCCAGTCACCTTTTCCTACTGTAATAGCTCGTACACCATTTGTCAGGATTCGATGCAGCAGTTCTGCTAATTACTGGGTATATCTATTCCAATTATATATTCTGGAACTGGACATATCACTACAGGACAGGTTCAGAGACCCACTGGACCTACTGTGAGATGGACGTGAGCTAAGACCCCATTAATAACCTGACCTCCTTATGCCCCCACTCTGACTGGCGGGCCACAGTGGCATTTTGGGTCTCCTGGAATTAGAGTCAATTCATAGCCAACATCCAGTAATCTCTGAAAGTGTGGTCCTTGGACCAGCAGCTTCAGCACCACCTGGGAGCTTGTTAGAAATGCAAATCTTTGACCCACACCACAGAACTACTGAGACAGAAACTGTGCAAGTGGGTGGGTTCTAGCCATTTATGTTTTAGTAAACCCCCAGGTGAATCTTATCTCTTCTTCTTTTATCTATCTATCTATCATCTATCTATCTATCTATCTATCTATCTATCTATCTATCTATCTATCTATCTATCTATCTATCTATCTATCTATCTATCTATCTATCTATCTATCTATCTATCTATCTATCTATCATCTATCTATCTATCTATCTATCTATCTATCTATCTATCTATCTATCTATCTATCTATCTATCTATCTATCTATCTATCTATCTATCTATCTATCTATGACATCAGCCAGGCCATGGTTTTCTTTGTACTTTGTCAGGCCTGTGAACAGGGTCAATAAGTTTCACAGGTATGATGATGGAAGACTACACTTGTTGATGAGACCTTGGGTACAGAAAGGAGAAAGTTTTCATTATACCCTTGGGAAGGAGAATTGGAAAAACCTTCCATAGAGGGGATGATGCTTGAACTGAGATCTTTAACAGTAACTTTTCTGCTGGTGGTTGGGGCATGGAACACGTATTCCAAGGATAGGAGGTTTTGTGAACAACTGGACATAACAATCTGGAAAATGTCATCTGCTGTAGCTGGATGGAGGATCCTCTTCCACGTGCGGGGTGGGGAGGGTGTGGAGCCAGAAGATATCGGGTATAAAAGGGCATAAAAGAAACCCTTACAATTCAACAATTACATCCAAATAACCTAATAAAATTGGGCAAAAGATGTGAATAAACATTTCTTTCAAAGAGATGTACCAAGGGGTATGAAGCACATGAAAGATGCTCAACAATATTACTCATTAAGGAAATTCAAATCAAAACACATTGAGATGTGACTTCACTTCCATGAGGATGACTTTAATAATAAAGTTGTTGTTAGGTTGTTAGGTGCCATGGAGTCAGTTCTGACTCGTAGCAACCCTATGTACAACAGAATGAAACACTCCCTGATCCGGTGCCATCCTCCCAGTTGTTGTTATGCTTGAGTCTATTGTTGCAGCCACTGTGTCAATCCATTTGGTTGAGGGCCTTCCTCTGTTTCACTGTCCCTCTACTTTACCAAGCATGATCTTCTTCTCCAGGGGCTTATCACTTCTGGTAAAATGTCCAATACAACCCTGACACACACCTTTCCTGACATTAAGCAACACAGTATCCCTTTGTTCTGTTCAAACCACTGCTTCTTGATCTATGTACAGGTTCCTCATGAGCACAATTAAGTGGTCTGAAATCTTCGTTCTTCCAAATGTTATCCATAATTTGTTATGAACCACATAATGGAAGGCCACTGCATAGTCAATAAAACACAGGTAAACAGCTGACATCTTTGTGGTCCATCTTACAATAGCAATGGTATACCTCATTCTATGTCCTTATCTGAATGTAGCTTGAATTTCTGGCAGCTCCCTGTTGATACACTGATGCAGCGGCCTTTGAATGATTTTCAACAAAATTTTGTGTGTGGCATTCATGATATTTTCCCATAATTTCCTCATTCTGTTGGATCACTTTTCTTGGGAATAGGCAAAAATTGGATCTCTTCCATTCAATTGGCCTGGTAGCTATCTTCCAAACTTCTTGGCATAGATGAGTGAGAATTTCCAGTGTTGCATCCATTTGTCAAAACATCTTAATTGGTATTCTGCCATCTCCTGAAGCCTTGTTTTTCACCAAAGTCTTCAGTACAGACTGAACTTCTTCCTTCAGTACCATCGATTGCTGACCATATGTTACTTCCTGAAATGGTTGAATGTCAACCAATTATTGTTGGCATAGTGACTCTGTGTATTCCTTCCATCTTCTTTTTTTATATATAATTTTTATTGTGCTTTAAGTGAAAGTTTACAAATCAAGTCAGTCTCTCACAGAAAAACCCATATACACCTTGCTACACACTCCCAATTACTCTCCACCTAATTGAGACAGCCCGCTTTCTCCCTCCACTCTCTCTTTTCATGTCCATTTCACCAGCTTCTAACCCCCTCCACCCTCTCATCTCCCCTCCAGGCAGGAGATGCCAACATAGTCTCAAGTGTCCACCTGATCCAAGAAGCTCAGTCCTCACCAGCATCCCTTTCTAACCCACTGTCTAGTCCAATCTATGTCTGAAGAGTTGGCTTTGGGAATGGTTCCTGTCCTGGGCCAACAGAAGGTCTGGGGGTCATGACCACCAGGGTCCTTCCAGTTTCAGTCAGACCATTAAGTCTGGTCTTATGAGAATTTGGGGTCTGCATCCCACTGCTCTCCTGCTTCCCCAGGGGTTCTCTGTTTTGTTCCCTGTCAGGGCAGTTATCGGTTGTAGCCAGGCACCATCTAGTTCTTCTGGTCTCAGGATGATGTAGTCTCTGGTTCATGTGGCCCTTTTTGTCTTTTGGGCTTGTAATCACCTTGTGTCCTTGGTGTTCTTCATTCTCCTTTGATTCAGGTGGATTGAGGCCAATTGATACATCTTAGATAGCTGCTTGCTAGCGTTTAAGACCCCAGACGCCACTCTTCAAAGTGGGATGCAGAATGTTTTGTTAATAGATTATATTATGCCAATTGACTTAGATGTCCCCTGAAACCATGGTCCCCAGACCCCTGCCCCTGCTACGCCGGCCTTCGAAGCTTTCAGTTTATTCAGGAAACTTCTTTGCTTTTGGTTTAGTCCAGTTGTGCTGACCTCCCCTGTATTGTGTGCTGCGTTTCTCTTCACCTAAAGTAGTTCCTATCTGCTGTCTAATTAGTGAATGCCCCTCTCCCACCCTCTCTCCCTGCCCCCTCTCCTAACCACAAAAGAATGTTTTCTTCTCAGTTTAAACTATTTCTCACTTCTTTTAATGCTTCTGCATCTTTTAGTATTTTCCCTGTAGAATCCTTCAGTATTGCAACTCCAGGCTTGGATTTTTTCTTCAGTTCTTTCAGCTTCAGAAATGCTAAGTGTGTTTTTCTGTTTGGTTTTCTACCCCTAGGTCTTAGCGCTAGTCTTTATAATGCTTTACTTTGACTTCTCCAGCTGCCCTTTGTAATCTTCTGTTCAGCTCTTTTACTTAGTTGTTTCTCCCTTTCACTTTAGCTACGCAACGTTCAAAAGCAAGTTTCAGAGTCTCTTCTGACATCCATTTTGGAATTTTCTTTGTTTCCTCTCTTTTTAATGACCTCTTGCTTTCTTCATGTATGATGTCCTCGATGGCATTCCACAACTTGTCTGCTCTTTAATCATTTGTGTTCAACTCGTCAAATCTATTGCTGAGATTGTCTCTAAATTTGGGAGGAATATGTTCAAGGTTGTACTTTTGCTCTCGTGGACTTGTTCTGGTTTTCTACGGTTTCAACCTGAACTTGTATACGAGCAATTGATAGTCTGTTCCATATTCGGTCCCTGGCCTTGTTGTGACTGATGATATTTTTTCAGTCGACTCTTTCCACAGAGGTAGTTGATTTGATTCCTGTGTATTCCGGCTCATAAGGTCCATGTGTTAGTTGGTGAAAAAAAAGGATATTTGCAATAAAGAAGTTGTTGGTGTTGCAAAAGTCCATCATGTGATCTCTGGAATTGTTTCTATCATCAAGGCCGTATTTTCCAGACACCAGTTATTTTTCTTTGTTTCCGACGTTCATATTCCAATTATCAGTAATCATCAATGCATCCTGATTGCACATTTGATCAATTTTAGACTTCAGAAGTTGGTAAAAATCTTTAATTTCTTCATCTTTGGCCTTAGTGGTTGATGCATAAGTTTGAATAATAGTCACATTAACTGGTCTTCCTTGTAGGCTTATGGATGTTATTCTATCACTGACAGCATTGCACTTCAGGATAGATCTTGAAATGCTCTTTTTGATGATTAATGCAATGCCGTTTCTCTTCAACTTGTCGTTCCCAAAAGTAGACTGCATGATTGTCCAATTCAAAATGGCCAATACCAGTCCATTTCAGCTGACTATTGTCTAGTATATTGATGTTTCTACCTGCCATTTCTTTTTTGACTATTTCCAATTTTCCTTGATTGGTACTTTGGACATTTTAGGTTCCAATTATTAATGGACGTTTGCAGCTGTTTCTTCCATTTTGAGTCATGCCGCATCAGCAAATGAAGGTCCTGAAAGCTTGGCTCCATCTATGTCATTAATGTTGACTCTACTTTGAGGAGGTAGCTCTTCCTCTGTAATGTTTTGAGTGGCTTCCAACCTGAGGGACTCAACTTCTGGGACTGTATCAGACAATGCTCCGCTGCTATTCAAAAGGTTTTCAGTGGCTAATTCTTTTCCGAAGTAGACCACCGGGCCCTTTTTCCTAGTCTCCCTCAGTCTGGAAGCTCAGCTGAAATGTGTCTGCTATGTGTGACCCTGTTGGTATTTGAAAACTGGTAACAGAGCTTCCAGCATCACAGCAACAGGCATGCTCCCACAGTATGGCAAACTGACAGACACTTGAGGGTTTATAATGATAGAAATAATAAAAAAGATAAAATAACAGATTTGGTGAGAATGTGTAGATATTTCTGGTGGCAATATAAAATGGAAAAACTCTCCTTATGAGTTGGGTCCAGAGTTGAGGAAATCTGAAGCACAAACTCCCCAGGTGGGTTACTGGAGGTGATGTTATGTTGGGCCATTTATGCTTCCACTGCTTGATTTCTGGACCCAGGTATTCTACACTTTTTGAAAACAGAATACTATGATTGTCATTAATTTACAGTATATACTAAATGAAATCCAAACTCATTGACATCAAGTCGATTCCAACTGATAGTGACCCTATAGGACAGAATGGAACTGTCGCATAGGGCTTCAGAGGTTGTAATCTTTACAGAAGCAGACTGACACATTTTTCTTCTGCAGAAAGGCTGATGGGTTAGAATCACCAACCTTTTGATTAGCAGCTGATGTCTTAACCACTGTATCACCAGGGCTTCTTCAGTGTATATACCATCTGGAAAATTATGTAGTCATAACTGCCTGTGTATTCAAATGTTGTGCTATATATGATGATTACCTTTGTAATTAATTATCTTCCCATACAACCACTGTTTTTTGTTTTTTTTAATTCTTCTGAACTTCAAATTCACTTTAGGCTATACTTTGCCTCTTTCCTTCCCTTTTCTTACAAACTTTTGCAAAACAGGTCTATATCCGCCGCCTACTTTTCTTCAATACTCAATCACTCTTTAGCCACTGCACCTGAATTATTTCTAACCCTGCCTCTTTATTTAGAGAGCCAGGAAATAAATGGAGCACTCTCTAAGATCAACAAAGTTTTCATGTCACTAAGTGCATATCAAGGGGTATTTTTCAGTCCTTGTCTTCTTAGTTCTTTAACAGCATTAAAACTATTGACCAGCTTGCCTTTCTTCGGGTAGAACCCGTTTGCCTCCATAACCTTGAGGACACCAAGTGTTCCATAAAATTGCCAAATATTCTTTAAGGTAAACACTTCCCAGTGTGGGATTTCACTCTAAGAAAGACGGCTCCTAGGTTTGGTTCCTTGTAGCAGTTAACTTTCCTTAAAGGACAGCTTGTTACTTTAAAATGAAACTAAAAACAGAAGAATTTCTCCTTGGAGGAAAAAATCCATCTCAGAAACCCCTCCCCGCCCCTCCCCCCATTGCTGTCTACAAAGAGACAAAACTGGCAGAAAAATGTTTGGTTTTTTTTTTTTTTTTTGACATTGGCTGCTAACCCAAAGGGCGAATCCACCAACTGCTCCTTGGAAACCCTCTCGGGCAACACCACTCTGTCCTATAAGGTCACTAGGAGTTGGAATCGACTTGAAGGCAATGGGTTTTTTTTTTTTTGTACCCCTGGGAGGTGAATTATTTAGAAAGTAAGGGGAGAATAGGACAATTTTTTTAATGAAGAGCTCTGAGAGTCAACCCAGGAGACTCAGCAAACTCTAAACATCTCGTCATTGTCCCTCACCGTGTGAATATTTGACCCCAGCCTTGGTGAAAACCAAATTTGGCTTGTCAGAGACAGACAATGGAGAAGAGAAACTGGTTCAGTGACACCATTAGAAAGAGTTAGTGTGTTCCCTTCAGGGCTGGTGGAGTAAGAAGGAAAAGAGGAACAAAAGTATGTACTGGGCCTCATCTCTCTGGTAAGGATACTGAAACCTTCCATATTTGCTTAGGAATGTGAGCTCCCTGTCCCTTGAATGCACTTTACTTTCCACTGTAGCCAGTCTTTTCCAGCTCTCATTCTGTTTCTTCTTTGTCTTTCTGTAATCTAGAACCTCTGTCCAAGAAGAGTTGGAAAGGGCCATTTCTTTTCTTTTTTTTTTTTTTTTTGTAGCTATAGACTTTATTAGTTTATTATCTTTTGTCTACTCCTGTCCCCAATTTTTCTTAAAAGTTAAACTGTCAAAATTCTGAAAGAAGAAAGAAACTGTTGAAAGTGCTAGAATGGGATCAGTTGCAGCTTTAACATTTTTTCTGTTTTTTTGTAATTTTGAGTTTGCAACAGCCCTTCCTTCCTCCCTTGATGGTTTGAAAGATTCCTTTTTCAGCTAGCTATGGCACCACAGTGTATAACAAAAAAAGTGTTAGAAGAACTTTTATGACAAGAGAATCTTTTTTGTTCCTTTTTGACATTAGCAACTGAGGTTGTTACTAAGAAGCACTGGGAGAAAAGGGAAAGATGATAGATGATCAACACTTACTTGTGCAAAGGGGGAAATACGCAATGTCATTCATTTTTATTGACCTAGGGGGACTCTTCAGGGTACAGCAGCTAGAAGAATAACATGGTCCCAGAGATGGAGTGGGAATCAAGGAACTTCCTCCCCAACATGAATATTGACACATGGTCTCCAAGAAGATTCTAGCCTTCTGATAGCTTTCTCTGACATTCTCATGTCTAGAGAGTTCATATAATTCAGATAAGCATTCTTGATATTAATTTTCTGCCATATGCTCAGGGTAGGGATTGCTAAATTCATTGAATAAGAATACAGGACACCCATTTAAATTTGAATTTCAGATAATACTTTTTATTTTTAATATAACTATGTCCCATGCAATATTGCATGTCACATGTAATATTTATACTAAAATAATATTCATTGTTTATCTGAAGCTTAACTGGGTGTCCTGAATTTTGTCTGGTTCAAGGGCTCTTTCAATTTGTTTATGTAGAATTTTTTAAAATTTTTTATTGTGCTTTAAGTGAAAGTTTACAAATCGATTCAGTCTCTCATACAAAAATTTATATACACCTTGCTATATAATACTAGTTGCTCTCCCCCTAATAAGACAGCACACTCTTTCCCTCCACTCTATTTTCATGTCCATTCGGCCAGTTTCTGACCCTCCCCTGCCCTCTCATCTCCCCTCCAGACAGGAGTTGCCCACATAGTCTCATGTGTCTACTTGATCCAAGAAGCTCACTCTTCACCAGTAGCATTTTCTATCCCACAGCCCAGTCCAATCCCTGTCTGAAGAGTTGGCTTTGGGAATGGTTCCTGTCTTGGGCTAACAGAAGGTTTGGGGACCATGACCTCTGGCGTCCTTCTAGTCCAGTCAGACCACTAAGTCTGGTCTTTTTGCGAAAATTTGAGGTCTGCATCTCATTGCTCCCCTGCTCCTAAGGGCTTTCTGTTGTGTTCCCTGTCAGGTCAGTCATTGGTTGTAGCCAGGCACCATCTAGTTCTTCCGGTCTGAGGCTGATATAAGCTCTGGTGTTTGTGGCCCTTTCTGTCTCTTGGGCTTATAATTACCTTGTGTCTTTGGTGGTCTTCATTCTCCTTTGCTCCAGGTGGGTTGAGAAAAATTGGTGCATCTTAGATGGCTGCTTGCTAGCATTTAAGACCCCCGAAGGGAAATGGCCATTTCTTGAATGGGTAATTTTTCCAAAGAAACTCGGACTCAAGCAGTTATGACATTTTATCTTATCTCTCTCATCAAACATCACTTCTCTTCTCTCTTCTATAAATTAAAGATTGCTGTAATTTATCTATTACCTGTTCAAAGAAAATCTACTATAAGGGAAGTATTGTTTTGTTCCTAAAGTGTTTGGGTTTTTCTATATATTCCCTAAGCATTTTTCCTCCAAATGGAAATTTACTGATTTTTAAATATTTGTTGAATGCACTGCCAATTTACTGATAGCACTTAAAAGTTCTATTTTTATGTTATTTCTCCTCAGTGTCCTCAATATCATCTGTAAATAGTAAAATTATTTTTGAGGTTTTAATACTCAGACTTATTTCATTTCTCATCTTAAGTGATACAGGAGAATGACTAAAGTGGAATTAGATTTCCTTGGCTTATTCATGAATTTAGCACAAATATTTTAGTGTTTTAATAGAGATTATCCTGTTGTCTGTGGTTTAAAAACAGCCATTCTATATTGGGTTAAGGGAATGGTGAGAAAACAAAGTCACAACCTCTGACACAGAAGTAAACATAAAAGTACCCATGTAAGAGACACATCAATGAGTAGTTCTGCATGCTCTATTTGTGGGAGTCATAAGCTCAGTCCTTCCTATCTGTCATTCTCTGTTCTTCATCTCACTGGTCTCTCAAATCCCTTCCGTTACCAAGCTCACTGCCCCACAGGGAATTAACCTTCTATTCTCTCAGTCTATTGTGCTTTCCCTTTTCTTACTTCCTATGAATAACAATTACCTATTCTTCCTCTGTCAATTCAAAGAATCCTATTTCAGAGAAAATCTTTCCTACTCATAGGAAAAAAAGAAATTTTTTTTTTTTTTACTCATAGACCCAGACTAAATTATATACCCACAATGTTTTTTTTTTCTCTTTTTAATTAATTTCCATATTTTATGCATGAATAATACTATTTTTCTTTTTTGGAAATTTTCAAATCTTAAGTTTGACTTAAGTTTGGAAACCCTGGTGGCGTAGTGGTTAAGTACTCAGGCTGCTGACCAATGGGTCAGCAGTTCGAATTTGCCAGGCGCTCCTTGGAAACTCCATGGGGCAGTTCTACTCTGTCCTATAGGGTCTCCATGAATTGGAATCAACTCGAAGGCACTGGGTTTGGTTTTGGTTTTTTAAGTTTGACTTTTTGACTTAAGTTTAAATTTTCATATCTTAAGTTTGACTTTTAGTTTTCTTTGGTATAATTGCTGTATAGAAGTTTTTGATATTTTAATCTAGTTTATCCATCCTATACTTTGTAATAAACTCCACTGATTTTAGTGCAACACATCCTTCTTCAAGAGCATGTACACATGAGTACACACATACTTTGTATTTCATTTCAATGGTTGTGCTCTTCTATTTCCTCCTCTTATTTACAGAGTCCACTTGGCCTTTCCCTTTCTTGGAAGAATCCATTTGGCAGGTGGTTTCTGCAATAAGGAGCCATAGGGATCTTCACTAATTGGAAGAGCTTCATGGAGATCAAAAGAGGTAACAGACCTGTTTTGTTTATACTTATCACAATTCCATCCTTGCTTTATGGCTGCCATAGTTTAAAGGAGCTATTGATAATTGATGGACATGCAAGGCAGGTTTATTGTGATAGTGAACAAAAAAAAAAAACAGAAGCTCACAATTATCAGGTGCCTGCTCTATATCACAGGCACACCACTAGAAAAATGACATGCATCATCTCATTCAATTCACTCATCGATCTCATTATGTCGGGAATATTTAGCACTCTCATTTGAGAAGGTGGTATCTGCAGTTAAGAGAGATTAAGTAATTTTCTCATGGTCACATAAGATAGTAAGTTGGTAAAGCCAAAATTCTATTCCGGGCAGTATGATTCAAACCCTCATTTTTGAAATCACAGCTTTATACTGTAGCTTTGGAGAATTATGTATCTAAAATAGTTATCATAAAAAGAACAGATTAATAATAATAATGAAGAAGCCAAGCCCAAGCCCATTGCCGTCGATAATAAAAAAAAAAAAAAAAAGATAATAGCTATTACTAATTAGAAGCCCTGGTACCACAGCGGCTAAACACTCTAGTGTTAACCAGAAGGTAAGCGGTTTGAATCTACCAGCAACTCCACAGGAAGAAGATGTGGCAGTCTTCTTCCTTAAGGGTACCAGACCTGGAAACATGGTAGGGCAGTTCTACTTTGTCTTATAGAGTTGTTTTTGTTAGAATCAACTCAACAGCAATGGGTTTGGATTTTTTAGGGGGGGCGGGGGTTATTTTTAAAACAGATCCTCCTGTTCACAAAGGCATTTCTAAACCTTGCAAAGAAGGTAATAGCAATAACCAGATTTTTTAAAAAAGAAAAAAAATAAGGCACAAAAAGTTAACTGTTACATCAGTAGGATGTGACAGGTCACATTTAAGACATGGATTTTCAGCTCAGATGACCTTTAATCACTAACATAGAGTTACCAGAATGGAGGAGGCATGGAGATTATCAGGGAAAAGATCATACTTGGGAGTTCACATTACATGTTTCCAATTAGCTTGAAAATTGGTTTATGAGTATAGATTCAAATAGGATAATTAGAACCAGTGAATAGAAGCTAAAAAGAGAAATTTCTGCTGAATTAAAGTGTCTGAATAATTATATATGTTTAAAATGAAAAGGGCTACCTGTAACTGAGAGTCACAGTCAATGGAAGGACTTAATAACAAAATGCAGGTGGTACTGTAAAGGTGATGACTAGCTGAGATGCCATTTGGCAGTTCATTGAATGTTGCTCTTACCTTCTCCAGCCTACACACTAAATACATGGAAGCAGAAAACCAAACAAAATTTTCAGAATTCCTCCTGCTGGGCCTCTCAGAGGATCCTGAACTTCAGCCCCTCTTCTTTGCACTCTTCCTGTCTATGTACCTGGTCGCTGTGCTTGGGAACCTACTCATCATACTGGCGGTTACCTCTGACCCTCACCTCCACACCCCCATGTACTTCTTCCTCTCCAACCTGCCCTTTGTTGACATCTGTTTCGTTACTACCACGGTCCCAAAGATGCTGGTGAACATCCAGACACAGAACAAAGACATTTCGTACATAGGATGCCTCATTCAGGTGTATTTCTTCATGATTTTTGCTGGAGTGGACAATTTCCTCCTGACCATGATGGCCTATGACCGATTTGTGGCCATCTGTCGCCCCCTGCACTATACAGTCATCATGAGCCCCCAGTTCTGTGTCTTGTTGGTTCTGGTGTCTTGGGTCATCTTTTTCTGGGTCTCCCTGCTTCATATTGTCTTGATCACACGGCTGAACTTCTGTACAGACACTGAAATACCACATTTTTTCTGTGAACTGACTCAGATTATCAAAGTGGCCTGTTCTGATACCCACATCAATTATGTCTTCTTGTATGTGTTGACTGCCCTGCTGGGTGTGTTTCCCCTCTCCGGGATCCTCTTCTCTTACTCTCAGATTGTCTCCTCCTTAATGAAGATGTCCTCTGCTGGGGGCAAGTATAAGGCATTTTCCACCTGTGGGTCTCACCTATCCGTGGTTTCTTTGTTCTATGGGACAGGTCTTGGGGTTTTCCTCAGTTCTGCTGTGACCCATTCTTCCCAGAGAAGCTCTATTGCCTCAGTGATGTACACTGTGGTCACGCCCATGCTGAACCCCTTCATATACAGCCTAAGGAATAAGGATGTGAAGGGAGCCCTGGGAAGGCTTCTCTGTAGAGCAGCTTTTTGTCCATGATGATGGCCACTGGCCTCAGGGCTAAATGGGCTTCACAGTCCCCAAAGCCAAATATCATGAATTTAAATATCCCGATTTTTTTTTCTTCCTCAGAAAACATGCACCGTTTCTTCCAATCCCAAAGCAACTATAATTGGCCTTCTACTTGTTATTGTACCGTTTTGACTTAGTAATTTTTTTTTTTGACTCTTCTTTCCTATGTGCTGTCCATAAAGTTCTTTCTTTGGTCAGCTTTCTTAGAGCCATTCCTAGAAAATCCAACCTTAGATTGACATCATTAATCTTGTTAAGTTTAGACATGATTTTCCCAAAAGTTAATCTCTCAACCATTGATGCATTTCACCTTCATTTGGTTATGTGTGTGTTTTTCCCTGAGCAAAATAAAACCAAAATCATACAACAGTCATCACAAACTGCTTTCCCCATCTGGACTGTCCTTACTGCTTTACACATATGATTTCATTTAACCATGGCAATATTTCTTTGAGATATATTCTCATTCACCCCCTTTTTCAGAGAAGAGTCTGAGATTGGGATGGTTTCAAACTGGAAACCATACTTTGCTATCCTACTTTGTATAAGAACAATGATGTGGTTTTCAAGTTCAAGGGTGGTAATCTAGATTTGATAGATGGTTTTTGCAGATGATTCATAGTAATATACTGCCTTGGATAACCTGAGATGTTGATTCATTCTCTGTGGTCCTTTCTTGGTTCTTTTCTTCCTTCTTTTCCCCTTTCTTTCTTCCTTACTTTCTCCAATTCCTTATTTTCTTTTACCTTTATGTCTCATCATTGCAGTTTTTAGATATACTCCCCAAGATAGTAAAACAATGTAGTATTGAATACAGTGGAATAAGAGTTGTTCCCACAAGTGGTTTAATTTTCTGGGACTCTCTGGAGGTGTCATCAGGAAAGGTAGTTACACACTTGTGGAATGCATTCAGATATTCATTTTTTGAGAAGAATATTGGTAGAATTGAGTCCGGCCAGTGATTGGTGGAGTAGTAGATGCTCCTATCACATTCCCTGGGGTCCTCTCACCATCTCTATTGTACCCCAGTCTGACTGCCTATGGACAGCACCAGCTGGAACCTACTTTGCCAAATGCATAGTAGCAAATGTGATCTGTAATTATTTATTTCTGGGGTAGCCTTCACTGAGAGGTGTGGGATTTACCTCTTTACTTGGGGGTAATTCTTAGATGTGGGTTTTGCACATTTTCCAAAATCTCCCCACAGGTTGAAAATTCTGCTCACTCACTGTGGTAGCTGACTTAATGCACACTTTACTGGATGTATTTTCTTTCCTGTGTCACTTCTCCACTCTCCCATACATATTCCTTGCTCCTTCAAGTAAATTGCTTGCACTTGAATCCTTGTTTCAGTGTCTGCTTCTGTGGGAACCAAAACTAGGACAGTTGATAAAGACCAACAGGTATTAAGGGAGACATGAAAGGAACTGGGCTCTTTGTGGCCAATACAAAACTAAAAAAAGAAGAAATAATTTACTGAAAAATCTTAATTGGTTAGCTTATTATCTACTTTGTACAAAGTGAGGAGGAGGGCAGGGAGGTATTAAAAAAGAGAAAAAAAAGATTTCAATTCCAAGTAGTAAGCATAATCATACTGATGTGTACTAGAAACTGTTGTAAACAAAAGTAAATATTTTCAACTCACCTTGAATGATTCTATCGAAAACTTTCTGAATGTAGTTTGGACAACTTTACAGTTTACATACCATGAGATAGTCCCATTGTTATAATCCAATGATTTTAGCAAATTTATTTAGTTGTGCATTCGTCACCCAAATCCAGTTTCAGAGGGTGAGGTATTACAGACAGAGTCCGTTTGGTCAGAGCAATCTTAGATTGTTTGAATATATGGCATCTCTAATGATATTGGGGTTGGGCAGTGCTCCAGGTCCTATCAAAAATCTTTCATAAATATTTTATAAAGCAATGTTTGGTATTGTTTTCCTAGTCTCCTCCAGTAACGACCTCCTTTCCATAACTGTATAGGAAACAAGTAGATAAGGAGAGTGCCCGCCCTCTCTGATTTTTTATGTTGAATAATTTATTAAAACACCCCAGGAGTTCCAGATTTACCCTGTACAGCTTGTTACCTTGAGTGTACTTATCATTGGGACTGCTTCCTAGTAGTATTTGGAAAAAAATAGTGTATTTGTAAAATTTTAATTACCATAGGGAGACTATCTGTCCTATTTGTTTTATTTTCAGTCTCTTTCAATCTTAGACTTCCAGGAGATTTACTGGTACATTCATTTTTTTTTTTTTATTTTTTATCGTGGTTTAAGTGAAAGTTTACAGTTCAAGTCAGTTTCTCATACAAAAACATATACACACATTGTTCTGTGACCCTGGTTGCTCTCCCTATAATGGGACAGCACACTTCTCCTCTCAACGCTGTATTTCCCATGTGTAGCTTCTGTCCCCCTCCGCCTTCTCATCTCGCCTCCAGACAGGAGCTGCCAATTTAGTCTTATGTATCTACTTGAGCTAAGAAGCACACTCCTCACTGGTATCGTTTTATGTCTTATACTCCAGTCTAATCTTGGTCTGAAGAGCTGGCTTCGGGAATGGTTTCAGATTCAGGCTAACAGAGAGTCTGGAGGCCATGACCTCTGGGGTCCCTCTAGTCTCAATCAGATCATTAAGTCTGGCCTTTTTACTAGAATTTGAGTTCTGCACCCCACTTTTCTCCTGCTCCATTAGTGACTCTCTGTTGTATTCCCTGTCAGGGCAGTCATTGGTTGTAGCCGGGCATCATCTCGTTCTTCTGGTCTCCAGCTGATGGAGTTTCTGGTTTATGTATCCCTTTCTGTCTCTTGGGCTCATATTTTCTTTGTGTCTTTGGTGTTCATTCTCCTTTGCTCCAGGTGGGGTGGGACCAATTGATGCATCTTAGATGGCTGCTTGTTAGATTTTAAGACCCCAGGTGCCACTCACCAAAGTGGGATGCAGAATCTTTTCTTAATAAATTTTTATGCCAGTTGAACTAGGTGTCCCCTGAAACCATGGTCCCCAGACCCCTGCCCCTGCTACTCTGTCCGTCTAAGTGTTTCATTGCATTATGGAAACTCCTTAGCTTTAGGTTTACTCCAGTCATGCTGACTTCCCCTGTATCGTGCATTGTCCTTCCCTTCACCTAAAGTAATTCTTGTCTACCATCTAGTTGGTGAATACCAGTCTTCCTCCTTCACCACCCTCATAGCCATCAAAGTGATACATTCATTTTATAGAAGGAATGTTTATTGAGAATCTACTATGTGTTAGGTGCTGGGAACAAAGATGTGAAGAAAAAATAGATCCTGTCCTTATATAGCTTACATTCCATTGGGGAAGAAAAAAGACAAACAAGTGAACCAATAAAAACTTTAGAATTACAGAAAGGACCATAAAAAAAAAAAAAAAAGAAGAAGCACCAAAGAATAGAGAAAGATTGTGAGATTTCTTTTAAATAACATTTTCAAGAACATGGTGAAATAATAGAAAACGGCTGGGATGTTTTAGATAATATTTTTAATATTATTGTTTAACAGTCTAGACCAGTGTTTCTCAACTTAAGCACTATTGACATCTTGGGCTGGATAATTCATTGTTGTGGAGAACTATTCTGTACATTGTAGGATGTTTAGCACCATCCCTGGCCTCTAATCACTACATGCCAGAACTCTACTCTTCATTTGTGACAACCAGAAGTGTGTCAAGGCATTACCAATTGTTCCTTAGGGGGCAAAATAGCCCAAGTTGGGAACCACTGGTCTAAAAGGTGCAGGTGTTGATGGCCTTAATATTCCAGGAGACAGGGAAAATAGGAGACACAACATTTAAGGGAGGATAAAACATTGCGAAGAATGGGAATTCCAGAACACTTAATTGTGCTTATGAGAAACCTTTACATAGATCAAGAGGCGTTTGTTTGGACTGAACAAGGGGATACTACTGGTTGAAAGTCAGGAAAGGTGTGAGTCAGGGTTGTAGTCTTTCACCATACCTATTTAATCTGTATGCTGAACAAATAATACCAGAAGAAGAACGGGGCATCAGGATTGGAGGAAGACTCATTAGCAACCTGTGTTATGCAGATGACACAACCTTGCTTACTGAAAGTGAAGAGGACTTGAAGCACTTACTGACGAAGATGAAAGACCACAATCTTCAGTACGGATTGCACCTCAAAGCACAGAAAACTAAGATCTTCACAACTGGACCAATGAGCAACATCATGATAAATGGAGAAAAGATTGAAGTTATCAAGGATTTCATTTTACTTGGATCCGCAATCAACAGCCATGGAAGCAGCAGTCAAGAAATCAAAAGACTCATTGCATTGGGTAAATCTGCTGCAAAGACCTCTTCAAAGTGTTGAAGAACAAAGATGTCACCCTGAAGACTAAGGTGCTCCTGACCCAAGCCATGGTATTTTCAATCACATCATATGCATGTGAAAGTTGAACAATGAATAAGGAAGACCGAAGAAGAGTTGACGCCTTTGAATTGTGGTGTTGACAAAGAATATTGAATATACCATGGACTGCCAAGAGAACAAACAAATCTGTCTTGGAAGAAGTGCAGCCAGAATGCTTCTTAGAGGCAAGGATAACAAGACTGAGTCTTACATACTTTGGACATGTTGTCACGAGGGATCAGTCCCTGGAGAAGGACATAATGCTTGGCAGAGTACAGGGTCAGTGGAAAAGAGGAAGACCCTCAGTGAGGTGGATTGACACAGTGGCTGCAACAATGCACTCAAGCATAACAACGATTGTAAGTATGGCTCAGTACTGGGCAGTGTTTCATTCTGCTGTGAATAGGGCTCGATGGCACCTATCAACAGCAACAAGAACAACAAAACATCAGCTTATTATTAGGAATGGTTGAGTTATTGGAGACCACAGAATTCCTCACTGGTGCTATCATTTCAGATGTCAAATATAATGGTTTGGCATTCATCAGTCTGCACTTGTGGCAATGTAATCAATTAATTGCCCAGATAGAGGGAGAAAATAGTGCTTTTAGTCTAGAGTTAGAAAGAGATGACTCTTGGCTGAATCCTACCCATGATTCTTCAGTTCTTAGCTATAGTATCCCCACCAGACATATGCTCTCACTGGACACTGTAGCCATCCATCACAATATCAGCCACCACTGTACACAATTATTTTATCGATGAATGTCTCTTGAAAATATCTACCTGACTTTTGGATTCAATCCATTCCTGATCCAACTGCCCCACAGAGTTTCCAAGGAGTGCCTGGCAGGTTCAAATTGCCGATCCTTTGGTTAGCACCTGTTGCACTTAACCACTATGCCATCAGGGTTTCCTGATGTATTAGTATTTTACACTATCACTTATCCCTTCTTTATCCTGTATGTTCCAATGTCTGCATGCAAGTTTATAATTTGCAATGTAGTTAAACATATTCCCATATCTTTCAATGTAAATAAGACTCACTCATCACCCCCATTCCTCTTTGAATATTGCTCCAAACTTTTAAATATTTGTTCTGCACTTGTTTTTTTCTTTTCCACACTGCTTACTCTCTCCTCAACCAACCTGATCTGGAATCTTTCTACCTCCATCTCGGTCATGCTCCAGGAGGTCTGCAGTGACCTTCTATCCTCAACAAATTCTAAGGGATGCTTTTAACATTCACACTGCTTGGTTTTTCATTAGCAAAGTTACTAATGACTGCATTCTTTTTCTTGAAGTAGGGACCTTATTCTGCTTCCATGATCTGCCAAAGATTGCTTAACCAAAATACATTCCATTTTTGTCACAATGGGATTTTGAGAGTCACAGCTATTGATAGCATTAACACATCCCTTGTAGCATTAGCACATCCCTTAGGGAAAGTAGAACCACCCCATAGAGTTTCCAAGGAGCACCTGGTGGATTCGAACTGCTGATCTTTTGGTTAGCAGCCATAGCTCTTAACCACTACTACACCAGGTATTCCTACCTAACAACAGAGCACCAAAATATATGAAGCAAACATGGAACTGAAGGGAAAATGGACAATTCTTTAATAATAGTTGGTGACTTCAATAGACAACTTTCAAAAATGATTAGAACATCTAGACAAAAATGCCAGTAAGGAAATAAAGAACTTGAATATTATTATAAAGCAATGAGACCTAAAAGATAATTATAGAAAATGACATCCTTGCCCTTGCCTTTTGGCAAAAATTAAGGGGATAATTAATATTATAGGATAAATATCTACTAGCTTACAGACTCAACATCAAAGTGGGAAATCTGGCTTAGGAAAATGAACCAAGTCAAATGAACATGTGCAATAAGGACTCATCCCAGGCAGTCTCACATGACTGTGATGCCTCCACAGTTAGTTTATTTCTGGCTGTACCATAGGGTTGTCCCAATATACTAGTTCAGCAGTATTATGGTGGAAGATAACAAAATGATATAAAAGGGAACAAAAGAATAAAAGAAACTCTTACAATTCAACAACCATATCCAAATAACGTAATAAAAACTGGGCAAATGATGTGAATAGACACTTCTTTAAAAGAGATATACAAAGGGTGAAGAAGCACATGAAAAATGCTCAACATAATTAGTCATTAAAGAAATTCATATCAAACCACATTGAGATACCACTTCACTTCCATGAGGATGATTTTGATAATAAAAGAAATAATAAAAGAGAAAATAACAGTATTGGTGAAAATGTGGAGATAAATATGGTGGGAATGTAAAGTGGAAGAATTTTCCCTTTATGAATTAAGACCTCTAAACCTGAAGAGGCCAGAGTGGAGGAAAACTGAAGCACAAACTCCTCAAGTGTGTCACTGGGAGTGATTTTATGTTGCGTCATTTATACTTTTACCCCTTGGTTTCTAGACTCAAGTATTCTACACGTTGGGAATACAGAATATTATGATTGTCATGGTTTTACAGTATGTGCTAAATAAAACCCATAGAGCAAGAGAGCTGTGTGTCCTCCAGCTGAATTTTACTGTCAAAGCGGGGTGCCTCCATGCACTTATCGGTTGAGCTACAGAGCTTTAGAACACTTGCCCCAGCATGGTAGATGCAGGCAGTGAGGCTTGAGGGGCCAAGAGGCCAACAAACCCGGAAGCAGAATCTGAAAAGACCTCCTATCACCAGGAAAGCAGAGCTGGGGGCGGTGTACATCCTTTGGACCAGGGTTCCCTGCACTGAAATGTTCCTAGACCAGGGGAAGATTGATGAGAAGGACCTTCCTCTAGAGCTGACAGAGAGAGAAAGCCATCCCCTGGAGCTGCTGCCCTGAATTCAGACTTCTAGCCCACTAGAGTATGAGAGAATAAATTTCTGCTTGTTAAAGCCATCCACCTGTGGTATTTCTGTATTGGCAGTACCAGAAAACTAAGATAACATCTTTCTGGTATTCCCTGTTTTCAGCCAAGATCTGTCTGGTACCAGCAATGATATCCCTCGTAACACACCCTCTTCAGAATCCAGCTTGAATTTCTGGCAGTTTCCTGTCAGTGTACTGCTGCAACCACTTTGGAATGATCTTGAGCAAAATTTTACTTGTTTGTGACATTAATGATATTGTTTGAAAATTTCTGCATTCTGTTGGATTATCTTTCTTTGGAATGTCCACAAATATGGATCTCTTTCAGCCAAACGCACTGCCATCAAGTTGATTCCGACTCATAGTGACCCTATAGGTCAGAGTAGAACTGCACCACAGCGTTTCAAAGGAGCGCCTGCTGGATTCAAACTGCCAACCTCTTGGTTAGTAGCTGTAGCGCTTAACCACTACACCATAGGTTTTTGCATATTTGATTATATACTTATTTTGTCTTCTCCAGTCACCCTTTGAAATCTTCTGTTCAACTTTTTTACTTCATCATTTCTTCCTTTCACCTTAGCTACTATATGTTCAAAAGCAAGTTTCAGATTCTCTTCTGATATCCATTTTGGGCTTTGTTTCCTGTCTTTTTAGTGATGTTTTACTTTCTTTATGTATGATGTCTTTGATGTCATTCCACAACTCATCTGGTCTTTGGTCATTAGTGTTCAACGCATCAAATCTATTCTTGAGATGGTGTCTAAACTCAGGTGGTATATGAGATATACTCAAAGTCGTACTTTGGCTCTCATGGACTTGTTCTTGTTTTCTTTAGCCTCGCCTTGAACTTGCATATGAGTTATTGATGGTCTGTACCACAGTCGGCCCCTGGTCTTGTTCTGACTGATAATATTGAGCTTTTCCATCATTTCTTTCCACTGATATAGTCAATTTGATTCTTGTGTATTCTGCTTGGCAAGGTCCACCTCTATAGTCACAGATTACGTTTGGGGAAAAAAGGCATTAGCAACGAAGATGTAGTTGGTCTTGCAAAATTCTGCCACGTGATCTCTGGTATCATTTCTATCTCCAAGGCCATATTTTCCAACTACCAATCCTTCTTTGTTTCTAACTTTCACATTACAGTCACCAGTAATTATAAGTGCACCTTGGTTGCATGTTTGATCAATTTCAGAGTGCAGGAGTTGGTAAACGTCTTTAATTTCAATTTGTCATTTCCAGCATAGTAGACCATATGATCGCCTTATTCAAAATTGCCAATACCGGTCCATTTCAGCTCACTAATGCCTAGGACATTGATGTTTATGCCTTTCATTTCACTTTTGACTATTTCCAATATTCCTGGATTCATAATTTGTACGTTTCATGTTCTTATTATTAATGGATATTTGCAGTTGTTTCTTCTGATTTTGAGTCATGCCACATCAGCAAATGAAGGTCCTGAAAGCTTGACTCCATCCACATCACTAAGGTCGACTAGAGCTCAGGCTGCTAACCAAAAGATGGACAGTTTGAATTCACCAGCTACTCCTTGGAAATTCTATGGGGCAGTTCTCCTCTGTGCTATAACATTACTATGCATTGGAATCAACTCAGTGGCAGGGGTTTGTTTTTTTTTCTTGTCTGTCTACTTTGAGGAGGCAGCTCTTCCCTAGTCATATTTTGAGTACCTTCCAACCTGAGGGGCTCATCTTCTGGCACTATATCAGACTATTGAGAAGCTTTTCACTAGCTAATTTTTTCAGAAGTAGACCACCAGGTCATTCCTCTTACTCTGTTAGTCTGGAAGCTCAGCTGAAACCTGCCGACCATGGGTGACCCTGCTGGTGTTTGTAATACCAGTGGCTTAGCCTCCAACATCACAGCAATGTGCAAGCCACCAGAGTACGACAAACTGACAGACATGTGGCGTGGTGGGGAGACAGATAAACAGTATATGTTTTTGACAGTACAGTGGGGTCCTTCATCAGGGGGACTTGGTATCCCCTTGTGGGTCTATAAACTGGCTCAAGTCTTGGAATTGATTGAGGGGCCATGACTCTCTTATATGGCAATTTGAGTTAGACTGCTGTTCACTTTACCTAGAATTCCTCTGCTTGTACAGTTCAAGTAAGTATTTAGTAGATTTTCCATCTCTTTCACTCCTAGACATACCATGACTAAGTAGCCAACACCGTAAGTTCATATGAGTCAGACTGTTCTGATTACTGCTTTGACTCCACTGTCATTTTGGTAACCATGCCCACCTTGTCTTTTTCAGTTGAGTGCATCCATTTGGCTCCTACCACCATGGGGCTCAATCAGCCCCATTGTAATTAGGTGTCTTCACTCAGTTAGGGTAGTTCCCACTGTCAAATATGACTTACATAAAATAACAATCACAGCAATCTTCAAGGATGTTGAGGCTTCCTTCACAAATCCCTTACCATTGTAGTAAAAAGTGTGTCCTCTAGCCACTTCATGTGTGAGTCTGTAAGTGTAACCTGATAAATCCACTCTAACATGCCAATTTCCCTAAGCCTTTGGATACCTTCGTCTAAGGTATATCAAGGCAGGCCTGGTACTTCAACTTGACTCAGTGTAGGTCACTGCCTAATCCATGCTTCAGTGAACCAACCAAAGAAACTGTTAGATCCTTTCCCAACATCTTGAGCTGAAACATTGAATGAAGAATCTGTGCTTAGTGAGCCCATATCAATTAATTCAAACTAATCTAACTTTATGTTCCTTGTACCATTATCCCACACCCTTAATAGGCATTCTAACACATATATTTCCCAGGTTTCTGTTTGTACATATTAGAAAAATTAACATGTTCTTTTGGAGTGTAGTGTACCTCCTTCTGGAACACACTTTGTACTTCCCCTTTTGGGGATCACTGAGACTTAAGTCTAGTTACAGGTCTAGAAGCAAAAATAGGTGGTCACTATTGGTCCTGGTAACATTCAGCAATGTCTGGCAGGGGAACCATCCCAGGAGATTCACCAGACGATGATTCAGATGCCAAACCAGTAAACATCTCAGACAAACGCTCTTCAGACACAGCTGCATTAATATCTTCAGGTGAGGGTGGAGGAGATAGTGGTTTCACTGAGGAGGTTGGCTTAGCAGACAAGCAGGGAATAATGCATTCAGATGGAAGTAACAGGGCTGGTTCTCTTGACAGGAGTGATTCAATGGAATTCAGAGGCTCATGTCTCCAGATCCCTGATTATTTGCCCACATGTCCCTATCCCAAATTTCAGGATCCCATTTCTTCTCAATCAATGCCCTCACTTTAACTTCAGACACCATTTGAGGTTGGGAAATCAGTTGGCTGTGTAATTCAGCCATTCTTACAATAAGACTTGATTTGGCTTTCAGCAATATCAGCTCTGTTACTTCAAGAAATAAAGATTCCCTTCAGGACACAAGTGGCAAATTTCAGGTCTTTTATGTGGCACTTGAGCTGTGACTCTGAAACCCTGAGCTCATGTCTTTCTTTAACCACTTTTTCTGGAGAAACTAGGACCAACCAACCAGCTTGGTCACAATTGTGACAAAATTGTAAAAAAGTATCAAACATGCCACCACACAGAACCTTGCTTCTCCCGAATACTTCTTTCATTGGTAGTGATATTTTGCATATTAATATGGCCACCTCATTCCATAGATTAGCAGCACCCTCTTTACTACTGGAGGCAGAGTCATCAGCACCTTTAAGACTAGTCAGACTTGAAAACCAGTTTAGAAAACTCATCCTTACAATTTTGTTTCTCTAGAGTCACTCTCAGTACCAAATGTCTTAGGCTGGGTTTTCTAGAGAAGCAAACACAGTGAAGTGTAAGTATGTATATATATGTGTGTGTGTGTGTGTGTGTGTGTGTATATACACACATACATGCACATATACATACACACATATGTGTGTGTGTGTGTATATATATATATATTTTGTTGTTGTTGCTAGGTGCCGTCCAGTCAGTTCCAAATCATAAATATCAAATGTACAACAGAATGAAATATTGCCTGGTCTTATGCCATCCTCACAATCTTTGTTATGCTTGAGCCTATTGCTGCAGCCACTGTGTCAGTCCATCTCATTGAGGGTCTTCCTCTTTTTCCCTGACCCTCTACTTTACTGAGCATGATGTCTTTCTCCAGGAACTGATCCCTCCTGATAACATGTCCGTAGTATGTGAGGTGTATTCTCGCCATGCTTGCTTCTAAGGAGCATTCTGGCTGTACTTCTTCTAAGACAGATTTGTTCATTCTTTTGGCAGTCCATGATATATATATATATATATATATGTATCTCAACTTGGCTGGGTCATGTGTGTGTGTATATATATAAATAAATATATATATATGTATATATATATATATAGTGAGACAGAGAGATTTATTTCAAGGAAATGACTCATGCAGTTGTAGAGGGTGGCAAGTCCCAAGTGCATGGCTCAGGAGTCAGGCTGGAGGCTTCTCCAGACTCCCGTAGTTGCAGGCACTGACAAACCCAAGATTGGGAGGTCAGATGGCAGGCTGCTGGCTCACAGGCTGTAGAGACATATGAAACTCAAGATCAGCAGGCAGTATGGAAGGCTGCTGGCTCAAGTCCCAAGGACCAGAGGCCAGATGAAGATGAGTCAGATGCAGGATCCAGAACAAGCAAATAAGTTTTGCCAGAATGTCCATATAAATAGTGAATACAGACCACACTCCCAAGGAAATTCTGCTTATGACTGATTGGCTAATCACATAAAATCACAACATGGATTATGACTACCTCATTACATAACTGCCAAATTACATCATTATGTAACTGTCATATTACTGAGAATCAAGGCCCAGCCAAGTTGACACGCAACCTTAACTGTCACAGTAATTTTTAGTTAAATGTGAAAGATGCATGCAGTGTGAAGGAAAACAAGAGTACTGGGAATGTTGTAGTGAAAAACCACTCATGCCTTGAAATTAAAATTCAGAGAATTTCTTCTTTTGATGCTTCCTGCATCCTTCAAAATTTTACCAGTTGAATCCTTCAAGATTGCAACTTAAGGCTTGAATTTTTTCTTCAGTTCTTTTAGCTTGAGAAATGCTGAGTGTCTTCTTCTCTTTTGGTTTTCTATCTCCAGGTCTTTGCACATTTCGTTATACTGCTTTACTTTTTCTTCTTGAGCTGTTTTTTGAAAACTTCTCTTCAACTCTTTTACTTCATCGTTTCTTCCATTCACTTTAACTAATCTTTGTTCAAGAGCAAGTTTCAGAGTCTGTTTTGACACCCTTTTTGATCTTTATTTTTTGTCTTTTAAATGACCTTTTGCTTTCTTCATGTGTAATGTCCTTGATGCCATCCTGCAGATCACTTGATCTTTGGTCATTAGGGTTCAATGTGTTGAATCTATTCTTGAGATGGTCTTCAAATTTATGTGAGATATACTTAAGACCATATTTTGGTTCTTGTGGACTTTTTTTAATATTCTTCAGCTTCAACTTGAGCTTGCAGATGAGCAGTTGATGGTACGCTCCACAGCTGGCTCCTGGCCTTCTTCTGACTGATGATATTGAGCTTTTTCATTGTCTCTTTCCACATATGTAGTTGATTTGATTCCAGTGTATCTATCCAGTGAAGTCCGTGTATATCATCATTTTTTATGTTGTTGAAAAAGGTATTTGAAATGTATGAGTCATTTGTCTTACAAAGTTCTGTCATGTGATCTCTGATGTCATTTGTATCATTGAGGGCATATTTTCTAACTACAGTTCTTTCTACTTTTTTCCAACTTTTGCATTCTAATCACTAGTAATTATCAATGCCTCTTGACTGCATGTTTGATCAATTTCAGACTGGAAAAGTTGGTAAAAATCTTCAATTTCATTGTCTTTGGTATTAGTGGTTGGTGCATGAATTTGGATAATAGTCATATGAACTGGTCTTTCTTGCATGCATATTGATATTATCCCTTCACTGACAGCCTTGTACTTTAGGATAGATCTTGAAATTTTCTTTTTGGCAATGGATGCTAAGCCATTCCTCTTCAATTCGTCATTCCTGGTTAGTAGATTGTATGATTGTTTGACTCAAAATGGCCAATACCAGTGCATTTTTGCTCACTAAAGCTTAGCATATTGATTCTTATGCATCCCACCTCATTTTGACGACTTCTGATTTTCCTAGAGTCTTATTTTGTATGCTCTAGATTCTGAGTATGAATGGATGTTTTCAGCTATTTCTTCACATTTTGTGTCATGGAACATCAACAAATGAAGGTCCCAAAAACTTGACTCCATCTACATCATTAAGTTCAACTCTACTTTAAGGAGGTGGTTGTTCCCCAGTGATATTTTGAGTGTCTTCCTAGCTAAGGGACTCACCTTTGGCACTATATCTGACAATGTTCACCTGTTATTCACGAGGTTTTCACTGGCCAATTTTTTCAGAAGTAGGCTTCCAGGTACTTTTTTCTAGTCTTTTTTGGTTTGAAAGCTCTGCTGAAATATGTGTATAACATGTGACCTTGCTGGTATTTGAAATGCTAGTGGCATAGCTTCCAATATCACAACAACACAGAAGCCACCAAAGTAGGACAAACTGAGAGATGCATGGGGTCAATAAAATTAGTATGATAAATTCTGTGCTTATAACTCATGTTAATTAACAGGGGTGAATTCATGTATATAAACTCATTAAATGTAATAAAACTTTTTTTAACCGTGAGCATGAAGAGTACTTGAATAAGACGATTCATACTAGAGGGAAATCCCAGTAATACTTTGATTCTGGGAAAGCCTTTCGAGATTTTTCACATCTTCAACCACAAGATAGAATTTGTCCTGGGGAAAAATCCCCTGAATGTAAACAAAATGAACATACCTCCAGCCTGGGCTCTAGAAAAGATGTAAAATAGAAAGCCTATGAATGCAGTGACTGTAGGAAAGCCTTAAGTTCAATCCTATATCTTAGGAAGCATGAGAAAACTCACATTAGAAGGAAATCCTTTGAATGTAGTCAGTGTGGGAAAACATTTCAGAGCCACTAATCCATTAAATTGTACATGAGAACCCATACTAGATAAAAACCTTACAAGTGTAATCAATGCAGAAAGCCTATGCTCAAGCTGTTGCCTTATATGACACAAGAGAAATCGTATCGGGGAGAAACACTGTGAATGTCATGACTGTGGAATAATCTCCTGGGACAGCTCACTGCTTGGACAACATGAAAGAATTCATTCTAGAGAAAAACCCTACAAATATAATCAATGCAGCAAAGCCTTCAGTAGGACCTTTAGGTTTACCATGAACAAGATTATACATACTGGAGAGAAATCCTATAAATGTATTGGTTGTGGGAAAACTTTCAGTGTTCTTCCATGCCTTAGAAGACATAAGTGAACCCCTCTATAGATAAATATTTTAAATGTAGCCACTGTGGAGAAGCAACAAATAATCAGTCATTCCTTAAGACACACCTGCGAATTCACACTGGAGAGAAACCTTACAGGGGCGATGAATGTGGGAAAACTTTCAGGATGAGCTCTAATCTTATTATGCACAAGAAAATTCATACTGTAGTAAAACACTTTGAATGCATTAACAGTAGGGAAGCCTGCAGGGATTGCTCATGTTTTAAAGAAAATAGGAGGATTCACATTGGAGAAAAACCCTTTTCATGTAATCAGTGTGGAAAAACCTTCAGAGTGAAATGCTTCCTTATTCGGCACAAGGAAATTCACATGAGAATGAAACAATACAAATGAAAGGAATGTGGGAAAGTCTTCAGTTATCTCTTATCTCATAGGAAACGTGAAAAATCACACCAAGGAGAAGAAACCTTTTAAATGTAGTCAATGTGGAAAAACATTTATTAGGCATGTATCTCTTAAACTACACATGAGAACTCATACTAGAGAGACATGCTCTGAGTGTAATCGATGTGGAAAATACTTTAGGATAAGGTGTAATCTTATTGTGCATAAAAGAATACATACCAAAGAAAAATTCTATTAATGCAATGTCTGTAAGAAAGCTTTCAGTAAATGTTTATTCTTTAGGCATCATGAAAGAACTCATGCTGCAGAGAATCCCTTTTAAAAAAATCATTGTGGAATGGCATTCAGTGAACACTCATTCTTTAAGACATACAAGTGAATTAAACCCAAGAAAAATATTGTGGTTGTAGTGTGTTGCTATGATGCTGAACAGGTTTCACTGGAGCTTCTAGACTGAGACAGACTAGGAAGAAAGGCCTGGTGTTCTACTGCTGAAAATCAGCCAGTGGTGACAATGATCATGGGAATGATGTGTGACCAGGCAGAGCACAATATTATTTTTTGTGCATGGGTTTGCCATAAGATGGATGTTTTTGTTAGGTGTACATGTTTTTCTTGGGTTTATACACAGGAGTGGGATTTCTGGCTCATAGGGAATACATAGGTCAGATTTGTTTGATACTGCTAAACAATTTTCCAAAGTGGCTGCATCAATTTACATCTCCAGCATCTTGCCAATATTTTATGTCTGTCTTTTTCATTTTGGCCCTTTTGATAAGTATGTACTGGTACCATGTTTTGTTATTTTAGTTTAAAAAAAAAAAAAACCTCAGATTTTATTTTCAGTTAATTTTAAACTTAGAAAAGTTGCAAAGATAGTACAGATAGTTTCTGCATACCCCTCAAAGGTTCACATTGTTAATGTAATGAATTTATCAACTGCTTCCTTTATAGTTATTCTTTTTTGTGGCCTCCTCAATCAGATCATTGATTTTTGTTTTAATTTTTTTGAACATTCAAGGTTTTATTATACCATTAAAATACAGCTAAATATATGACAATTCCTAAATCTAACTTTTATAAAATTCTTGCAGACCTAAAGCATTCATTCAGCACGCTGTGTTAGGGCTAGAGTTTAAAAATCACTTTCTTGAACAAACACACATGCCTCTGTGATTGTCTAAGCCAAGTCATCAATCTCCATAGTATGTCCTCTCTTCCACCTCCTACCACTGATTTATCCAAATCTCTTCCAGTTTTTTTTTTTTACAGAGTATTAATGTTTAAAATGCTAAAGTCTATAAGAGTGCAATTAAATGGCCTCCAGAGAATTTCATTCCTTCCTCAGCTTGAATTAAAATTTTTTCAAGAGTGACTTTATCATAGATTGAGCAGAGGATAGGCCTTAAGATCATTGGTTTTGATGTCTGTATTTTTCAGACAACTCCTAAAAGCCTGCTCCAGTAACTAGTAAACTGGCTGATTTCTTTGCTGCCTCTTTCTTATAATAAGCTCATTCATGAAGGGAGATTAAGAAAAGAGAAACATTTTCAAGTGTGACTTTGTGGAGATGATCCCATGACACATCCTCTGCATCCCTGAGCCTCTGTCCCTCTTGGGACTCACACTACTGTGGTTCTATAGCCCTTCAATGGTCACTTCTGGCTCAGAGACAGCTGGAATCTGGTCTAAGGAGAATCTCACCAGCTCCCTGGAGGTCAGACGCAAGGATACAGGAGAGGGCTCCCCCACAGGGGAAAGAAATCATGGTGGGAAGAGGATGGCTTATACCTGGCCTCTCAGGATCAGGGAGTCAGCCATCTAGGAGTTCTCTCCTTCTGTGAGCTCTGCTGCTTAAGAATTGGAGCTTCCTTGGGAAAGCAATGATAGTAAAAAATATAGTGAGGAGCTTTGGAAATTGAGCCCTCAGGACCACAGAAACCGCAAATTGTTTTCCTTTGACCATCCTGCTCAATGGCCCTGCTTAGGGCAGGAAAAGGACACCTGAGTCTCCTCCCAGAGATGATCCCTCTCACCCAAGAGCCATGTGCCTCACTCTGTCCATCTCCCCTTCCTGAGGACAGGTTTTCCATCTTCCTCCTTCAATATCCAGAAGAACACTGAAGAATCCTTCACTGATGGCTCCAAGGTCTACTGAAGTGCCCTGATTAGCATTTCATAATGCTGTGGGAAACTGAACAGGTCTTTCTTTTTACCAGCCTATCTGGAGGACATTTGAGAGGTAAGAGAAAGTTCAATGAGTTTACATTATAGAGGAGACCTCAAGTTAAACTATGATCCTCTTTTTGCTAATATTTACTTTCCCCCTTGCATCCAATTTACAAGCAGCTTTCATTAGTCCCATCTCCCTACTATGTGTTCTAAATTCCAAGGACTTTTTCTCCACCCACACACGAATTAGCCCTTTCAAAAATTTGATAAATGTTCTATCATTCTCTCATTTCTTTGGCCATGAGTGGGGCTGGGGTGTGGTGAAGTTGCCTTTCCAAATTTCCCATTCCTGGTTCCAGAATTCACACTTAGAGAACTCTATCTCGTCCCTGTCACCACACTGTGAGTACCCTGGGAAAGGAGGTTGAGACCCATGTAGAATTGTTGTTCTACCTTTCCAGTATTTTTGTTTTTCTTTAAACAAAACAAAAAATACTATAGAATGTTTTAAAACAGAGCAGCACAGTGAACCATAAAACAGCCATGCAATTACCTTCCAGAATTAATTAATACTGACACTTTGCCACCTTTTCAAAAATAATAAAATATTACACATACCCACAGAGTGCTATTTATTTTTCTTTCTTCCTCCTCCTTTCCTTCCCATAGGTCACTACTCTCTGGAATTTGGTGGGTATTGACCATCCTTAGTTTAGCATGTTGTTTCATTTGAATATGTCTACCAAATACTTCTCTGCTATTAAAAAAACAAACAGAAAACTGTAACACATCTAAATGTGATGATGGATGTTAGAATTAAGGAGTCAGAGCTTTGTGGGGAGGGAAGGTCAGGATTGAGATTGTGCAGGAATACCCAAAGGCTTCAAGAAGTTCTGCATTGTTTTACTTATTAAAAAAAAAAAACAAGAAAGTAAGACAGTGCTTGAATTTGTTCATACTGGCTGGTGGGTTCAAGCCCTTCATTGTCATCTTTTATAATTTTCAAGATGCTTGAAATATAAAAATAAATGATAGTTATTTTGGGGTGTATTTATATTTCTATAAATTTCACTGTGCTATAGCTCTTATTTGTCAAATTAGCTTCCTCTCTTCATTTTTTTCCTTGCTTAATTTTATACATCTGGAAATAATTTAAATATTTTGATTTGGAATACTTTTTACAAGTTAATTTAAATATGATGAAGTAATATTAAAGTAACATTTTCACACCATTCCATCACCTGACATTGCCATATTTTGTGTATCTATCCCCACACTGATGTGTGTTGAGGTTCTTTCCTCCCTCTGCTTCATTACACTAGGAGGGCTTCCAGTGGGAGCCGGAAAACATCTCTCCTTTGCCCAGTCCTAGGACATTATTCCTGGGGTATCTTCCCTCCTTTCATCCTTCTTCCTCTTTCATTTCTGTTCTACCTTCCACTTCCCCCCTGGGCACCAGCAATTGGCCACAGCTAAAAACAATAATGGTAGATCGTAAAAGTCATGGCAGGGCAGGGCTGAGCACTATGCTTGGTGCTTTTCCTTATTTCTTATCTCTGCAACATCCCTGTATATTTTTATAGGAGCCAGTTGCTATTGAGTTGGCTCTGACTCATGCCAATCCCATGTATGTCAGAGTAGAACTGGGCTCCACAGGGTTTTCAATGGCTGATTTTTCAGAAGTAGATCACCAGGCCTTTCTTGTGAGGCACCTCTGGGTAGGCTTGAACTTCAAACTTTTGGTTGCAGCTGAGCATGTTAACCATTTGTACCACCCAGGGTCTTCTATTTTTATAGTAGTTTCCATTTTACAACTGAAAAAATTTGAGTCTGCTCATCGAGGATCAGAGACCTTTCTATGTCACAGAGCTAGCACAGAGGGTCCATGATTGAATCAGGGTGTGTCTGAGTCCTGACCTTATCTCTATATGGTTGACATTTTTATGATCACTTGTTTTTCTCCAGGAGAAATCAACTCCCTATTCAGGGCCTCAATCTGTGAAGCAATGGGCTGGATAATGTGAAATCACTGTACCTTTCACTATACACATGCTGGGATTCAAGATACGTTTGCCCTAATTTGAGACGCTATTAAAGAAATTGCTAATAATTAGCTTATGAAAACAGTGAACAGATGCTTTGACATTGCCAGGGCACAGTAATTCCTTATTGTCTCTTTTGGGGACTCCAGGATCAATTTATCAAGAAACTTGATAAGCCATAGGGGATAAGAGAGGCCTGGAGCTAGTCCTGAGATGGTTCACTGGGAACTTCTCCAGGAATCAGTGCCAAGCCTGAACTGGGGGCTGAGGTGGTGGAACTAGGAACAATAAGAGGCACGGTCTGATATTCTGTGACTTTTACTCTCAACATTTTCTTTTCTAGTATTATCTATTAATTATGCAAATGAAAATGATGGGCTGAGACAAATAAAATTAAGAAGCAGATTGCCAAGCCTTTCTTTTAGGTATCTCTGGGTGAGCTCTTACCTCCAATCTTTTGGTTAGCAGCCAAGTGTGTTATCTGCACCTCCCAGGGACTGACTCCACAGGGTATAGAGGGATTAATTATTTTCACAAACTGGAATAAGAAAGGAAAAATGATGGGGAGAAAGACACTGATGGGATACATATGAAGAAAGTAAAGGGCAAATGAACGTAGCTTGACTATTTATGGAAATTAATTGTGACTCCTGTTAACATTTGAATATTTTTTCAATTTTTTTTTTTGCTTTCATTCATGTAGTTAAAGACAGCTAAACAGAAAAGATCATGTGTTTTTACTATAGAAACTGTAACAGTGAGGAAGACTTAAGGAATTTAAAAACCCAAGTGTTTTGTCTTCTCTCTCAAACATAAGGGTTAACACCAAGTAACAAGTGCTGAGGTTTTACTATGAGCATGATCAATGCCAAATACTTTGTACTTATTACTGTGAGTCCCAACATTACTCTGTAAGCATAATTACTCAGGTGTATTTACTTCAACTTCCTTTTTTTATCCCTTCACCAGACATGTTGGCAGCTTATGTGTTAAGTGGCCTGAATATCAGGGTTAAGACATACTTTCTGTTTAGGACCCTGAAGACTAAACTTAAAACTTATTGCTACTTTGTTTTATATACTTAAGACTCTACTGTATTGTTTTCCTAGGGCTACCATAACAAAGTACCAAAGTACTGGGTGGCTTATAAAAACAGAAATTTATTTTCTCATAGTTCTGGAGGCTAAAAATCTGGAATCAGGCTGCTGGCTATGTTTATTCCCTCTGAGGGCACTGAGGGAGAATCTATTATTCCATGCCTCTCTCCTAGCTTCTGGTGGTTGCTGATGATTCTTGGTGCTCCTTGCCTTATAGATGCATCACTTCAATTTCTGCCTTCATCTTCACATGGCTGTCATCCCTTTGTGTCTCTCCCTGTCTCTTATCTTGTATAAAGACACCACTTATATTAGAGTGTGATCCACTCTACTCCACTATGACCTCATGTTAATTGATAACTGATAACATCTTCAAAGTCCCCAAAGTCAGTGTCACAGATACTGGAAGTTAGGACTTAAATATATCTTTTTTGGGGGACTCAATCCAATCTATAACACCCACGTAGATAAGTTTCCTCTACCATTCTGTTCTGGAAAAGTGGCCTCAACCTACTTCAGAGAGGGACATTTCAGTCTTCAAATTATGAGAAAGTTACAGCAACATATTTTCCCAGCATCTCTCTATCTTTCCTTAAGGAGAAATGTCAAGGAATTTGTGGGCACAATCTACAATTGCTAGACTCAGGACTGGAAGGGTCACATGTTCTATGTGATGCAACTTCAAGGCAGCAGAGTCTCTATGAGCTTGGGTCCCTAGTTACCAGCATCTCTTAAAATCAATCACATAGGCAAGTAGCTTGTCTGGTCCATAACAGATTCATACAAACCTCTATTTTATCAGGCAGCATTTTCTAATCTTCATCAGGTCCTGAAGATTTCCGCTTTTTGGTGTTGTCACCTGAAACACACTAACTATGTGGGCCAGGGCATGGAGGACTGAAGACCAGGGACTGTGCTTAGGATTTTATTTACTAAGTCACTAGAGTTGTTCAAAGGAAATCTGAATAATTTCATAGGAAGCTGAATTATAGACTTTTGGGAGGCATTACTACATAAGGTTTAAGCATGCCTGTTCTGGAATAAGACTTTCTGGATCAAATCTCAGCTATGCTACTCACTGGCTGGGTCTTTGTGTAGGTTACTAAGTATCCCCTTACCCAGTTTCCTCAAGCATAAATAGATGAAAGTGAACCTTTAGGTTATACAAAAAGGTTAAATGAGTTACTATTTAAAAAAAAAAAAAAAACTATTTTCTGGCTCTGCCCAATGGAAAAGGCTAAAAACAATGACCAACACATTGAAAACCCTACAGTGGCCAGACTGTGGTCTGTATCATTTACCACTAAAAAGAACCATGGCTTCCTGGAGAAATGGTTGGTTCAAGATCTGGGATAGGAAATACATAAGATGGGCCTAGAATATCTTTCATACCAAAGTTAAGGGAGATATGAGATTGCTAGGCTCATTTCAGAAGGACTCAGGAGGCAAGGTGAAGAGATGCCTGCTGGCCAAAGATGGGGCAATTTGAGAATTAATATGAATAATAACTGAAATGAGTTGAAATGCATCAAATGTATTTACAATCCTAGAGTTCATAATGATACACTGTTTGTATAATGCTGGGAACTAATTTATTATTTTAAAAAGTGATGGGTACAGAAATCAAGATATAGCCTGATTTTAAGGTAATCATATATTTGATTAGGGAAAATTCCTCTTTATGGAAGTATTTCAGCCAATAAATGAAAAATAAAATGAGAATATCAGCATTTTGTAACCCCAATAACATAATGGATCCAGGCAATAATTATCATTAAAAAATACGAAAAGCAGTCAGTATGTGCTTCCTCATGAAAATACATAGGGTGTTTGCCAAAAATTGTACCTAAATCTAATCAAGCAAACTTTTTCCATAAAGACCTAGATAATAAATATTTTAGGCCTCTGTCACAACTACTCAACTCTGCTGCTGTAGCACATAAAAGCCATGGACTCTGTGTAAACAAATGGCTGTGTTTCAATAAAACTATTTACAAAAACTGGCAGGACTTGAGCCACAAGTTCAATTTTGCCAACCTGTGTTCTGGAATACAGCCTTAGTATTTTCATCCTGGATTGATTATTTGCTGGAAGCCCTGGTATAATCCTAAAGGAGAGCAAAATGTCTTGTTCCTATTCTATTCTCAGCAAGTAGCCCTACTCGAAAAAGAATACTAAACCAAAACCAAACTAGTTTCCAATGAGTCAGTTTCGACTCATGGTGACCCTGTGTTTGGCAGAGCAGAACTATGTTCCATAGGGTTTTAAATGGCTGATTTTTTTTTTTCAGAATTAGATCATCAGCCCTTTTCTTAAGTTAGTAGTCCAGTGCTTAACCATTTGCACCACTCAGGGACCCCTTGAAAAAGAATGTGTGGTGAATAAAAACTTGGGAACGAGGAGAAGTGGTGAGGGGAATAAAAGGTAAATAAAGGAGAGGAGAAAGGAGAAAGAGAAGCAGAAGAAAATATCTATCACTGATATGGTTTCCTCTTTATGGAAGTATTTTAGCCAATAAATGAAAAAAGAAGAATATCAGCATTTTGTAAACCCCAATAAACTAATGGATTCCAGGTAATAATTATCATTAAAAAAAAAATAGGAGAAGCAGTCAGTATGTGGGTCCTAATGAAAGTACATAAGAATGTTTGCCAAAAATCGTACCTAAATCTAATCAAGCAAGTTCTTCCATAAAGATTCAGATAATAAAAATTAAGATTTCTCTTACATTTGGTTTGTTGTCACCCCCATCTTTTCTATCAGACCTATCAACAACATGACACCAGGGAACCTGTCAGACGCGGCAGAATTCCTCCTCTTGGGGCTCTCGGAGGGTCCAGAACTGCAGCCCCTCCTCTCTGGGCTGTTCCTGCCCCTACACCTGGTCACTGTAGCTGGAAACCTGCTCGTCATCCTGGCCACAGTCTCTGACTCTCACCTCCACACCCCCACGTACTTCTTCCTCTCCAACCTGTCCTTTGTAGACATCTGTTTCACCACCACCACGATCCCCAAGGTGCTGGCGAACACCCAGACACAGAGGAAATCCATCAGTTACACAGGCTGCCGCACCCGGATCTGCTTTGTCCTGACTTTTGCTGGACTGGAAAATGGAATTCTAGTGTAATGATGGCTTATGACAGATTTGTGGCCATCTGCCACCCACTGAAGTGCACGGCCATTATGAGTCCTACACTCTGTGAGCTGCTGGTTCTGTTGTCCTTCCTCATGGGTGTTCTTGATGCCCTGCTGCACACTCTGATGGCACTGCGGCTGTCCTTCTGCACAGATCTGGAAATACCCCACTTCTTTTGTGAACTAGCTCATGTTCTCGAGCTTGCCTGTTCTGATATCCTCATTAGTAACATCTTGGTCTATGTAGTGACCAGTCTTTTGGGTGTTGTTCCTCTCTCTGGGATAGTTTTTTCTTATACTCGAATTATCTCCTCTGTCCTGAAAATGCCATCAGCTGGTGGAAAGTATAAGGCTTTCTCCATATGTGGGTCACACTTAATAGTTTTTTTTTTTTATTCTATGGAACAGGTTTTGGGGTGTACCTTAGTTCTGCAGCTACTCACTCCTCTAGGAACAGTGCAGTAGCCTCTGTAATGTCCACTGTGGTCACCCCTCTGGTGAACCCCTTTATCTACAGCCTGAGGAACAAGGACATGATAGGGGCTTTGAGGAAACTCATCTCTAGAATATTCTCTTTCCATTGATGTGCCAGGGGCTTTAGCCTTAAGCTGCTGGAACATACCAGAAAGAAATACATAATGAGAGATTCATAAAGTCTGACCAAGTTCTTTGAAAACAGGAGACCAGAGACTGTAATGGTTAACGGTGAGAACTTTGGAATCCGACCACCTTGGTTTGAATCCTTTGTTCTGTCATAGCTCTGTGATGTTTGAAAATTGATTTCAACTCTCTAAGGTCAGTTATCTATAAAGCTGGCATAATTATATTAGCTCACATCTTTGGCAAAATTTGGGAAGATCTGAGATACTTTATCAGTGAGGATGCTTTTAGTTGTAAGAGGGAAAAGTCTCAACTAAAATAGGGACATACAATAAAAACAAGTATCATCTTTCCTAACAAAGAGCTTACAGGTAGGGTAAGTTTAGGCACAGAACCACTGGGGTGTTTTTTACTCCCTCGTGTGCTGGCTTCCTCCTAAGGTTTTTCCCTTGATGTTCACAAATGGCTGCAACAGTGCATGGATCATTTCCAGACACAGAAAAATGATCGCCTCTCCTTGGTGTCTTTGTAATGGAGAGATGATATTTCCAATGTGTCATCCAGAAGACGTTCTCTTCATCATCACCATGAATTGGGACATATGCCATGCATTAGCTTCCTCTTCCTGCTGTAATGAATTACAAGTGTAGTGGCTTAAAACAGCACAGATGTATTGTCTTATAGTTCTCAAGGTCAGATGTCTGAAATCATTTTTTCTGGGCTAAGGCCAAAAGATTGGGATCCTTTGGCTATATGAATAGTTCTGCAATGAATATTGGTCTCTGCTTGTATTCCTGCTTACAACAATTCTTTTGGGTGTTTATCTAGGATTAGGATTCCTGGATCATATGGTAATTCAATGTTTAATTTTTGAGGAGCTGCTTAACTTTTCCACAGTTGCTGTACTGTTTTATAGTTCCACCAGCAATGGATGAAAGTTCCAATTTCTCCACATCCTCACCAACAACTGTTATTTCCATTTTTTTTTGTTTGTTTATTAATCGTAGCTATCCCAGTGGGGATGAAGTGGTATCTCATTGTGGTTTTGATTTTCATCTCCCTAATGGTTAATGGTTAATGTCTCCCAAACTGACAGATACATGGAGGACATTAACCATTAAAAAAAAAAAAAATTTTTTTTTTTATAATCATTGGGGAGATGAAAATCAAAACCACAATGAGATACCACCTTAACCCCACTAGGGTAGCTATGGTTAAAAAAGAAACAAAAAAGAATGGACTAGATGGCACCTAACAACTACAACAACAACAATGGTTAATGTTGTGAGCATCTTTTCGTGAGTTTGTTAGCCATCTGTATATCCTTTTTGGTGACATATCTTTTCAAGTTTTTTGCCAGTTTTTTGATTGGGTTGTTTTCCTTTTTGTTGAATTCTGTATTGATCCTAAATTCTGTATTTATCATTTTCTTTGATATCCTTCTATTATGTTGACTCCTATGAAGTTGCCATTATTTGATAATTTTTGCTCTACAAAACTGGTGTTTTCATGAGATTTGACCACATCTTTTTATGACAAGTTTATGTATCCCTACACAGTTTATTGGAAACCATGGTTGTGTAAAGGTTAAGAGCTATAGATACTAACCAAAAGGTCGGCAGTTCGAATCCACCAGGCACTCCTTGAAAACCGTATGGGGCAGTTCTACTCTGTCCTACAGGGTCACCATGAGTTGGAGTGAACTCGACAGCAATGGGTTTTTTTTTTTTTTTATGCAGTTTCTTAAATGTCCCTTTTTGAACTTGTTAAACTTTTAGTATTAATGTATGAATTTGTGTCTTGATACCTTTTCTCCCTACTGTGCTTTTCAGATTCAATCTTGTTGTTGGATATATTCATTTGTTTATTTTCAATGCCATATAATTTTAAATGTTATCCTTTCTAATGTTGATGGAACTTTTGATAACTAGTGTTCTGCTATTATTGAGACAGGGAAGAGATCAGGCTGGCTGAATTAAATAAGGGCTACATTTCAAGGCCCTCTGTGCTTAATCAGCTATAATTAAATAGTCTCTGGATGTAAACTAAGTGCAGATCACCACATAACTTTTGCTGCTGACACCGGAAAACTACCTGTGATTAACAAACTAGGTGCTTAGACAAGATAAAGGGCTACATTTCAAGGCCCTGTGTGGTTGGCCAGCTATAAATGACTGCTAATCCTTCTGAGTTGTTTTTCTAAGGCCCCACCAGGTGCACAGCATGCACAGCAAAGATCCACGTGGACTATGAATGACATTCCACATGAGACTAACACGAACAGAGTCCCCTCGCTGGGCTTGAACCAAGGTCCAGAGGCATCACGCATACACAACGTCCCAGAATGAGTCCTTTTCAACATCCCGGCAGCCTTTGTGACAGACTCCGTCTTGGTTCCAGCAACCTCTGCAAGGAAGTCCATCTTAAATTCTAACTGTGTGAGCATTTGATTTTCATAATCCCTTCCCTTCTCCTAGAAATCTCCACCCATCTAATGAATAAAAATAATGTCTTTTTCCTGCCTAAGAACTTTTATAAGCCCTATGAAATCCTTTGTTCAGTGAGAGACTGGAGGCTAGCGTAGGTGGAAACCCTCTCTCTCTGTCCCTCGTGAGCCTTTTGCTCTGTCCCTAATGAACCTTTGTTTGTGTAGAATCTCTGAGCCTCTTCAGGTCATTCTTGGTCAGAAGAAGGTAAGAACCTAAGCAGGGCTTAGTCTTGAGCTGGGAAGCCCTACCCTGTAACATTATGAATAAAATTGTTGGAATATTCTCATACATGTCTCCTGGTAGAAAAAGAGTCTCATGCATGGGTGAAGTTATTGTGCATAGTGGAGTGCCTATTCTCCTACTGGTAGTTATAAAGAAGTTTTCCTAAGTGATAGAACCAATTTACACTCCTGTTAGAAGGCATAACAGGCACCAAGCAAAGTCAGTAGAACACACTACATTAGCCCTCAAAGCTTTGAAAATAATCTTCTGTTCTCTGAGACAATTTACACAATAACCCTGGCCTCTGGACTCTAGGCATTGGCCACACTCTCCAGATTCTGAGTAGAGGCCCCTCGGCCCTGGGCTTCAACTGCGCCTTCCAGGCCCAGTGGGACAGCCACTGTGCTCCCTCAGGCTTTAGGCCCACCATTCTCCTCAACCATCTGAGTGGCATCTCCAACCTTAGAAACATCAGAGGCCATGGCTCCACCCTTCGAAACCCCTGAGGTCTTGGTGTTGCCTTTTGAGGCTGAGGCAGCTCAGTTTCTTGTGTTCCTTGTCTCTTCAGCTTCTGCTTCATGGTTTCTTGGCCTCTCAGCTCCTTGGGCCTCACGCCTGCATCTGCCTTGCTGGAGCAAGTGTTCCAAAGTTCAGTAGCTTCATCAGTAAGCGCCTGGAGGCAACCCACTCTGCCAGGAAGCCTCCTGCACACAGGCACTCAGCTCTCTGGTTCCGTGGGTGGGCTCCAGTGCCATCTCGTGCTGGTCTCCTGCTCTTGCTGCTGCTTCTCTGCTTTTGCAGCTTCTTTGCTGCTGCACGTTCTCTGCTGTGCTGGTCCTCTGCCGCTGTCGCAATTCTATCCAATCACAGTTTCAAAAACTTTCCCATGTTATAGGTGTCTGTTAGAGCCACACCCCACTCTTTCAGTACAAAATTCTGTCTTAGTCATCTAGTGCTGCCATTACAGAAATACCACAAGTGGATGGCTTTGACAAAGAGAAATTTGTTTTCTCACAGTCTAGCAGGTCCTAAGTCCAAATTCAGGGTGTTGACTCCAGCGGAAGGCTTTCTCTCTCTGTCAGCTCTGGAGGAAGGGCCTTGTCCTTAATCTTCCCCTGGTGGAGGAGCTTCTCAGGTGCAGCATCCCCATGTCCAAAGGACATGCTCTGCTCCTGGTGCTGCTGCCTTGGTAGTATGAGGTCTCCAACTCTTTACTTGCTTTCCTTTCCTTTTATCTCTTGAGAGATAAAAGATGGTGCAGGCCACACCCAAGGGAAACTTCCTTTACTTTAGACCAGGGATGTGGCCTGGGTAAAATAAAAAAAAAAGGGTGGTGTTAAAATCCCACCCTAATCCTCTTTAACATAAAATTACAGTCACAAAATGGAAGACAACCACAGAATACTGAGAATCCTGGCCTAACCATTCAATATTCTTTGCCAATACCACAATTTAAAGGTGATAATTCTCTTCATCTTCCTTATTCTTTGTTCATATGAGGCAATTGAAAACGCCTTGGCTTTGGTGAGGCACACCTTAGTCCTCAAGATGACATCTTTGTTTTATAACTCTTTAAGGAGATCTCTCACAGGCCATTTGCCCAATGCAATGAGTCTTTTGATTTCTTGACTGCTGCTTCCATGGGTGTTGATTGTGGATCCAAGTGAGACAAACCCCTTGACAATCTCGATCTTTTCCCTGTTTATCATGATGTGGCTTATTGGTCCAGTTGTGAGGGCTTTTACTTTCTTTGCGTTGAGGTGTAATCCATCCTGAAGGCTGTGGTCTTTGGTGTTCATTAGTAAGTGCTTCAAGTCCCCTTCACTTTCAGCAAGCAAGGTTGTATCATCTGCATAATGGAAGTTGTTAATTAGTTTTCCTCCCATCCCAGTGTCCCATTCTTCTTCATATGGTCTGTCTTCTAGGATTATTTGCTCAGCATACAGATTGAATAGGTATGATGAAAGGATACAAGCCTGATGCACGCCCTTCCTGACTTTAAACCATGCAGTGTCCCCTTTGTTCTGTTTGAACAACTGCCTCTCGATCCAGGTACAGATTCTTCATGAGCACAATTTAGTGTGCTGGAATTGCCATTCTCTGCAACGTTATCCATGATTTTTTATGATCCACACAGTTAAATGCTTTAGCATAGTCCGTAAAAACCCAGGTAAACATCTTTCCGGTATTCACTGCTTTCAGCCAGGATCCATCTGACATCAGCGATGATATCCCTGGTTCCACGTCCTCTTTTGACTCTGGCATGAATTTCTGGCAGTTCCCTGTTGATAGGCTGCTGAAGTCAATTTGAATGATCTTCAGCAAAAATTTGCTTGCTTGTGGTGTTAATGATATTGTTCAATAATTTCCACATTCCTTTGGATCACCTCAATAGATCTTGTTTATGCAAACCCAACCTACCTCAATCTAAGGGATTTATAGTGTGCGTTTTATATTTTTGTCATTTATCTGCTTGGAGCCTATTTTTGCCATTGGTGTGAGCAAGAATCCAAATTCATTTTATGTCCCAGTGGCTTTTATTAATAAATCCATTCATTCATTGTAGTACCAGTTCTGCATTCAATTTGTGTGTTGGTCTTTTTCTGCTCAAAATAAGTTTGTTGTTCTAATGAACAAGCCCAAATGCATAGTTGGTTATAGCCAAAAAGAGATATTGTATCACAGGTTGGCTGTTTATTTAATCATTTGCAATTTTCTCAACAATGTTGATGACTAAGAGCAGTAATTTCAACCCATGTATTATAATGTGAAAAAGTGTATGTTGAAGTTGTTGTTCTCGGTAGGTGTCCTCAAGTCAGTTCTTACTCATAGCAACCCTATGTACAACAGAATGAAACACTGCCCAGTCCTAAGCCTACTATTGCGGCCACTGTGTCAATCCATCTCATTGAGGGCCTTACTCTTTTTCACTGATCCTCCTCTTTTCCAAGTGTGATGCCATTCTCCAGGGACAGGTTCCTCCTGATGATATGATCAAAGTAAGTCAGATGAAGTCTTATGATCTTCAATTCTAAGGAGCATTCTGGCCATACTTCCACCAGGATAGATTTGTTTGTTCTTCTGGCAGTCCATGGTATATTCAATATTCTTTGCCAATACCGTAATTCAAAGGCATCAAATCTTCTTCAATATTCTTTATTCATTGTCAAACCTTTGCATGCATATGAGGCAATTGAAAATACTCTGGCTGGGGTCAAGCCCACCTTAGTCCTCAAAGTGACATCTTTGCTTAGTAGCACTTAAGAGAGGCCTTTTGCAGCAGGTTTTCCCAAAGCAATATGCTGTTTGATTTCTTGACTGCTGTTTCCATGGGCATTGATTGTGGACCCAAGTAAAATGAAATCCATGACAACTTCTATATTTTCTCCATTGATCATGAGATCTTATTGGTCCAGTTGTGATGTTTTTTGTATTTTCTTTATGTTGAGCTGTAATCTATATTGAAGGCTGTGGTCTTTGATCTTCATCAATAAGTGCTTAAGTCATTTTTGCTTTCAGCAAGCAAGGTTGTGTCATCTGCGTATCACAGCTTGTTAATGAGTTTTCCTCCAATCCTGATAGCATACTTTTCTTCAGATAGCTAAGCTTCTTGGATTATGTGCTCAGCATACAGATTGAATAAGTGTGGTGAAATGATACACCCCTGATGAACAAATTTCCTTATTTTAAACCACACGGTATCCCCTTGTTCTGTTTGAATGACTGCCTCTTGGTTTATATACAGGTTCCTCATGAGCATGAATTAGTGTTCTGGAATTCCCATTTTTCAAAATGTTACCGTAATTTGTTACGATCCACACAATCAAATGCATTTGCATAGTCAATAAAACACTGGTAAACATCTTTCTGGTATTCTCTGTTTTCAGCCAAGATCCATCTGACATCAGCAGTGGTAATCCTCATTCCATGGCCTCTTCTGAATCCTGCCTAAATTTCTGGCAGCTCCCTGTCCATTTACTGCTGGAACCATTTTGGAATTACCTTCAGCAAAATTTTACTTGCGTGAGATATTAATGGTATTGTTTGATAATTTCCACATTCTGTTGGATCACCTTTCTTTGGAATGGGCACAAACACAGATCTCTCTTCCAGTCGGTGGCGAGGAAGCTGTCTTTCAAATTTCTTGGCATAGGAGTACGAGTGCTTCCAGTGCTGCATCCGCTTGTTGAAACATCTCAATTGGTATTTTGTCAATTCCTGGAGCCTTGTTTTTCACCAATGCCTTCAGTGCAGCTTGGATGTCTTCCTTCAATACCATTGTTTCGTGACCATATGCTTCCTTCTGAAATGATTGAACAGCAATCAATTGTTTTTGGCACAATGACTGCATATTCCTTCTATCTTCATTTGATGACTTCAGTGTCATTCAATATTTTGCCCATACGATCTTTAAATATTGCAACTTGAGGCTTGAATTTTTTCTTCAGTTGTTTCAGCTTTAGAAATGTCAAGCGTGTTTTGCCCTTTTGATTTTCTAACTCCAGGTCTTCGCACATTTCATTATCATACTTTGTCTTCTCAAGCCAACCTTCAAAATCTCTTGTTCAGTTCTTTTACTTCATCATTTCTTCCATTTGCTTTAGCTACTTGACATTCAAGGGCAAGTTTCAGAGTCTCTTCTGACATCCTTTTTGGTCTTTTCTTTCTTTCCTGTCTTTGAAATGACCTTTTGCTTTCTTCACGTATGATGCTCTTGATGTCATCTCACAACTGGTCTAGTGTTCATTTGTTAACTTTCAAAGGTGTCAAATCTCTTCTTGAGATTGCACTAAAATCAGTTGGTGTATACTCAAGGTTGTACTTTAGCTCTTGTGAACTTTATAAATTTTCTCCGGCTTTGACTTGAACTTGCGTATGAGTAGTAGATGGTCTTTTTTGCTGTCAGCGCTTGGCCTTGTTCTGACTGATGATATTGAGCTTCTCTATCATCTCTTTCCACAGATGTAGTCGATTTGATTTCTGTGTATTCCATCCTGTGAGGTCCACATGTATAGTAGCTGTTTATGTCATTGAAAAAGGTATTTGCAATGGATAAGTCGTGTGGGACTTGCAAAATTCTCTCATAGGATTTTCAGCGTCATTTCTATTACAAAGGCCATATATTTCAACTACTAATCCTCCTTCTTTGCTTCCATCTTTCATATTCCAATCACCAGTAATTATCTGTGAATCTTGATTTTATGTTTGATCGATTTCAGACTGCTGCAATTGGTAAAAAATCTTCAGTTTCTTCTTTGACTATAGTGGTTGGTGCATAAATTTAAATAGTTGTATTAGCTGGTCTTGTTGGTGTATGGCTATTATCCTATCACTGACAGCGTTGTACTTCAGGATCGATCTTGAAATGTTCTTTTTGCCATTCCTCTTCTATTTTTCATTCCTGGCATAGTAGAGCACATAATTGTCCATTTTTAAATGGCCAATACCAGTCCATTTCAGCTCAGTAATGCCTCAGATACCAGTCTTCATGTATTCCAATTCATTTTTGACAACTTCCAATTTCCTAGATTCATATTTCCTACATACCATATTCCGATTATTAATGGATATTTGCAGCTGTTTGTTTTCATTTTGAGTCATGCCACAACAGCAAATGACAGTCCCAAAAGCTTTACTCCATCCATTTCATTAGGGTCAACTCTACTTTGAAGAGAAAGGTTTTCCCTGTCATATTTTGAGTGTTGTCTTAGGCTGAGTTCTCCAGAGAAGCAAAACCAGTAAAGCGTATAAATATATCTGTAGAGATAGATTTGTATAAAAGAAATGGCTCACGTGGTTGTAGAGGGTGGAACATCTCAACTCTGTGTGTCAGGCTGGAGGCTCCTCCTTAGTTACATAGCTGCAGGAGCTAGAGAATCCAAGAACGGCAAGTCACCTGGGCTCTGGCTCATAGGCAGTGAAGACTGATGAATCCCAAGATTGGCAGGCAAGACAGCTGGTAAAATGCTAGCTCAAGTCCCAAGAAGCAAAGGCCAGATGAACAGGTGCCACCTGCAGGATCCAGTTCGAGCAAAGCACACGAGCTTTGCCTTAAAGTCCATCTATATTGGATGCAGGCAACACTGTCAAGGAAACTCCCCCTTCAACTGATTGTCTACTCACAGCAGATCCCATCATGGTGGTGATCACATTATATCAAATCTCATCATGGAGATGATCACATCACTATACAACTATCAAACCACATCATAACTGCCAAACCAATGAGAATATTGGCCCAACCAAGTTGACACGCAATCCTAATGATCGCAGTCTGTGCCTTATCAACTTGACGCCTATACATATCTCCTTAAACAACATGAAATCTCTGAATAAAGATAATTATAAAGTCATATTTGTGTCCAACATGACCCAACTAGCACACATATGACCAAAAATGCATTAGCCCTCTTTATATCTTACGTTTTATAAGTGAGGAAAACAAAAACATTGGATGCACACATACAAAACATAAATAGTCAGAACAATTATAGTCCATGTTTCTGCAACTGGTCACGTGGTTGTAACTGGTGTTTAGAATACCTTCCTTCACCATCCATTCCATATTACCTTTGCCCTCAGCAAGCACCTCAGCTGATCATAGTTCTTTGCCTGGTGTGATGATTCAAACCTTCATTCTGGTGGACCATGTCAGAATTGGGTTGCTGTGGTTTTCCATTGAGTTTAATCACAAGGCATGGTAGTACTAAGAAATGCCCCCAAAGGATCTCCTGCATTCCAGGCATTCTCTTCTTTACCTCCATCATGTAATATCAATTCAATTTCCTTTTGGTAATCAGGATCAACCACACCAGGCAGTATGATAACTCCCTTCTTTGCCTGTTGATCCAGAGGAATAAGGAGCCCAAAGTGGCAGGGGGCATTCTTAACTTCTATTTCAACTGAATCAGTAATGTGTCTCCAGTCCCTTTGGAACTGAGACCTCTAGACCTGCAGAGCATAGCGTTGAGGGGACAGGAAGCAAAAAATTTTGGGAGTGGGTCATAGGGGTAATAGTGAATGGTTGCTGTTGTTGTTGTTATTAGGTGCTGTCAAGTAAGCTCTGGCACATAGCGACCCTATGTACCACAGAACAGAACACTGCCCCGTCCTGTGCCAGGCTCATAATAGTTATTATGCTTGAGCCCATTGTTGCAGCCACTGTGTCAATTCATCTCTTCAAGGGTCCTCCTCTTTTCCACTGACCTTATACTTTACCAAGCATAATGTCCTTCTCCAGGGACTGAGCCTTCCTGACAACATGTCCAAAGTATTTAAGACGCAGTCTCACCATCCTTGCTTCTAAGGGGCATTCTGGTCGTACTTTTTCCAAGACAGATTTGTTTCTTCTTTTGGCAGTCTGTGGTATATTCAATACTCTTTTTCGACACCACAGTTGAAAGGCATCATTTCTTCTTCACTCTTCTTTGTTCATTATCCAGCTTTCACATGCATATGATGCAATTGAAAACACCATGGCTTGGGTCAGGCACACCTTAGTCTTCAAGGTGACATCTTTGCTTTTCAACACTTTAAAGAGATCCTTTGCAGCAGATTTGCCCAATGAAATGTGTCTTTTGATTTCTTGCCTGGTGCTTCCATGGGTGTTGATTATGGATCCAAGTAAAATGAAATCCTTGACAACGTCAGTCTTTACTTCGTTTATCATGATGTTGATTATTGGCCCAGTTGTGAGGATTTTTGTCTTTTTTCTGTTGAGGTGTGATCCATACTGAAGGCTCTGGTCTTTGATGTTCATCAGTAAGTGCTTCAAGTCCTCTTCACCTTCAGGAAGCAAGTTTGTGTCATCTCCGTAATGCAGGTTGTTAATGAGTCTTCTTCCAATCCTGATGCTCCATTGTTCTTTGAATAGTCCAGCTTCTAGGATTATTTGCTCAGTACACAAATTGAATAGGTATGGTGAAATGACAGAACCCTGACACACACCTTTCTTGACTTTAAACCACTCAGCATCCCCTTGTTCTGTCCCAACAACTGTTTCTTGATCTATGTACAGGTTCCTCATGAGTACAATTAAGTGTTCTGGAATTCCCATTCTTCGTAATGTTCTCCATAATTTGTTATGATCCACACAGTCGAATACCTTGGCATAGTCAATAAAACACAGGTAAACATGCTTCTGGTATTCTCTGCTTTCAGCCAGAATCCATCTGGCATCAGCAATGATATCCCTGGATCCATGTCCTCTGCTGAATCTAGCATGGATCTCTGGCAGTTCCCTGAGACATACTGCTGCAGCCACTGTTGAATGATCATCAGCAAAATTTTGCTTACATGTGATATTAACGATATCATTCTATAATTTCCGCATTCAGTTGGATCACCTTTCTTGGGAATAGGCATAAATATGAATCTCTTCCAGTCAGTTGGCCAGGTAGCTCTCTTCCAAATTTCTTGGCATAGATGAGTGAGCATTTCCAGTGCTACATCTGTACGTTGAAACATCTCAGCTGATATTCCATCGATTCTTGGAGCCTTGTTTTTCGCCAGTGCCTTCAGTGCAGGTTGGACTTCTTCCTTCAGTGCCATTGGTTCCTGATCATATGCTACCTCTTGAAATGTTTGAATTATGACTCATTTTTTTTTTAGTGTAATGATTCTGTGTATTCCTTCCATCTCCTTTTGATGCTTCCTGTGTCATTTAATATTTTCCACATAGAGTCCTTCACTGTTGCAACTTGAGGCTTGAATTTTTTCTTCAGTTCTTTCAGCTTGAGAAATACCAAGCACATTCTTCCCTTTTGGTTTTCTGTCTCCAGTTCTAGTGAATGGTGCTGCTCCCATTTCCACCCCTTGATTCCTGGACCCATGTATCTTGGCTATGGGAGAAACAGCACCATATATTGGATGTTAGTTTAGAGCCTATAAAGCCTCCTGGAGAACATTGCCCCAGTCCTGCAAGGTACTGCTATGTAGCTGCAACCATAATTGCGTCTTTAGAAGGCAATTCCATCATTCTATTAAACCAGCTGCTTCAGGATGACAGGAACATGGTAAAACCAGTAAATTCCATGGACATGGGCCCACTGCAGCACTTCAATTGCTGTGAAGTGAGTCTGTTGATCTGATATGAGGTTGTATGGGATACCATGACTGTGAATAAGGCATTCTGTAAGTCCATGGATGGTAGTTTTGACAGAAGCATTGTGTGCAGGGAAACGTATTCATATTCAGAGTGTTTATTCCTGTAGGAACAAAATGCCACACCTTCCATGATGGAAGAGGCCCAATGTAATCAGCCTGCCACCATGTTGCTGGCTGATCACCTTGAGGAGTGGTGCCATATTGGAAATTCAGGTTTGGTCCCTACTGTTAGCAGAATGGGCACTCAGCTGTGGTGTAGCCAAGTTGGCCTTATGAGTGTTTCTGAACCCTTGCATAATCTCCATCCTTGCCATCATGACCACTTTGTTCATAAGCCCATTGAGCAATAACAGGCGTAGCTGGAAAAGAGGATGACTGGTTTCCACAGACTGCATCGTCCTATCCACTTGATTGTTAAAAATCGTCTGCTGATGGCACACTTAGTACTTCACCTTTTGTTGCTCACTGGGATGTCAGCCAGGTCTAGAAGCCAATATAGGTGGTGGGGTTGTGTATCTGAGACCATTCAGCATTGCCTTGTAAGACATCTGCCTCAGGCAACATGCCAGGCATAATGACTCAGACAAAGGCTTTTCAGGCACAGCTGCTTTAATCTCTTCAGGTTGAGTGGAAGTGGGTTTTACCAGGGAGGGCAGCTTAGCAAATAAAAATGGGATAATTTCTTCAGATGGGAATGAGAGGGCAGGTTCTGTTGGTAGGAGTGGCATAATGGAATTTAGGGGTTCAGTGTCCCCAGCTTCCTGACTACCTGCCTATATGTCCACATATAGAACAAATTTGTCCTGGAAGAAGTGCAACCAGAATGCTTTTTGGAAGCAAGGATGGTGAGACTACGTTTCACATTCTTTGAACATGTTATCAAGAGGGATCAATCCCTGCAGAAGTACGTCGTGCTTGGTAAAGTAGAGGGTCGATGAAAAAGAGGAGCACCCTCAATGAGATGGATTGGCACAATTGCTGCAACAATGGGCTCAAGCATAACGATTGTGAGGATGGTGCAGGACCAGGCAGTGTCTTGGTCTGTTGTACATAGGGTCACTATGAGTTGGGATCGACTTGATGGCACCTAGAAACATGTCCCCATCCCAAGTTTCATGATCCCATTTCTTCCCAATCAATGCCCTCACTTTAACTGCAGACACCACTGAAGATTGGGAATTCAGCTGGCACTGTAATTCAGCCACTCTTACGATAGGACTCTGGGTTAGTTTTTCGGCAATATCAGGTCTGTTACTACAAGAAATCAGGCTATCTATCAAGACACGTGAAAAGTTTGAGGTTGTTTATGTGGCACTTGAGTTGTGACTCTGAAGCTCTGAGCTCATTTCTTTCCTTCATCACTTTGTCTAGGGAATGTAGGACCAAGCAACCAGCTTCCTTATACTTCCCATTATTACAAAACTTCAAAAGTGTCAAACGTGATCACCCAGAGCCTCACCTTTACCAATAGGTGATCAAAATATTTCTATTGCCACCTTACACCACTGTGATGGTTAAGATAGCGTGTCAACTTGGGTGGGCCATGATTCTCAGTGTTTTGGCAGTTGTGTAATGTTGTGATCACTTTCCTGTTGAAATTTGATATATGATTACCCCCATGATAGAATCTGTTGAGTGGTAGCAGTGGAGGTGGGGCCTGTGGTAGCTCACTGCCCCCTCAGCCTTCATCTCTCTACCTTCCACTGGCTACTTCCTTTTTCCTGCTCACCTTGCAAAAGTTGTTGGCTTGTTCTAGATCCAACAGCTGTTTCTTGTCTGACTTCTTGTTCTTGGGACTTGAGCTAGCAGTTTACCCACCCATCCTGGGATTTGTCGATCATTGTGGCCTGTGAGCAAGAGTCCTGCTCCCTGACCTGCCTCTTTTGGTTTCTCCAGCCCCTGCAGCTTACTCAGTAGACACACATGGTATTGCCTGCTGACCTGGGGGATTCCTTGACCGTCACGACTTGTGAGCAGGATCCATGCTCTCCAACCTGCTCATCTTGGGTTCACCAGCTTCTGCAGCTCCGTGAATTGGGAAAGGACTGTATCCTGATCCAAGGGCTTGGGAAGTTCTAACCCTAGCAATGGTATGAGCTGTTTCCTTAATATAAATCTCTCAGTCTATATTTATGCACATTACTGGTTTTGCTTCTCTAGAGAACCCAGCCTAAAACAACCATGGATTGGCAGTGCCCACTTCATTACTGGAAGCAGTCATTAACATCTTTAATACTCATCAGACTTAAAAACCAATTTGGAAAACTCATCCTTACAGTTTTGTTTCTCTAGAACCACTCTCTGTATCAAATGTCTTAGGCTAGGTTCTCTAGAGAAGCAAGACCAGTAAAGTGTATAAATATACACGTAGAGAGATGTTTATATTAAGGAAATTGCTCACGCAGTTGTAGAAGCTGGAACATTGTCCCAAGCTGTGGGTCAGGTTGAAGGCTTCTTCTGATTCACATAGCTTCAGGGGATGGTGAATCCAAGATCAGCAAGTCAGACAACAGGGCTCTGGCTCACAGGCTGATGAATCCCAAGATCAGCAGGCAAGACAACACATAAGACTCTAGCTCAAGTTCTAAGGGCCGAAGGTCAGAGGAACAGGCACCAGCTGCAGAATCCAAAACAAAGAAAAGCCCACGCGCCTTGCCAAAAAGTCCACATATATTGAATGCAGGCCACACTCCCAAGGAAACTCCCCCTTCAACTGATTGGCTATTCACAGCAGATCTTATCTTGAAGGTGGTCACATTATATCAAATCTCATCATGGAGATGATCACATCATTACAGAACTGCCAGACTACATTATAACTGCCAAACCAATGAGAATTATGGCCCAGCCAAGTTGACACACAATCTTAATAACCACAAGTGTCTTCCAGTTTGAGAGGTTCATGTTCCAGCACTATATCAATCTCTCACTGCTATTCATAAGGCTTTTAGTGGTCAGTTTTTTTTTTTTAGAAGTAGATCCCCAAGTTATTCCTCTTATTCTGTCTTAGTCTCGAAGCTCTGCTGAAACCTGTCCACTATTAGTGACCCTGCTGGTATTTGAAATACTGGTGCCATAGCTTCCAGCATCACAATAACATACAAGCCACCACACTGTGACAAACTGACAGATGAGGGGTGGATATTGAAGTTACTTCTGTAAAATTTGGAAATGTTGATATTGAAATATTAAAAAGGAGGTTAAATACCTGTTACATGCTCAATTATGTTTGATCACAGAGGCTAGATTAGAAACTGCTGGATATTAGATGCAGGAAAAGGATCCATGTGCCATCAAAGAATTAACCCTTAGAATCTGCCTTTTTAGGATACATCTATTATATTATTGTTCATATTTGTGTAGAATACACATCCTCACACAATAAAGTATATATTTTTAGCCTAAACATGGTGTCAATTTTCCTAATCTTGTTGTTAGATTATGGGCACCTTTGAATATAAAGAGAGAAGACTAACACAATTACAGAAGGGTGGTATGTCCATGTGTACAAGGCGCTTGAAATGAGTATGAGCAGAATGAGATGAGGCAAAGAAGATGGCATATGCCTGGGCTCTTAGGATAATGCAATCATTCAATATTAGTTTTTCCTTCTCTTAGGCTTGCTCCTTAAGAGTTTGTACTGCCCTGGGATCAGAATGACAGCAAAAGAGTTTGACTAATGAGGAGCTTTGGGTATTGAAACCCCAAGGGGCACAGAGATATCAAAGAGTCTGCCTGTGACCATCCACTCAATAACCTTGCCCAGGTCAGGAGGCAGCACACCTCAGCCTTGTCTCCATCACTTCCCATAGGGTCCTGGTCCTTTGTTTTCTGTGCTCCGTGAGTCCGGAGCTTCCATTTTTATCATTCAGCCTTCAGGGGAGAATCGAATGTCATTTCTTAATGCTGGCACTCAGGTAATCTGAAGTCCCCTAGTTTATCTTTTGCAAATAGGGAGATGTCTTTGTCTTCAAGTCCATCTGGGGCAGCTGTGAGGTGAGTACATGCAGAAGATGAGCAGAATGGAGTTACTTGTGCGATGCCTGCCTAATTGTCCATAACCTTCTTGACATGTTTCCTTGTATTTTTGCACCAATACTTGAGCTTCTCTCATTCTGCTACTCACCTACTCTGAACCTAAATTTCCAGGGAATTTTTCCATCCTAAATAGAAATATGCCCTTGCTCAATTTTCTAGAATTCTTTAAACAATTCTTGTATTTCTTTGGCAGGGGGCAGGTGTGTTCAGTCAGCTTCATACGTGGTTCTCGATACGCGTTTTTAAGGGAGATCTTTGACCTGGCTATGAGCAGTAGCAGTGAGGAAGTGGAGAACCAGTCTGACTCCACAGGCTACATACCTGTATCTACCGGTGTCTCTTTATTAACCTATGAAATATTTTAAGACAGATTAGCTCAGGGTAGTAGGACAAATAGTCATATATCAAAGCTTTCAGAATTAATAAATGTTGACATTTTGCCATAACAGTTCTATTCTTAAAGTAACAAGATAGTAAACAAAAAAATGATAAGCCCTTTTTATTCCACTCCATTCCCATCCTTTACGTGTGTGTGTGTGTGTGTGTGCCACAATAAAAATGCCCATCACCTGGAGAAGGGATAAATACGTTCTGATGTAATAACAGAGTGAAATACCTTAAAGTAGTTAAAGTTAATGAACCAGACTGAACTGTAATAAGACTGATAAGGTTAAATGCATTATTTTAAGAGACCAATTGTAAAATGACACCCACAGTACCTAAAGTATTAAAATGTAAAACAATAGCATTGTTTATTGATTGAATTAGACTGAAAGTAATGAAAAGACAGGAGAATAATACATACCAAGTTCATTGTTGTGGTTCAGGTGGAGAGAAGACAGATTTGTGAAAAAATAAAGGGGGAGGTATTCAAATAGATATGCATTTTTTTCTTAAAAAATACTGAATACATCACAAAAAATTTAAAAATAACTCATAGAATAAAGGATTTAAGCTCATACAAAAAGGGAAAGAATCATAATTTCAAAAAGCACATAATGCAAGTATGGTGATATATTTTAGTTCGATGGTGCTGAGTGGTGCATAATTAGGCCTTTGTTGTTTTCCCTGTACTTTTCCGTGTGCTTGAAATATTTCATATTAAAAAATAAAAATTTATGTATGTGTAATTTTAAAACTTTTCAGTTTTCCCATACTATAGATGTCTTGTTTTTTTCTTTTTTTTTTGTAGATGTCTTGTTAGAGAAATTAACTTTTGTAAGTTTTCATTCTTTGTCATAGTACATCTAGGTCTAATTTATTCATTTTAATTGCTAGATATTTCATCCTATGTCCACGCCAAATGAACATTGATATCTCATTAACCTGTTGCCATCGAGTTGATTCCAACTCATAGCAACCCTAGAGGAGAGAGTAGAACTGCCCTAAAGTGTTTCCAAGGCTGAAATCTTTCCAGAAGCAGACTGCCTCATCTTTCTCCTGCAGGGTGGCTGGTGGGTTTGAACAGCCGAGTTGGAGTTGATTCCCTGGTCCTCCAGAAGTCCCAGTCTACATTCTAATTGCTCGAGTCTGCTCCTCTGACTTTCAATTGCGTTGTGTAATTCTGTAATTTTATTGTTAATCTTTTGGATTTCTACATGCTGTCTCTCTATGGATTCTTGCAACTTATTAATTTTTCCACTATGTTCTTGAATAACCTTTTTGAGTTCTTCAACAGTTTTATCAGTGTGTTCCTTGGCTTTTTCTGCAGCTATCCTAATTTCATTTGTGATATCTTTAAGCATTCTGTAAATTAGTTTTTTATATTCTGTATCTGATAATTCCAGGATTGTATCTTCATTTGGGAAAGATTTTGATTCTTTTGTTTGGGGGGTTGGAGAAGCTGTCATGGTCTGTTTCTTTACGTGGTTTGATATGGACTGCTGTCTCCAAGCCATCACTGGGAAACTAGATTTTCCAGGTAATCAGCTAAAAAAAAAATGCAGTCAGATCCCTATCTGAATTCTCCTTCTGGCTCAGGGTATTCAGATGTTAATGGAGCCGCCTGGGGAGGGTGGGAGAGGGATCAGAGAGCTAGGCGTGTAGCACCACAAAATACAGAGCTGATCCCCGCGTTCACGCTCCGCCCCCGTCCGCCAGACTCCCAGCAGGATGGCTCCTCCGCTGGTCCGCTACTCTCTCCGCTCCAAAATCAGTCACTTCCTCCCGGGGATTTCTCCCTCCGGTGCGCCGCACTGCTCACATGAACTGAGTGGGCGTGGCCCTCACGAACAGCTGGGCCCGCCCCCGGGGTCTATTCAGGGGAATGTGCTCTCACCCCGCCCGCTTTCACCAAGATCCCAGCGGGACAGCTCCCGGGCTGGGATGCTGCTCTCCCAGCTCCAAGACCAGTCACTTCCTCCTGGGGATTTCTCCCTCCAGTGCGCCGCGCCGCACAGACTCAGGCTTTGATGGGCTTAACCAGAAACAAAAGAAAGGAGGATGTGACTTTTCATGATTGATTCTCAAGATTTCTTTTTGTAACATTATCTGCTAATTGTACAATGGAGACAATGAGTCAAAACATGAAAGGAATAGGGAATGAATCAAGCTCCTAAGTAGAAAGGGATAAATTATTTCCATAATCTGCCACAAAAAGGTAGGAAGGAAGGGAGGGACAGATTTTAGTAAGATACCTAGGAAGTGAGTAAAGAAAAGGAAAAGTAATAATTTATTAATGAAGATTAGTTATGGCTCTTCAAATTTAAAATCGTATGGTTTTTTTTCTATTGCTTTTCATGAACAAATATAAGAGGTAGTTAAACAGAAAAGAGCATGTGTGTTTATTTCCTACTTTGCCTGTGTATGGTATGTATAACATAAGGAATTTTTAAAACTAAGGCTTTATTATCTTGTCCAATTGAAATGGTCATCTTAAATCACAAGTACTTCACACCTTAACTGATAAGTCTCCTAACACTCAACAGATGCCAGGCTCCTTACTAGACAATTTGTTTTGATTAAATGTTTAGTCCCGAAACTATAAAGGTGTTTGAGGTGTCCAGATGTACTTTGCTCAAGTTCCTTTTTCCCTCCTAAGGCTGACTTGGCAAACTTCTACTCCCCCTCTATCTACTACTGTGGGGCCATGCCTGACAGAATGCCTGTGTTGTTAGATTGTGTCTTTCCTACCTAAAATTCCATTTAGGATACACCAACAAATTATTTATCTTTTCTTTAGTGATTCAAAGACCTCATGCATTTCATTCTTCCTCCCATTCCTCTGTTTTAGGGGGAAAAATAAGTGCTACATGTAATTTTGAGTATTGTGAGAAAAGAGAATCTTATTGACATAATAGCCACAACAGCTTGAGATTTTAGGGACCATACTCCAATACTGACCTCAAGTCTTGACTGTGGGTCCTGCTTTGATAATGTCACCTGCTAGATACTACCTCTGTGGTCAGAGAGTAGGTGACTTTGAAGACTAGGGAAACACTTGGTTTTGTACTCACATGGAAGTTTTCAAGAGGCAAGCAATGGAATCTGTTGACCCTTCTAGTGCCTGATCCTGTCCTACTCAAAGGTCATATCACGTGGTGGTAAGAGGTCCACTCTGATCTGACATTCTAAGTTCAAATGCTTTCACCAGTTCTTACAAGAAGATCTTGTATCTTGTATCCATAAGTTAACCTCATGTTACCTACTTGAGATCATGGGTAAAATGAAGGATGATAGAAGCACCTAAGTCACAGATCGGTAGAGAGAATAAAAGGAGTTCATACAAATAACGAGAATTTTATATGCTAATACTCAGAGCTCTGTGTTAGTGACATAGTTGTAGAAGTTTATAATAGGTATTGTATTTGTTACTATAATATCTGTTAATCAAATCAAAAACCAAATCAGTTGCCATCGAATCAATTCCAACTTATGGCGACTCCACGTGTGTCAGAGTAGAACTGAGCTCCATAGAGTTTTCAATGGCTGCTTTTTCAGAAGTAGATCACCAGGCCTTTCTTCTGAGGTGTCACTGGGTAGACTTGAACCTCCAACATTTTCCTTAGCTGCCTAACCATTTGTGCCAACCAAGGACTCCTGCTAATACTATTATTAGTTAGAACGATTAGGCAAGTGTTTTGTGATGAGGATGCAAAGAATGCAATGTTGAAATGAAAGTGCAGAACTAAAAGGACAAATTGTGAAGACCCATCGAAAAAGGGCTGAGTCATGGACTTGAACTCCTGATCCACTTTGTAGTGCGTTGATGAGCCAGGTCATTACCTCCTCAGGGACTGCACCAGGTCTGCTCCAACTCTGTGTTCTAGAATATTGGTCCTCAGTGTGTGGTTCCCAGGTGAGCAGCTGCAGCATTTGGAAATTTGTTATAGAGGCACACTTTGGAGGCCTAATGCCCTATCTTCTCGATCTGATACTCTGAAATTGATGCTCAGCAATCGGCATTTTAGCAACTCACCACCTCGCTCTGATGCAAGGAAGTTCAAGAACCACTCCTGTAAAATACACATTTAATATCATATGATTTTGATTTTCCTGCTAATTTTCAGAGTTCAGAAAACTCTTAAGAAAAAAATATGTACCGCTGATATTATATTCATGTTAGTTGGCAAATGTGTAAAAAGAGTAGGTACTTAAACATAACTGGAAAAGATGTGGTAGAGCAGGTGAAAGGAGGACAGAGAGAAATGAGAGCGTAGGAGGAAAGAGAACAGAGAAGGAGAGAGAAAAGGATAGAGGAGAAAGAAGAGGAGGAGGAGAGAGAAACAAAGAGAGAACCACAGTAATGATTTATAATATTAATTTCATGTGACATTATAGATTACAGTGTTTCTGTAAAATAAGGGACCTTTGTACATCTGTTGTATATCTCGTCTCTATTCTTTCTACCAGAATCATCAACAAACATGGAATCAGAAAACCAAACAGGCTTAGCAGAATTCCTCCTCCTGGGCTTTTCAGAGAATCCAGAACTTCAGCCCCTTCTTTTTGGAATGTTCCTGACCTTATACCTGATCACTGTGGCTGGGAACCTACTCATCATCCTGGCCATCAGCTCAGACTCCCACCTTCACACCCCCATGTACTTCTTTCTCTCCAATCTGTCCTTCACTGACATCTGTTTCAGCACCACCATGACTCCCAAGATGCTGGTGAACATTCACACAGAGCAAATCCATCAGTTACACAGGCTGCCTCACCCAGATCTGCTTTGTCCTGGTTTTTGCTTGTTTGGATAATTGTCTCCTTGCAGTAATGGCCTATGACCGTTATGTGGCCATTTGTCACCCTCTGAGGTATACAACCATCGTAAACCCCCACCTCTGTGGCCTGCTGATTCTATTCTCCTTGGTCATTAGCATCGTGAATGCCTTGCTCCACAGTCTGATGGTGCTGCATCTGTCCTTCTGCATAGACCTGGAAATCCCCCAGTTTTTCTGCGAACTTCCTCAGGTCCTCAAGCTTGCCTGTTCTGATACCCTCTTTAATAACATCCTGCTATATTTTATGACTAGTATCTTGGGTGGTGGACTCTTCCTTGGGATTATTTTCTCCTACATACAAATTGTCTCTTCCCTCCTGAAAATGGATCAACAGGTGGAATGTACAAAGCTTTTTCTACCTGTGGATCTCACCTCTCAGTTGTTTCCTTGTTCTACGGGACAGGTTTTGGGGTGTACCTTAGCTCTGCAGCTACTCTACCCTCTAGGAAGAGTGCAATTGCATCAGTGATGTACACGGTGGTCACATCCATGCTGAACGCCGTCATCTACAGTCTAAGGAACAAGGACATAATGGGCGCTTTGAGGAAACTCATCTCTAGAATATCTTCTTTTCATTAATGTTTCACCTGCTTTGGGCTTAAGCTGTTGGAATATGCTTGAGTGAAATAAATAATACTGATTCAGAAAACCTAAGTTCTTTGAATAGAAGGACTCCAGAGATTATAATTGTTAAGGGTGAAAATTTGGAGTCAGAACACCTGGGTTTGGATTCTATCTCTTCTCTGTAATAGCTGTGTGGACTTTGAATATTTATTTCAGCTTTCTAAGTTTAGTTTAAAGGTTCTTTGGTGGCACAAATGGTTTGCACTTGACTGCTAAATGCTGGTGGTTCAAATCTACTCAGAGATACCATAGAAGAAAAGTTCTGGCAATCTGCTTCTTTAAAGTTTAAAGGTAAGAAAACCTTATGGAGTGGCTCTACTCTGCAACCCATGGGGTTGCCATGAGTTAGAATGAACTCGAGGGCACCTAACAGCAACAATAAGCTCAGTTTACTCATCTATAAATTTGGCATAATTCTATTCATTCACTTTTTTCCATTTAGATTTGAGATATTTCAAGTCTAAGAGTGAGGATACTTTCAGGTATACTGAGGGAAAAGTCTAAACTCACATAGCACCAAATATAAAAACAAACATTTCAGAGGTAGGGTAGGTCCAGAGCCTACAGAACCACAGGGCTGCATTTCGCAGCTCCATATGTTGGTTTTTTCCTAAAGCTGTTCCTGTGATGTCCATCAGTGGCTGCAGCAGCACAGTGGTCATTTAAGATACAATAATCAGAGGTGGAAAACTGACTGCTCCTTATTCAGTCTCAGTATTTGAGAAATAACCTTTTCAAGGAGTCATCCAGAACACACTCTATGTTATCATCCTGATTTGCGGCATATGCTCCTTCTGAAACTAATCACAGGTAAGAGGAATTTCATTACCTTGAAAGGATTAGATGAATGTTCTGATTAGAAGAGTCTGAGGTGGGATCAAGTGCTACAACAATTACAAGTGTTTAGTACAATGCCTGCCACCTAAAAAGTTTCTCAATGAATACACTAGATGAATGTGAGCCAGCAGAATTTATCTCCAAGGGTAGCACTCTCTCCTTTTCCAATTCCTTCTGCTGTCACACATTTGGGCACTTGCCTTAGTCATTATCCTAGCTTATTAATTTAAATATTTATCAGCAGTTAATATTTATGTTGTAGGCAAAGCCACATTTGGCAATACTTCATTGAATGTTTATTTGTCCTGCTGTCTTCTTTTTGTTACATCGAAAGAACAACTTTGGATTTTCATTCTCCAGTGACTTAATTTTAAATGGTTGGATTGATCTTTTCTTCCCTTTCGGACTGTGTGTGTTATACCTCATTGAAGAACTGATCACCTCCTCCAATCTAATAAAGATATTTTCTTATATGGTTCATAAACATTTAATTATTTTTTCTTTTGTGTTTAAAAGACGTTGGAATGATTTTTGAATATGGTGTGATGGAGAATCCAATTTCATTTTATTTCTATATGGATAAGCAATGATTTCAGCACAATTTTCTGAATGATACCATCCATGAAGCCATGGTGGTGCAGTGGTTAAGAGCTCAGTTGCTAACCAAAAGGTTGGCAGTTCAAATCCACCAGCTGCTTCTTGAAAACGCTATGGGGTGGTTCTATTCTGTTGTGTAGTGTTGCTATGAGTCAAAATCGATGATGGCAATGGGTTCGGTTTTTTTGTTTTTATTCCCTGAAACGCTACATTTTATAAATAAAGTGTCTGATTCCTCCTCTGTACTTAATAATTCTTCATATAAATGAAGATACTCTTAGTTCTATTTTCCTGTCCTACACTAGAACATTAGATATTATAGCTCCATGGTATATCCTGACAGTCAGTAAGGGAAATACTTTCCATTGCTTTCATTTGACATCAAGGTAAATATTGTTTCTCCATTATTCTAGCATATAATTTTTAAACCCTGGAATTTTTCTTTCTTGTGCTAACCTGGTCTGGTTTGGGCACTAAGTTTGTGCTGGCTTTATAAGATAAAGAATATCTCTTCACTTATATTTTCTGAAATCCTTCCTTTAATCTTGAACTTAGCTCCATTGAGTGCTTGGAAGAACTTGCCTGTAAAACTGTGTATCTCAGGTTGTGTTTCATGACAAATTATGTTATTGAGGATTTTAATTTATTGAAAGTATCCATGGTTACTTGCTTTCTATTTCTTCTTGAGAGAAGTGTGGCCTCTCGGATTTCACCAAGATCAACACTTCCACTTGTGCATAGAACTCAATCTTTCCTGCCTATGTTAGGACATAACTCTGGTAATTCTCCCATCTCTCTCTTGCATCATCAGGTTCTCCCTTTGATTTGTTCATGTTCAAAAAAAAAAAAAAAAATAGCATCCAATATATTTGAGTTCCTCAAATCTTAAAAAACAAACAAACGAAAAACCTCTATGGACTCCCTCATCTTGCTCTAGCAGTATCTTCATTTATCTGCTTCCTTTACCATAAAACTCTTCAAAAGACATGTCTCCACTCGCTTTTTTCAATTTTTCTCCTTCCATTTACTCCTGAGGTCAATGCAATCAGACCTTTTCCCCAACAATTCGTGAAGGGTGCTCTTGAAGAGCCACCAGCATTATCTACCTTGTTAAGTCCAGTCCAGTCCAGGTCAGTTAATTTTCTGTCTTTCTCTTACTTGACTTGTCAACCACATTGACTTAGTTTATTACCTACAGAAACACTTTCTTCACTTGGATTTCAACACCAAACATTATTTTGGTTTCACTCCTACCTCACTAGCTACTATTTCTCCGTCTCCTTTAATGTGCTTTTTAATCTTGAAACACTGGAGGGTCTCCCATTTCAGTCCTCAGCCCTCTTCTTCTCCAGCTAACTTCACTCCTTTGTGAAAGCATCCAGACTCATTGATTTAAAAGTCATCTGAACACAAATGAGCCCCAAATTAGTATTTAGAGAGGAATTCTCCTTTGAATCCCGGACTTGTATATCCAACTTTCCACTTGCTATTCCTCAGTATACCTTGCCCCCAGCCTTCTTGTTGTTATTATTGTTGTTAGGTGCCGTATTTTTGGTTCTGACTCATAGTAACACTATGTACGACAAAACAAAACACTGCCCGGTCCTGTACCATCCTCACAATCATTGTTATGTTTGAGCCCATTTTTACGGCCATGCTGTCAATCCATCTTGTTGAGGGTCTTCTTTTTCACTGACCCTCTACTCTACCAAGCAGGATGTCTTTTTCTGGGAACTGACCCTCCTGATAGCATGTTCAAAGTATGTGAGATGAAGTCTTGCCATCCTGGCTTCTAAGGAGCATCCTCTCTGTACTTCTTCCAAGACAGTTTTTTTGGCAATTGTTCTGTCAGTCTACGGTATACTCAATATTCTTTGCCAACAGCAAAACTCAAAGCTTTCAGATCTTCTTAGGTCTTCCTCATTCGATGTCCATCTTTCACACGCATATAAGGCAATTGAAAGCACCATGGCTTGGGTCCCATGCACCTTAGTCCTAAAAATGGCATCTTGCTTTTTTTTTTTAAACAATTTAAAGATCTGTTTTGTAGAAAATGTGCTAATGCAATAACTCGTTTGATTTCTTGACTTTTGCTTCCATGGGCATTGATTGTGGATCCAAATAAAATGAAATCTTAGACAACTTCAATCCTATCTCCATTTATGACAATATTACTTATCGATCAGTTGTGAGGATTTTTGTTTTCTTTATGTTGAGGCGTAATCCATACTGAAGGCCATCGTCTATCAGTTTCATCAGTAAGTTCTTCAAATCCTCTTAGCTTTCAGCAAACAACGTTGTACCATCTGCATATTACAGGTTGTTAATGAGTCTTCCTCCAAACCTGATGCTGCATTCTTCTTCATATAATCTGGCTTTGGTAATTATTTGCTCATCATACAGCCTTACCTATCTCAAAAAAACAAAAACAAACAAAAAAACCAAAACCAAAGCAGAATCATTTACTGTCAAGTTGATTCCAACTCAGGGCAACCCTACATGTGAAGCAGAACTGTCTTTCATAGAGTTTTCAATACCAGTGACCTTTTGGAAGTACATCACCAGGCCATGCATCTAAGATTCCTCTGGGTGGATTTGAACCACCCAGCTTTTTGTTAGTAGCTGAGCATGTAACCTTTTGCACCACACAATGACCTTACTTATCACAGTGAATGACAACTCTATGCTTTCAGGTGTTAAGTAGTTTTCTCTCATTGAGCACCCTCTTTGATTCTTCTATTCCTCTTATACCCTGTGTCCAACCTTTCAGAAAACTCAGTAATCTACACTGATAAAACATATCCAGAATTCAGGCAAATCTCACCACCTTCACTGTTATCACCATGACCCAAGCCACTATCATTTTAGGATTTTTACAAAAGTACTTCCCATGGCCTCCCTGCATCTGCCATTGCCATCATCAGGAGGCTGTTTATATAATATACTCACACTACCTCTTTGATTTCATGTTTCTGTTTTCCCGAGCATTCATTCTATTATAGTCCTGCTGGTCTCCATATGTTGATCATTGATTTTGTTGGCTCCCTGTTTTTGTTTTACAATGATTTTCATTCCTGGCTGTTTAAATCATAATTTGCAGAATGATGATAAGGGTTTTGTAGTTGTTTTTTCTGTCTGTCTCTTTCCAAATGTGTGTGCACTCTCTCTTCTCTAGGATACTCCCACTACACCTTGTTGTATTTTATCTATTATTTCATGTGTTTTAAGTGATAGTGTTAGGATGGCAAAGGGTGACTTTAAAATGTGATTTTTTTTTTCAAAAAGACATGTCGAGAATACCATAGATTAACAAAGTTCATATGGAAACAGTTAACGTGTGGTAAAATAAATTGATAAATACATGAAAATATTGAATTCATTTAAAGATGAAAGGTTTACAGACTTTCTGGCCTGAAAGTGATTGGAGAAACTTGGAGAGTATGGCTCCCAGGCACCTTTTAGCTCAGTAATGAAGTCACTCCTGAGTTTCACCCTTCAGCCAAAGATTAGACAGGCCTATAAAACAGAATGAGACTGAAGGGCACACACAACAGCCCATGAGCAAGGACTAGAAAAAAAAAAGTGTGCTACTAAATGCAGGTAGCTCACACCAAAGTGACTGACATGTTGATGGCGAATAGTAGTAAAGGCTCAACCTAAGGAGGTATGTCAGGATAGCACTGGGACATTATTTATAGAGTGCAAAATCGTACAATATTAAAAAAAAGACAATTTGAGATTTAAAAAAAAGACAAAATGTTTTTAAGTGAATATTAACTTGGAACACCATCTTCACCTATAAAATAATAGTTGTCATTTACCTAAATTTACTGAGTACAGATAAACCTGCAAACTGGTCCTAGCCAGTGACACTGTGATTTCTCACAACTCTATTAAAAAGGAAGAACCACACTTTCAATTCATAGCCCCTGAGTGAAAAGAGAGATACACATTGAAACAATTTTGACAAAATTGTAAAAGGTGGTTACGAAAATCAAAAGAGGAAGTAACAGTTCTGTCTATACTGTTTGCAGCCAGAATTGACCACAAAGAATAGATTAGAATCTGCTTTATGAAACATGCAGAATGAAGATTAAGGTTCAGGAAACATTCAATGACACTAGATAAATTCCTAGGTATTTACATTTTTACATATTTTAGCTATTATAAATATAATATTTTCACCTATATAAACTATGTTTTTACACCTTAAATTGGAATCAGACTTCCTAATATCATTGATGAGATAGACATGCTTTCAGTTGCATGGAAAAAGGGAAGACTGATGTGCAAGCTGTGTGAATTGGAGATGAGCAGCAACAGGTGAAGAAAAGTAAATGGCAGTCACATGGCCTCTAAGGGTCAGGAAATCAGCCTTCCTGAATTCCCATTTATTATTGTCTTGGTCAGGGAGCCCTGGTCGTAAAGTGATTAAACACTCGGCTGCTAACCAAAAAGCTGGAGGTTCAAACCCATCATCCGCTCTGCACGAGAAAGACGTGGCAGTCTGCTTCCGTAAAGTTTCACAGCATTGGAAATCTTATAGGGCAGTTCTACTCTGTACTAAAGGGTCACTAGGAGTCAGAATTGACTCAATGGCAGTGGATTTGGTTGGCTTGGATTGTCTTGGTCTATCAGAATTTGCACTGCCCTGGGATCAGAATGACAACAAAAGTGATTAACGGAGCTTTGGATATTGAGCCGCCAGGGATACAGAGGTTGCAAATAGTCTTCCAGTGACAACTTCACTCAAAAGTCCTTCTCTAGTCAAGGAGCAGTGCACCTGAAACTCCGCCCACAGATGGTCTTCATGCCCAGGAGCCTGGTGCCTTCCTTGGTCCCTCTGCCTTCCCTGAGTACAGATCTTCTGGCTACAGCACCCAACATCCAGGGCAGATGTCAAGCATCATTCCTGGTGATACCAGCCAGGTAACCTAAATCTCTTAGTTAATGTTTGGAAATTAGGACAGGTGTTTCCTTATAGCTTCATCCAGGGGAAACTGTGAAAAGAGTACATGCATGAAATGATTAGAGCCAACTCACCCATGGACTCCTGCCTGTCTCCCATCTTTCTGACATATTTCCTTATATCTTTGCAGCAATATCAAGCAGCATTTATTCAGCTAATCTCTTACTCTCTCTCTACAATGGCAAGGATCATTTTTTTCTGGAGCAGAAATTTGCCCTTCTCAAATGTGACCGCTAGAAAATTCCTTGTCGTTTACTTGTATTCTTGTGCTGCCGGTGGGAGGAGAGTTGGTGAGCTTCACTTTATCTTCCTATAACTGGTTATTGATATACCATCTTTGGGAAAGTTTTGGTATTATACTTTGAGGCTCCAGGGAAGCAATTGGAGACACAGCCTTAGGTACCTCACTAGTTTGTCTGTTTCTCTTTATAAGATTACCAAATATTTAAAATTAGAACAATATAGACAGCGTAAGAAAAAAAAAGACCACCTCTTACACATTTCCAGAATTGACAATTGTTGACGTTCTGCTGTAGCAACTTCAAGTATTCTTTTTAAAGTGGCAAAATAATATGTATACAGGAAGCATACCTTTCGTAATCCTTTCTGTTGTTCTCTTTCCGTTCCAGAAGCAGCGTTCATAGTTTTATATTCTAAATGTACATATCTGTCTATCTGTTTATATGTATGTACATGTTTTTGTTAGGTGCCATTGAGTCAGTTTCAACTCATAGCAATGTTATGTGTGACAGAATGAAACACTGCCCAGTCCTGCACCATCTTCACAATCATTGTTATGCTTGAGGCCATTGTTGGAGCCACTGTGTCAATCCATCTCATTGAGGGTCTTTCTCTCTTTTGCTGACCCTCTACTCTACAAAGCCTGATGTCCTTCTCCAAGCCTGTTCTCCCCTGATAACATGGATGTGAACCAAGTCTCGCCATCCTTGCTTCTGAGGAGCACCCCAGTGGATAGGCAGCTAGGAGGCAATAACTATAATAACTATCAGTTAGGAAATGAAGAAACAAATTGTGGTGTAATAACATAGTGAAATATCTACTCTATTGTACTTAAAAAAATTAAGCAGAATTAAATGTATCAGCATTAATTTAAAACAAAACATTAAGAGAACCAATTGTAAAAGGACATATTCAGTATGATTCCGTTTATAGGAAGCTTTTAAAAATGGAAAAAATACTATTTTGTGGTGAATAATATTAAATATAGTAAAAAGTGCAGAGGAACAATGCCAAGCAAGTTAATGTAGTGCTTAGCGCTGAGGAAGGAAAAGAATCAATACTGTGTAAAATACATGATGTGGGGAATCTCAAATATACATACATTATTTTCTTGCAATAAGAATATCTAAAGCAAGGGTGGTGAAGTGTGTGAATTGATAGTGTTGACTGGTGGGTACCCAACCCTTCATTGTTATTCTCTGTACTTTTCATTTTTCTTGAAGTATCCATAATACAAAAATACCTTCTTAGGTTTAAAAAAAAAATCAAAGTTTTTTCATGTTGTAAGTAGAATTCTTCTCAATTTTTTTTTTCTCCGCTAGGTTGTCATTATTTGTGTTGATGCATCTAGACCTAATGTATTTGTTTTCATTGTTAAATATTTCTTCAGCTGTCCATGCCAAATGAATATTGATATCGTTGATGTTCATTCAGGGTGTTTCCTTCTTCTGCTTCTCTACAGGAGCAAGATTCCCAGTAGGCATTTTCACAAATAAATTCTTCCCTGAAGTTTGCAGTTATTATGCCAGGAATGTTCTCTCTTTTTGTCTTCCCTCAACTGCCCTGTTCATCACTTCTGTCCTAGGAGTAACAGATGCTAGGTGCTAATATTCATCACACACACAATCATAATAGGACATACCTTTGTGACGGCCCCATATGCTGAGCCCTGTACCAATTGCCTTGTGCCTGCTCATTTCTCATCATTGCAACATCTCCATAAGTTTTTGTTTTTTAATTTTTTATCGTGGTACAAATATACACAACAAAACATACAGGAATTCAGCAATTTCAGTGACACTGAAATTCAGTTCAGTGACACTGTTTACATCCTTCGAGTTGTGCAACCATTCTAGGTATCTTTTTCCAAATTATCCCACCAGCAGGAACATACGTTCAATGCCTTCTAATCAAAAACTCTCTTGTCCCAGTCCTTCCACCCCTGGGAACCACTAATAAGCTTTGGTTCCTTTGTATTTGCTTACTTTATATAAATGACTTTATACAGTGTCTGTCCCTTTGTGACTGACTTATTTCCCCAGCATAATCTTTTCTAGGTTTATCCAAAAGGAACCCTTTTGGCACAGTGATTAAGCAAATGTCTGCTAACTCAGAAATCGGTGGTTTGAATCCAACAGCCACTCTGTGGGAGAAAGATGTGTCAACCTGCTTCTATAAAGATTATAGCCTCGGAAACTCTATGGGGCAGTCCTACTTCTTCTTCTAGGGTTGTTATGAGTTGGAATTAGGCTGGACACCAACAAAGTATTCAATCGTGTATATATCATACTTTGTTTATCCATTCATCAGTTGACCATTTCAGTTATTTCCACCTTTGGCTATTGTGAAAAGTCCTGCAAGGAGCATCAGTGTACAGGTATCTGTTTGCATTTCTAACTTCACTTCTTCTGGGAATGTATTTGGATTGACTTGATAGCAATTGGTCTAGCATTGGGGTTGCTGGGTCATGTGGTTGTCCCTTGTCCAACCTTTTGAAGGATGGCCAACCTGTTTTCCACAGCAACTATACCATTTTGCATTTCCACAGGAATAGATGAGGTTTCCAATTTCTCCACATCCTCTCCAATGTTTATTGTTTTCTTTTTTTTAACATTGTCATTATAATAGGGGCGAAGGGATATCTCATTGTGGTTTTGATTTGCATCTCCCTAATGGATGACTTTGAGCTTCCTTTCATGTGGTTGTTTGCCATTTGTATGTCCTCTTTGATGAAATAGGCTTTAAAGAGAATGATATGTCACCTATCATGTCCAGGGAAGAATTTTTTAACACTTCCTATAATTGGGGGAACAGAGAATCTCGTCTACTTAGTTGCCTAGCTTTTCTTGGATTCAGTCACTAATAAGGAGGACTTATGTTTCCATGAGGAAGTCTTTTGAGGTTAAGGTTTATAGATAACATTTTCTAATCTTCACCCCAGATCCAAAGTGTGGACCTGGTTGGATGCCACCCCATCTGTTACATACTAACTTCGTAGGCAGAGGTGGAAATACCCTGAAGACTTTATTTGAAGGAGATACTAAAATTTTTTAAGGGGAATTATGAAATCTGAGTGACTAGGGGTATTAATTGTGTACTATTTGGAGACATTAACAGAGAGACAGCAAGAGAATCATCTCGGCAGTTAGGTAATCTGAGCTCAGACACAATCACTGCTACTCGCTGACTTTGCACATTGTGTCTATGACATAACACCACCTCTCCCAAGTGTACCCCCAGGTTGATGGGGGTGACAGTATGAACTAATTCATCATTGACAAGCTCTTCAGGGGATTCTGAAGGATTCCAAAGTTTGACAACCATTGCTCTGCAAATGGATTTCATTGTTTTAATCCATTTGACAGCATCGAATAATTCTGAAGGGAAAAGGCCATGCATTATTCTTTATTTCATCTTCATAACTTGGTACAATGTGTTGAAGTAGAGTGGGTGCTCAAATAAAATTTGAACCTTCAGAAGGATTAGAGGGAGACGAAGAAAGAGGAGTAAGTGGAAAGAAAGATTTGAATATTTCCTTAGGTTCATAATGTAGACAAGAACATTTCTTTCTGAAGTAGTGGTTTTCAAACTTCAGCATACATCAGAATCACGTGGAAGTCTTGTTAAAACATAAACTGCTAGTCCTCATCCCAGAGTTTATCATCAGTAAGTCTGGAGTGGGCCCAAGAACTTACATTTTTACAGGATTTCAAGTAATGATCTTGCTGGGTGTCGAGGAACCACACTTTTGATTATCTGTCACCGCATCTTCTCCATCAGATTCACCAACAATATGGAACCCAGAAATCAAAGAGGTGTTGTAAAATTCATTTTTCTGGGACTTAAAGAGGATCCAGAATTGCAGCCCCTCCTCTTTAGCCTATTTCTGTCCATATACCTGGTTGCCCTCCTGGGAAACCTACTCATCATCCTGGCTGTCAGCTCTGCCTCCCACCTCCACACCCCCATGTACTTCTTTCTCTCCATTCTCTCCTTCACTGATATCTGTTTCAGCACAACCACGATCCCGAACATGCTGGTGAACATCCAAGCACAGAATCATAGCATCATTTACATAGGGTGCCTCACCCAGGTCTGCTTTGTCCTGGTATTTACTGGTTTGGAGAATTTTCTCCTTGCAGCAATGGGCTATGACCTCTATGTGGCCATCTGCCACCCACTGATATACACCATCATCATGAACACCTGCCTCTGTGGCTTGCTCTCCCTACTCTCCTTATTAATCAGCATTGCGAATGTCCTACCTCACAGTCTGATGGTGTTGCATCCGTCCTTCTGCACAGACCTGGAAATCCCTCGTTTCTTCTGTGAACTTGATCAGATTCTCAAGCTCGCCTGTTCTGATACCATTATCAATTACATCCTAGTATATTTTGTGGCTTCTTTTTTTTTTTTTTTTTTTTTGTGGTGGTGTTCCTCTCTCTGGAATCATTTTCTCTTACACTCGGATTGTCTCCTCTACTATGAGAATGCCATCAGTGGGTGCAAAGTATAAAGCTTTTTCCACTCGTGGGTCTCACCTCTGAGTTGTTTCCTTATTCTTTGAGACAGGCTTTGGTGTGTACATCAGTTCTGCATTTACACACTCTTCCAGCAAGACAGCAGTAGCCTCAGTGATGTACAGTGTGGTCCCTCAAATAATGAACCCTTTTATCCACAGCCCGAGGAACAGGGACATGACAGGAGCCTTGAGGAAAATCATCAGTAGGATACCATCATTTAAGTAACTGTGTCTTCTGTTTTGGGCTTGGGATAGAATGGGTCAATGTGGAAGGAATACTGCTGACATGGATTGAATTTTATCTCCTAAAAATATGTGTATGAATTTGGTTAGGCCATCATTCCCAGTATTGTTTGATTGCTCACCATTTTGTCATCTGATGTGATTTTCCTATGTGTTGTAAAATCTATGTCTATGATGCTGATGAGATGGGATTAGAGGCAGTTATGTTTATGAAGCAGGACTCAATTTACAAGATTAGATTTGCCTTGATCAAATCTCTTCTGAAATCTAAAAGAGGGAAGCTGGCAGAGAGGCAGGGGTACCTCATACCACCAGGAAAACAGTGCTGGGAGCAGAGGATGTCCTTTGGATTTGGGATTCCTGAGCATGGAAGCTCCTAGACCAAGGGAAGATTGACAACAAGGACCTTTCTCCAGAACTTGTGGAGAGAGAAAGCCTTACTCTGCAGCCGATGCCCTGAATTTGAACTTCTAGCCTACTATACTGTGAGAAAATAAACTTTTGTTTGTTGAAGGCACCCACTTTTGGTATTTCTGTTATAGCAGCACTAGATAACTAAGGCAACTGGTTATCCAAGATGTCTGACTGTTCAATCAGCATATTCTTCTAAAACAACTGGGTAACATAACGGCTAGGTACATTTCAGTTAATTCATGATAAATGGAGAAAAATATTAAACTTGTCAAGACTTTCATTTTACTTGGATGCACAAGCAACACCCTTGGAAGCAGCAGTCTGGAAATCAAATGACGTATTGCATTGGGCAAATCTGATGCAAAAAACTCTTTAAAATGTTAAAAAACAGAGATGTCACTTTGAAGACTAAGGTGTACCTCACCGACGCCAAGGTATTTTCAATTGGCTCATATGCATATGAAAGCTGTGGAATGAATGCAGAAGATGAAAGAAGAATTGATGCCTTTGAATTACGGTGTTGACAGAGTCTTGAACATACCATGGGCTGCCAGAAGAACAAATTAATGTGTCTTGGAAGAAGTACAGCCAGAATGCTCCTTAGAAGCGAGGATGGAGAGACTGTGTCTCATGTACTTCGGACATGTTATTAGGAGGGATCAGTCCCTGGAGGACATCGTGCTTGGTAAAATAGAGGGTCAGGGAGAAATAGGTAGTCACTGAAAGAGATGGACTGACAGTGGTTGCATCAGTGAGTTTCAACACATAGCAATGATTGTGAAAATTGGACAGGACTGGGCAGTGTTTCATTCTGCTGAATTGACTTGATGACCCCGAACAACAAGAGTAACAATAAAGAGATAATCTTTCCTAGGAATCATCAAGAGAACATCCTATATCATCAGCTTGGATTGGGGTATATGCCCCTTCTAAAAATAATTACTGTCAAGAGAAATTTCATTACCTTGGAAGGACTAAATGAGTGCTCTGATTAGAAAAGTGTGAAGTGGGGTTAAGTGCTACAATGATTACAAATGTTTAGAACAATGCCTGCCACGTAGAATTAAATGAATTTACCTAATGAATGTGAGTCAGCACAATTGATTTACAAGTGTAGCACTCTCTTTCTCCTTTTGTAATTCCTTCTGTTTCCTATATTTTAAGCACTTACTTCAGCCATTATCCTCATTTACTAGTTTGAATATGTATTAGCAATTGATACTTGTGGTGTAGGCAATGCTGTATTTGGAAATACTTCATTGGATGTTTATTTGTCCTGCTGTGTTCTCTTTCTTATCCTGAAAGAAAAACTTGAAATTTTCATTCTCAAGTGACTTGTTTTAGTGGCTTATTTTTGAGTTGGTTGGATTGATCAGTGTTTTCCGTTTTGGATTGTGCATGTTGTATCTTCATTTAAGAAGTGATTAACTCTTCCAATCTCATAAAAATGTCTGCCTATATTGTCTTGTAAACATGTAATCATTTTTACTTTTGTGTTTAAAAGGCATTGGAATTATCTTTGAATATGACGTGATGGAGAATCCAATTTCATTTGCTTTCCATATGGATAAAAACTGATCTCAGACTATTTCCTGAATGATACCATCCTTTATCTGCAATGCCCTGTTGTCATAAATAAAATGTCTGATGCTTCTCTCTTTGATAAGTGTTCTTATAGATGAAGATTCTGTTAGTTCTATCTTTCAATAGTATACTAGAACCATCCTGTTTTAGTCATTATAGATCCATGATATAGCTTGATAGTTGGTAAGGCAAATAGTCCCCATTGTTCTTATTTGCCATCAAGGTAGATGTTGTTTCTCCTTGTTCTTGTACAAAACTTTTAAACCCTGGGATTTTTCTTTCTTGTGCTAACCTGGTCTGCTTTGGGCACTAAGGTTGTGCTGGCCTTATAAAGAGAGATAAAGAATATCTGGCCCCTAACATTTTCTGAAACCTTCCTTTAATCTTTAAATTAACTCCCTTGTGTGCTTTTGAAGAATGTTCCTGTAAAACTGCATCTCAGTTTGTGTTTTGGGACAAATTATATTAATGAGTACTTCATTTTTTTTAATGTTTCTGAGGTTTCTTGGTTTCTGTTTCTGCTTGAAAGAATTACAGTCAGGTGGATTTAACTAAGACCAACACTTCCACTTGTGCATAGAATTCAGTCTCTCCTGTCTATGTTAGGACATAACTCTGGTAATTCCCCCATCTCCCTCTTGCATCATCAGGTTTCTCCCTTTGACTTGTTCATTTTCAATAGCATGCAAGATATTTGAATTCCTCAAATCTTACAAAAAAGAAAAAAAAAATAAAGTTCCCTGAACCCTTCATTTTGCTCTAGCAGTAGATTCATTTCTCTGCCCTCTTCATATAGCAAAACTCCTCAAAAGAGATGTCTCCACTCACTCTCCCCAATTCTTCTCCATTTACTCTTGAGGTCTATGCAATCAGGCCTTTGCCGCAACACTTTACAGAGAGTGCTTTTGAGGAGCTGCCAATGTTCTCTACCTTAACAAGTGCAACCCAGTCCAGGTCAGTTAATTCTCTGTCCTTCTCTTTTCAACCACATTGTCTCAGTTTATTACATATTGACACAATTCCGTCACTTGGCTTTCAGCACCATATATTGTTTTGACAATATATTTATTCCTACCTGACTAGCTACTATTTCTCTTGATGTGTCTTCTCATCTTTCCAGTCTTTAAACACTGGAGGGCCTCCTCTTTTAGTCCTCAGACCTCTTCTTCTCCAGCTACATTCAATCCTTTGCAACAGCATCCAGACTCATTGATTTAAAATTCATCTGAAGACAAATGAATCCTAAATTTATAGGTAGAAAGGAGCACTTCCCCGAATGCCAGACTTATATATCCAACTTCCCACTTGCTATCCCTCAATTAAAAAAAAAAAAAAAAGATATTCCATCAGTTCCTGGTAGCTTGTTTTTCACCAGTGCCTTCAGTGGAGCTCGGGCTTCTTCCTTCAATACCATCAGTTCTTGATCGTATGCTACCTCCTAAAATGGTTGAAAGTCTACCAATTAGTCGACAATTAGTGACTGTGTATTCTTTCTATCTTCATTTGATGCTTCCTGCATCGTTTAATATTTTTCCCATAGAAACCAGCAATATTGCGATTGGAGGCTTGAATTTTTTCTCCAGTTCTTTCAGCCTGAGAAACACCAAGTGTATTCTTCCCTTTTGGTTTTCTATCTCCAGGTCTTTGCACATGTCATTCATTATAATACTTTACTTTGTCTTCTTAAGCTGCCCTTTGAGGTCTTCTGTTCTGCTCTTCTACTTCACCATTTCATCCTTTTGCTTTAGACACTCAACATTCAAGATCAAGTTTCAGAGTCTCTTTTGACATCCATTTTGGTCTTTTCTTTCTTTCCTGCCTTTTTAATGACTTTTCGCTTTCTTAGCATATGAAGTCCTTGATGTCATTCTACAGCTCATCTGGTCTTTGGTCATTAGTGTTCAATGCATCCAATCTATTCTTGAGGTGGTCTCTAAATTCAGGTGGGGTATACTCAAGTCATACTTTGGCTCTCATGGACTTGTTCTAATTTTCTTCAGTTTCGACTTGAGCTTGCATATGAGTAATTGGTGGTCTGTTCTGCAGTCGGCCCCTGGCCTTGTTCTGACTAATGATATAGAGCATTTACATCTTCTCTTCCCACACGTGTAGTCAGTTTGATTCCTGTGTATTCCATCTGGTGAGGTCCACATGTATAGTAACCATTTATGCTGCTGAAAATGTTATTTTCGATGAAGAAGTTGGTCTTGCAAAATTATATCATGCAATCTCTGGCATTGTTTCTATCATCAAGGCCATATTTTCCAACTACTGATTCTTCTTCGTTTTCAACTTTTGCATTCCAAGGGCCAGTAATTATCAATGCATTCTGATTGCATGTTTGATCAATTTCAGACTGCAGAAGTTGGTAAAAATCTTCAATTTCCTCATCTTTGGCCTTAGTGATTGGTGTGTAAATTTGAATAATAGTAGTAATAACTGATCTTCCTTGTGAGTATATGGATATTACCCTATCACTGACAACATTGTCTTTCAGGATAGATCTGGAAATGTTCTTTTTTTACAATGAATGCAATGCCATTCCTCTTCAAGTCGTCATTCCTGGCATAGTAAACCATATGAATATCCAATTCAAAATGGCCTATACCAGTCCATTTCAGCTCACTAATGCCTAGGATATCTAAGTTTATATGTTCCATTTCATTTTTGATGATTTCCAATTTTCCTAGTTTCATACTTAAGACATTCCATGTTCTTATTATAAATGAATGTTTGTAGTTGTTCTCATTTTGAGTTGTGCCACATCCGCAAATGAAGGTCCAGAAGCTCGGCTCCATCCAGATTGTTAAGGTCATCTCTACTTTAAAGAGGCAGCTTTTCCCAAGTTGTATTTTGAGAGCCTTCCAACTTGAGGGGCTCATCTTCTGGCACTATATCAAACATTGTTCTGCTGCTATTCAAAAGGTTTTCATTAGGTAATTCTTTTCAGAAGGAGACTGCTCAGTCCTTCTTCCTAGCCTGTCTTAATATAGGAGCTCAGCTGAAACCCGTCCACCATGGGTGGTCTGCTGGTTTTTGAATACCAGTGGCATAGCTTCCAGTATCACAGCAACAGGCAAGCCCCACAGTACTACAAACTGACAGACATGTGGGGATCTGTCAAATGGATACAGTTTTAGAAGTGCTTGCTTGTCTATGCCAAGGAATTTGGAAGACAGCTACCTGGCCAACTGACTGAAAGAGATCCATATTCATGCCTATTCCAAAGAAAGGTGATCCAAAAAAATGCGAAAATTATAGAAAAATATTGTTAATATCACACTGCAGTAATATTTTGCTAAAGATCCTTCCAAAGTGGTTGCAGCAGTATATCAACATAAAACTGCCAGAAATTCAAGCCACATTCAGAAGAGGACATGGAAGCAGGGATATCATGGCTGATGTCAGATGGATCCTGGCTGAAAGCAGAAAACACCAGAAAGATGTTTACCTGTATTTTATTCACCATGCAAAGGCATTTGTCTCTGTGAATCATAACAAATTATGGATAAGATTGTGAAGAATGGAAATCCTGGAATGGTTAATTGTTCTCATTTCAGAAAAGTTAATTTTCCTGTACATGGATCAAGAGACAGTCATTTGAACAGAACAAGGGCATAATGTGTGCTTTAAAGTCAGGAAAGTTGTGCATCATGGTTGCATCCTTTCACCATATTTATTCAATCTGTATGCTGAGCAAATAATCCAAGTAACGGAACTATATGAAGAAGAACTGGGCATCAAAATTGGAGGAAGACTCATCAACAAAGTGCGATATGCAGTGGGCAACCCTGTTTAAAGTGTTGAAGAGCAAAGATATCACCTTGAAGACTAAGGTGCCCCTGACCCAAGCCATGGTATTTTCAATTGCATTGTATGCCTGTGAAAGCTGGAAGATGAATAAGGAAGACCAAAGAAGAATTGATGCCTTTGAATTGTGGTGTTGGCAAGGAATATTGACCATACCATGGGCTGCCAAAAGAATCAACAAATCTTTCTTAGAAGAAGTACAACCAGAATGCTCCTTAGGAGCAAGGAAGGAGAGACTGCGTCTTACATACTTTGGACATGTTGTCAGGAGGGATCAGTCCCTGGAGGAGGACATCATGCTTGGCAGAGTACAGGGTCAGTGGAAAAGAAGAAGACCCTCAATGAGTTGGATTGACACAGTGGCTGCAACAACAAGCTAAAGCATAACGACGATTATAAGGATGGCTCAGGACCGGGCAGTGTTTCGTTCTGTTTTGCACAGGGTCGCTGTGAGGTGGAACCAACTCAACAGCACCTAACAACATCTGCAACATTTTCTTGGTCAGGGAGCCCTGAGGGTTCAATGGTTAAGTGCTCAGCTGCTAACAGAATAGTTGGTATTCACACCAACCAGCTGCTATACAGGAGAAAGATGTGGCGGTCTGCTCCCTTATAAAGATCACAGCCTTGGAATCCCTGTGGGGCAATTCTACTCTGTCCTACAGGGTTGCTATGAGTTGGAATTGACTTGTCAGCAGTAGATTCGCTTGGTTTGCGTTGGCTTGGTCTTTCAGGATTTACACTACCCTGGGAATAGAATGATAATAAAAGGGTTTGGTTAATGAGGAGCTTTGGATATTGAGTCCCTAGAGACACAGAGGCTGTAAGTAGTCTACCTGTGACCACTTCACTCAAAAGTCCTTCTCCAGCCAAAAAGCAATGCACCTGAGACTCCATTCAAAGATGGTTCTCATGCCAGGAGCCTGGTGCCTCCCTTGGTACCTCTGCCTTTCCTGAGTACTGACCTTCTGGCTACATCATCCAACATCCAGGGCAGATGTGAAGCATCATTCCTCAGTGATGCCAGCCAGGTAACCTAAATCCCTTAGTTAATGTTTGGAAATGAGGAGAAACGTTTCTCTGTAGCTTCATCCAGGGGAAGGTGTGAAGACAGTACATGCATGAAATGATTAGAACCAAGTCACCTATGGACTCCTACATTTCTCCCATCTTCCTGACATGTTTCCTTGTTTCTTTGTACCCGAATCAGGCAGCTCTTACTCAGCTAGTCTCTTACTGTGTCTCTACAATGGCAAGGATCAAATTCTTTCTGTGCAGAAAACTACCCCTTCTCAAACATTGAGTATTAGAAAATTCCCTGACATTTACTTGTATTCTTGTGCTGGTGGTGGTGAGGAGAGTTGTTGAGCTTCACTTTGTCTTCCTATCCCTGGTACTTGATATACCATCTTTAGGAAAGTTATGGTATTATCCCTGGTGCCAGGCTCTGAGAGCTCTGGGGGAAGAACCAAAGACCCAGGCAGACTTAGCAAGCTGCCTCGCTAGTTATTTGTTTCTCTTTATAAAACTAACAAATATTTGAAATTAGAATACTACAGGCAGTATAATGAAACAACCAACGAAACAAAAACATCTGTTACACCTTCCAGAATTCACATTGTTGATGTTCTGCTGTAGCAGCTTGAAGTATTTTTTTTAAGTGACAAAATAATATGTATACAGAAAACATCTCCTTTGTAATCCTCTCTGTTGCTCTCTTTTCCTCCCAGAATCAGCAGCATCTTGGATGTTATGGTATCCCCCAGTCATGGGTTTATATTCTACATGTATATTTCTCTCTCTCTGTATATGTACGTACATACACACACACACACACACATACATATATATATATATATATAAACCAAACCAAATCCAGTGCATCACTATGAGTCAGAATTGAATCGACGTCACTGGGTTATATATATATATATATATATATATATATATATATATATATATATATATATATATATACATAAGGCAGTAGATGGGTAGACAGAGAGTTGGAGAGCAATTAGTAAAATAGCTGTCAATTAGAGTGAAGAAATATATTGTAGTGTAATAATATAGTGGAATACCCTATTGTAGTTAAAATTAATGAAGCACAATTAAAGGTATCAACATTCATTAAAAAAACATACCAAGAAAGCCAAATGTAAAATGACATATACAGTACAATTCTGTTTATATAAAGCTTTAAAAAACACAAACTGTGCAATTCTATGGAAGAATTATACTACATGTAGTAAAAAGTGCAGAGGAATAAGGTCAATCAAGTTAATGTAGTGTTTAGCCCTGGAGAAGGAAAAGAATCAATATTGTGCAAAATACATGATGTGGGGAGCCTCAAATATTCCTGCATTATTTTGTGCAATAAAAATATCTAAAGCAAGGGTGGTGACGTGTGGGAATTACCAGTGGACTGGTAGGTGCCCAACCCTTCATTGTTATTCTCTGTATTTTTCATTGTGCTTGAATTATCAATTAAAAAAAAACAACTCACTAGGTGTCTCAGTCATCTAGTGCCGCTATAACAAATATAACAAGTGAATGCCTTAAACAAAGAGAAATTTATTCCTTCACAGTCTAGTAGGATACAAGTCCATATTCAGGGCACTAGCTCCACAGGAAGGCTTTCTCTCTCGGTCAGCTCTGGAGGAAGGTCCTTGTCATTAATCTTCCCCTGATGGATGAGCATCTCAGACTCAGGGACCCTGGGTCCAAAGGATGCGCTTTGCTCCTGGTGCTGCTTTCTTGGTGATATGAGCTCCCCTTGTCTCTCTGCTTCCTTCTCTCTTATATCTCAAAAGAGATTGGCTTAAAACATTATCTAATCGTGTAGATCTCATTGATATAACTGCCACTAATTCATTTCATTAACATCATAGTGATAGAATGTATAACACATAAGGAAATCACATCAAATGACAATATGGTAGACAATCATACAATACTGGGAATCACGGCCTAACCAAGTTGACACATAATTTTTGGGAACACAATTCAATCCGTGACACTCGAGTAGATTTTAAAAAATAATAAAAAAAATTTCATGCTGTAGACTTCTTGTCATACAATTTTTTTTTCCTCTGCAAGGATTTCATTATGTGTGTTGATTGATCTAGACCTAATTTATTCTTTTTCATTGTTATATATTTCATCATCCCATCCATACCAAATGAATATTGATATCACTGATATTCATTTAGGGTGTTTCTTCCTTCTGCTTCTCTACATGAGCAAGATTCCCATATAAATTCTTCCCTGAAGTTAGCATTTATAATGCTAGGAATGTTCTCTCATTTTGTCTTCCCTCAACTGCACTGTTCACCACTTCTGTCCTAGGAGTAAAAGATGCCTGGTACTATTGTTCATGACACACACACACACACACACACTCATACAATCACAACAGGACATGTCATTGTGAGGGCCCCATATGCTGAGCACTGTACCAGAAGTAAAAGATGCCAGGTGCTATTGTTCATGACACACACACTGTCTTCATCATCTAGTGCTGCTATAACAGAAATACCACAAGTGGATGGCTTTAACAAAGAGAAATTTATTTCTTCACAGTAAAGTAGGCTAAAAGTTCAAATTCAGGGTGTCTGCTCCAGGGGAAGCCTTTCTCACTCTGTCAACCTTCTCATCAATATTCCCCCAGACTAGGAGCTTCTTTGCCCAGGTACGCTGGGTCCAAAGGACACACTCTGCTCCCAGCACTGCTTTCTTGGTGGTATGAGGTCCTCCTGTCTCTCTGCTTGCTTCTCTCTTTTCTATCTCAAGAAATTACCTTAAGACACAATCCAGTCTTTAGGTTGAGTCCTGCCTCACTGACACAAGTGCCCCCCACCCACCTTCATTACCATCATAGAGGCAGGATTTACAATATATAGGGAAATCACACAATACTGGAAATTATGGCCCAGCCAAATTGACACACACATTTTTGGGGGAATATGATTTAATCCATGACATACACACACACACACACACACACAATCACAATAGGACATGTCATTGTGAGGCCCCATATGCTGAACACTGTACCAGGGGTGGTTTTCAAACTTTACCATACATCAAAATACATGGAAGTCTTGTTGAAACAAAAACGGCTGAACTTCATCCCAGAGTTTATCATCAGTAAGTCCAGAGTGAGTTTCAAAAACTTATATTTCTAAAAAGATCCCAGGTGATGCTCTTGCTGGGCATCCAGGAGCCACATATTTGATTATCTGTCATCCCATCTTTTCCATCAGATTCACCAACAATATGGAACCTAGAAACCAAACAGATGTTTCAGAATTTCTTCTTCTGGGACTTACAGAGGATCCAGAACTGCAGCCTGTCTTATTCAGTTTGTTTCTATCTATGTACCTGGCCACCCTCCTGGGAAACCTACTCATTGTCCTGGTTGTCAGCTCTGACTCCCACCTCCACAACCCCATGTACTTCTTTCTTTCCAATCTCTCCTTCGTTGATATCTGTTTCAGCACAACCACAATCCCGAACATGCTGGTGAACATCCAAGCACAGAATCAAATCATCACTTATGCAGGCTGCCTGACCCAGGCCTGTTTTGTAATGATATTTACTGGTTCGGAAAATCGTCTCCTTGCAGTAATGGCCTATGACCGCTATGTGGCCATCTGCCACCCACTGAGGTACACCATCATCACGAACATCCACTGCTGTGGCTTGCTCTCCCTACTCTCCTTACTAACTAGCATTGTGAACGCCCTACTTCACAGTCTGTTGGTGCTGCATTTGTCCTTCTGCATAGACCTGGAAATCCCTCATTTCTTCTGTGAACTTGCTCAGATTCTCAAGCTCGCCTGTTCTGATACCCGCATCAATTACATCCTAGTGTATTTTGTGGCTACTGTATGGGGTGGTGTTCCTCTCTCTGGAATCATTTTCTCTTACACTCGAATTTTCTCCTCTGTTTTGAGAATGCCATCAGTGGGTGCAAAATATAAAGCTTTTTCCACCTGCGGGTCTCACCTTTCAGTTGTCCTTATTATATGGAACAAGCTTTGGCATGTACATCAGTTCTGCGTTTACACATTCTCCCAGAAAGATAGCAGTAGCCTCAGTGGTGTACAGTGTGGTCCCTCAAATGATGAATCCTTTTATCTACAGCCTGAGGAACAGAGACATCAGGGGACCCTTGAGGACATTCATCAGTAGAATACTGTCATTTTAGTGATTGTGTCACCTGTTTTGGGCTCTAGGATGGGTCAAATTGGAAAGAATACTGCTGATCAAGGATGTCTTACTATTTCGTGAGCAAGTTCTTCTAAAATGATTAGATAACATAATGGCTATGTACATTTCAACTTATTCATGATGAGTGAGAAAATACTGAAGTTGTCAATAATTTCATTTTACTTGGATCCACAATCAACGCCTATGGAAGCAGCAGTCAAGAAATCAAATGACATATTGCATTGGGGAATTCTTCTGTAAAAGACTTCTTTAAAGTGTTAAAAAGCAAAGATGTCACTTTGAGGACTAAGGTATACCTGATCCAAGCTAGAGTATTTTCAATCACCTCATATGCATGCCAAAGCTGGACAATAAATAAGGAAGACTGAAAAAGAATTGATGCCTTTGAATTGTGGTGATGGTGAAGAATATTGAATACGCCATGGACTACCAGACAATGAACAAATCTGTTTGGAAGAAGTGCAGCCATAGCACTTAACATCTACGCCACCAGGGTTTCCAGTAGGGTCTGTGAAAAAGAGGAACACCTTCAATGAGATGGATTTACACAGTGGCTATAACAGTGGGCTCAAACATAGCAATAATTGTGATGGTTGTGCAGGACCAGGCAGTATTTTATTTGTTGTGCATAACTGACCCGATGGCACCTAACAACAACAACATGTTTCAACTTGAAGTTGAAACTTGGCTTTTCTCTTTATGTAGCTCTGTGCTGTTTGTTAAACTCTCTAAGCTCAGTTTTTTTTTTTTTTGGTCAGGTGCCATAAAAGCAGTGCCTGAGGCAGGTGTTCTTATTACACGATTTTTGGGGCAGTGGTCTAGGAAAGAAGGAAAACAGGAGAACGTGGATAGGGCAGGGAAATTATGTAAACAGAGTTGTGGTCATAGCTAGACACTAGATTCAGCCTGATTCTATGAATAGAGAAATACGATTGGAAATCCAGACTTAGCCTGCCTGTGAGGCAAGAGAGCTCTTTTTTCATGTCCCAATTTAGTAATTACTGAGACATATCACTGGTAAGCCATATTTGTTCAAAGCAGCATCAGTATCCACAATACTTACATCTACAGAAATGGCTAATTAGGTCATCTCAATTGGCTTGAGATAATTTTGAGATATTTGAGCTTCCTAAGTGTGGAAGCTTTCAGTTCTAATAAGAAAATATAAACTCTGACTCTAATATGCTCAAACCATAAAGTTATTTTTCATTATAAGGAACAGACTTCAGAGGTAGAGAAGGCACAAGAACAGGACAGAAACACTTTATTTAGTCTCCCATAAGTGGCTTCATCCTAGAACTTTTTCCCCTTGTGGTCTCCTGATTACTACAACAAATGCAGGTGTCATATCCACACATGACGCCTAGAGAGAGAATCCTTACTGTCCTTCCCTGGATCTTATATTAACGCACCTTTCCATGGAGTCATCAAGTGACGTTTCTTCCCATCTCATTACCGAGAATAGAATCATATGCCCCTACTTAATCTAATTCCTGGTGTGGGGAAAAAAAAAAAGATTACCATGAGAACCTTAGACTGACGATTTCAAGTATAATTCCTGCTGGGATGTTAACCCCTATGACCAAAAGGAGTACCTACCAAAAATACCTGGCACAATGGTAAATGTTCAATAAAGCTTTAAATGGTCATTGTAGTCCATGTCTTGTCTGTATTCATAAGTATTCTAATCATTTGGCTCTCACATATTTTTACCACTTGCTCCAGTGGTTGTATTTGTTTACCCTCATTGTAATAATTCTCAGCAGCTTTTATTCCTCCAATCTGAATAACCACCGTTTCTTAATCAAGAATCGATGATACTGAAGGAAGAGTTCAAGCAGCACTGAAGGTACTGGTGAAAATCAAGGCTCCAGGAACTGACGGAATACCAGCTGAGATGTTTCAACACATGGATGCAGTGGTGGAAGTGCTCACTCGTCTACACCAAGAAATTTGGAGGACAGCTACCTGGCCAACCGCCTGGAAGAGATCCATATTTATGCCTATTTCCAAGAAAGGTGATCCCACAGAATGCGGAAATTATTGAACAATGTCATTAATATCACACAGAAGTAAAATTTTGCTGAAGATCATTCAAAAGCAGCTGCACCAGTACATTGACAGGGAACTGCCAGAAATTCAGGCTGGATGCGGAAGAGGACATAGACCTGGGGATGTTATTGCTGATGTCAAATGGATCCTGGCTGAAAGCAGAGAATATCCTAAGGAGGTTTACCTGTGTTTTATGGACTAGGCAAAGGTGTTCTATTGTGTGGATCATCACACCTTATTGATAACATTGTGAAGAATTGGAATTTCAGGACACTTAATTGTGGTGATGAGGAACCTGTACACGTATAAGAGGCAGTAATTCAAACATTACAAGGGGATACTTCAAGTTTTAAAGTCAGGAAAGGTGGGCATCAGGGTTATATCTTTTCATTATACTTATTCGATCTGTATGCTCAGCAAATAATCCAGGAAGCTAGACTATATGAAGAACTGGGCATCAGGATTGGAGGAAGTCTCTTTAAGAGCCTGCGATATGCAGGGGTGACACAACCTTGTTTTTTTAAAGTGAAAAGGACTTGAAGCACTTACTGAGGGAGATCAAAGGCTACGGGCTTCAGTATGGATTACACCTCAACATAAAGAAAACAAAAATCCTCACAAATGTAACAATAAACAACATCATGACAAACGGAGAAAAGTTTGAGGTTGTCAAGGATTTCATTTTACTTGAATCCACAAGCAGTCAAGAAATCAACAGACATTTTGCATCGGGCAAATGTGCTGCAAAGGACCTCTTTAAACTGTTAAAAAGCAAAGATATCACTTTAAGGACTAAGGTGGACCTGACCCAAGCCATAGTGTTTTCAATCACCTCATAGACATGCAAAAGCTGAACAACGAATAAGGAAGACTGAAGAATTAATGCCTTTGAGTTATGGTGTTGGCGAGGAATGTTGAATATACTATGGACCGCCAAAAGAAGGAACAAATCTGTCTTGGAAGAAGTACAGCCAGAATGTTCCTTAGAATTGAGGATGGTGAGACTTCATCTCACATACTTTGTACACCTTATCGGCAAGGACATCATGGTTGGTAAAGTAGAGGGCCAGTGAAAGGGAGGAAGACCCTTAATGAGATGGATTGACACAGTGGCTGCAACAATGGCCTCAATCATAACAATGATCTTGAGGATGGCTCAGGACTGGGCAGTGTTTTGTTCTGTTGAACAGAGGGTTGCTATGAGTCAGAACCAACTCGAAGGTACCTAACAGAAACAACAACAAAATCTGAGTAACATAATCAAGTGAGTAGGGTAGGCATTGTAAAGTTTGATAATTTTTCTCTTGTACTTTTTTGCTTCAACTCCTTCTAGCTGATTTATTGATAAGACTACATCTGAATTTTTTCTTTTCTACTTAGTCATCACATCTTGCTGTGTTCTTACTCATGTGGAAGCTACACACAGAAACATAGTTGAATAATAACACATCGCTGATGTCTTAGAGGGTTGGCAAGAAAACCTTTCAATGTTTCTTCGGGAAGAAAACAGTTTTTCTTTGAAGAAGAACTTTACTTTGAAAAGGAGTTGTGAATGTGGTGGGAGAAAAGGGAAGTTGGCAGGGCTAGGGAGATCACATTTTCCACAAACGCACACACACAAAAAGGGGGGCCATCAGTGAGAATCATCTCTAAGGGTGTGGGAGAATAATGAAGGTCTCACAGGAGAATCAAGAAGCTCTTGAGAGCCTTCTATTCTGGTCATCACTGGGGCGAAAGAGGGAGATTGTTTTCAGCAAGCTGGAGGACTAATCCCCACCCTGACTCAAGGTATCTTCTAGTGTAGACCTTCTTCCATTGACATCCACAGAGCACCTTCAGGCATGCATCACCTGAGACCCTTGTTCATACTGCAGGGTCATGGACATTATCCAAAAAAATACTGACTTTGAATCTCTGGGGAGATGCCTGAAGGGTGAGATGATTAAATAAACACTTCTGGAAATTCTTATGAACTCTGAAGTCTGAGAAGGGAGGCACTAATATTAGAAGAACATGGGAGAATGTATTTATAATATAGAATATAAAAGGACTTTCCTCAACTTTACTTGGTATGATATCTATATAAACTGTACACCAAGGTTCATTGCAGCACTTTTCACGATAGCCGAAAGGTGGAAAAAACCAAAATGTCTATCAACAGATGAATGGATAAACCAAATGGGGTATACCCATAAAGTGGACTATGACTCAGCCATAAAGAGAAATGAAGTTTTGACGCATGCCATTACACGGATGAATCTTGAAAACATCACGTTGAGCAGAATGAGTCAGTTGTAAAAAGACAAATACTGTATGATCTCATGTATATGAAATAAGCAAATATACAGAAAAGGAAGAATTATTAGTTGATACCAGGCATGAAGGGGAAGGGGAAAGTTTTGCTTGCGGCCTGTTAAGTTTATGTTAAAGGTGGTGGAATAAACTGGAAAAGGATACGGAGAATGGTTGCACAACTTGAAAAATGTAATCAATGTCACTGAACTGTACATACAGAAATTATTGAGATGGTGTAAGTTTTGTCGTTTCTTTTAATAAAAAAAAACATTATATATAATGTAGTATATAAAATGTATCTGTAGTTCTTACAGTGTAGCAATCTAGTAAAAACACATATACTCATCACTAGGTTAAGAAAGAAAGCATTACCATCACGTAGATACCATTAGAACAGCTAATCACATCACCCTTCCTATATCTAGTGATAACTACTATCCTAAATTCTGTATTTATCATTTTCTTTGATGTTTTTCTATTAGGTTGGATTCTATGAAATTTCAAAGTTGATCATTTATACCTTATACTCTGGCATTTTCAAAGTATTCAATAGTATATTTTTATCACTGTTGTACCCCATTGTTCTTAAGTTCTGTAAAGTCGTTTCTGACTCATGGCAACCCTATGTACAACAGAATGAAAAACTGCCCAGCCCTGCGCCATCCTCACAATTGTTGCTAGGCTTGAGCCCACGGTTGCGGTCACTGTGTCAATCCATCTCATTGAGGGTCTTCCTCTTTTTCACTGGCCCTCTACTTGATCAAGCATGATGCCCTTCTCCAGGGTTCAGTCCCTCCTGATAAAATGTCCAAAGAATGTGAGAGAAAGCCTCACCATCGTTGCTTCTAAGAAGCACTCTGGTTGTGCTTCTTCCAAGACAGATTTTTTGTTGTTGTTGTTCTTTTGGCAGTCCATGGTATATTCAATATTCTTCTCCAACATCACAATTCAAAACTGTCATTTCTTCAGTCTTCCATATTCATTGTCCAGCTTTCGTATGCATATGAGGCAGTTGAGAACACCATGGCTTGAGTCAGGTGCACCTTAGTCCTCGAGGTGACATCTTTGCTTTTTAACACTTTAAAGAGGTCTCTGGCAGTCGATTTGCCCCATGCAATGCATCTTTTGATTTCTCGACTGCTACTTCCATGGCTGTTAATTATGGATCCAAGTAAAAAGAAATCATTGACAACGTCAATCTTTTATGCACTTATCATAATGTTGTTTATTGGTCCAGTTGTGAGGGTTTTTGTTTTCTTTATATTGAGGTGTAATCCATATTGAAGGCTGTAGTCTTTAACCTTCATCAGTAAGTGCTTCAAGTCCTCTTCACATTCAGCAAGCAAGGTTGTGCTATCTGCATAACACAGGTTGTTAATGAGTCTTCCTCTGATCCTGATGCTCCCTTCTTCTTCATATAGCCCAGCTTCTCAGATTATTTGTTCAGCATACAGATTGAATAGGTATGATAAAAGGATACCCTGACACACACCTTTTCTGACTTTAAACCATGCAGTATTCCCTTGTTCTGTTTGAATGACTGCCTCTTGATCCATGTACAGATTCCTCATGAGCACAATTAAGTGTTCCAGAATTCTCATTCTCCACAATGTTATCCATAATTTATGATCCACGTAGACAAATGCCTTAACATAGTCAATAAAACACAGGTAAACATCTATCTGGTATTCTCTGCTTTCAGCCAGGATTGAACTGACATCAGCAATGATATCGCTGGTTCCACATCCTCTTGTGAATTTGGCTTGAATTTCTGGCAGTACCCTGTCCATGTACTGCTCTAACTGCATTTGAATGAACTTCAGCAAAATTTTACTTGTGTGTTATATTAATGATATTGTTTGATAATGTCCACATTCTGTTGGATCATCCTTGTTGGGAAAGGGCACAAACATGCATCGCTTCCAGTCCATTGGTAGGGTAGCCGTCTTCCAAATTTCTTGACTTAGACGAGTGAGCACCTCTTGCACTATACCCCTTTGTTGAAATATTACTTGGTATTCCGTCAATTTCTGGAACCTGGTTTTTCACCAATGTCCTCAGTGCAGCTTGGACTTCTTCCTTCAGCACCATTGGTCCTTGATCATGCACTTCCTCCTGAAATATTCGAATGTCAATTTGTTTTTTTTTTGGTTACACCGACTCTGTGTATTCCTTCCATCTTCTTTAGACACTTCCTGCGTCATTTAATATTTTCCCCATCGTTGTTGTTGTTAGGTGCTGTCAAGTCAGTTCTGACTCTTAGCGACCCTATGTACAATGGAACAAAACACTGCCCAGTTCTGCACCTTCTTCACAATTGTTGTTATGCTTGAGCGAATTGTTGCAGCCACTATTTCAAAACCATCTCATTGAGGATCTTGTCTTTTTCACTGACTCTCTACAAAGCATGATGTCCTTCTCCAGGGACTGATCTATCCTGATAACAAGTCCAAAGTATGTAAAACATAGTCTCCCATCGTTGCTTCTATTTTACCCATAGAATCCTTCAATATTGCAAGTCAAGACTTGGATTTTTTCTTCACTTCTTTCAGCTTGAGAAAAGTAGAGTGTATTCTTCCCTTTCGGTTTTCTAACTCCAGGTCTTTGCATTTTTCCTTATAATGCTTTACTTTGTCTTTTGAGTCACCCTTTGAAATCTTCTGTTCAGCTCCTTTACTTCATCATTTCTTCCATTCATTTTAGCTATTCTACGCTCGAGAGTAAATTCAGAGTGTCCTCTGTCATCTATTTTGGTCTTTTCTTTTTTTCCTGTCTTTTTAATGACCTCTTGCTTTGTTCATGTATGATGTTCTTGATGTCATTCCACAACTCATCTGGTCTTCAGTCATTAGTGTTCAATGGATCAAATCTTTTCTTGAGATGGTCTCTAATTTCAGGTGACATATACTCAAGGTCATAATTTGTCTCTCACTGACCTGTTCTAATTTTCTTCAGCTTCAACTTGAACTTGTATATGAGTAATTGATGATCCATTCTGCTCTCAGTCCCCTGACGTTGGTCTGACTGATGATATTAGCTTTTCCATAGTGCCTTTCTACAGACGTAGACGATTTGATTCCTGTGTATTCCATCAGATGAGGTCCATGTGAATAGTCACCATTTATGTTGTTGAAAAAGGGTATTTGCAATGAAGAAGTTATTTGGTCTTGCAAAATTCTTTCACGCCTTCTCTGGCATCACTTTTACCACAAAGATCATATTTTGCAACTATGGATCTTTCTTTTTTGTTTCCAATTTTCACAGTCCATTAACAGTAATTATCAATGCATCTTGATTGCATGTTTGATCAATTTCAGACTGCAGAAATTGGTAAAAATCTTCAATTTCTCCAAGTTTGGCCTTAGAGGTTGATGGGTAAAATTAATAATAGTCATATTAACTGGAATTCCTTGTAGACATATGGATATTATCCTATCACTACCAGAATTGCACCTCAACATAGATCTTGAAATGTTCTTTTTGATGATGAATGCAATGCCATTCCTCTTCAATTTGTCATTCCTGACATGGTAGACCATATTATTTTCTGATTCAAAATGGCCAGTACCAGTTGATTTCCACCATCACAGTATGACAAAATTAACAGATGCATTGGGACATTATGTAGGATGATATAAAAAAAAATAGTTCCCTCTCTGATGTAAATGAAACTTTTGGTAACTAACATTTTGCTATTGTGAATAAAGTTGAGTATTTTTGCACACGTTCCTGGTGCAAATGAGCTAGAGTTTTATACTGGGATGGCCTTGTTGGCTATAACATTGAGCCTATTCTCCATGTAATTTCAAAGAGTTTTCCTAAGTCAATGAGCTGGTTTAAGCCCCCATTAGAAGTCCGTGTTGCTTCATGTCGTCACCAACACATGTTCATTTATTATGGCAATTTAGAGGGAATAAATTATTATTACATAATACTATTTATTATGAGGTTTAGAGTTCTTTCACACCCTATATTCCATTTATTTTCCCTTCTTTGGGAAGTATATGTTTATGGTATTTCTAATGAGGTCTTTATTTTTATTGAATATGGACCCATTCTCTGTAATACAACTTATTTATAAATAAAACTGTCCATGATTTGGGGGCCAAGAAGGTGGAGTAGTCAGAACCTCTGGTGAACCTCTGACAACAAAGACCTGAAAAAGCAAGTGAAACAATTATATTTTTGACAAGCTAGGAGCCCTGAACATCAAAAGCAAAGTTAGAAAATGGACTGAGTGGCAGGGGGAGGGAGAGATGGTTCAGAAGCGGGAGGAGTTGCAAGACTTGAATTACTGGGAACCCACAGACACCATTCCCAGGAGTGACAGCACCAGGCTGGTGGTAGGGTACCAGCAGCAGTTTCCTCAGGAAGAAACAGGCAGCCTCAGAGCCTACTCGCATGTCCGCAACCAGAGAATAATGGTGTTCTCAGCAAAAGCTAAGTACTTGCATATATTTTACCATCCCCCCAGGCTCCAAGCCTCCTTCAGCGGCTGTTGATTTCCCTGGGCCTGAGATAGGCTCTGCTGAGTGACCTGAGCCATTCTCTCAGCCTTGGAAAAGGAATAAATTCCCAACTGGGAAAAAAGATAATCTGCCAGCTCCACTAACCTGGGGAACTCAGGACAGCAGCAGCTCCTGTCCAAGCATAAATGATCCATGGACTTTGAACACCTTTCCACCCTGCATAGACTTGTGTGGGGCTATTTCAGGAGAACAGGCCCTTGTTGGCAGGTTGCAACTCTTTCAGCTTTGTCGTGGACAGGTGGGTGTTTGATGTTTGACACCACTTTGCCTATTAAACAGCCTCCTCACCTACCCACATCAGGGGCTTAAGGACAGGTGGCTCCACTCAGGAAATCCAGCCACCCATGACAGGGGTCCAAAGATAATTGGTACCTCCCAGTTCTTATAACCAAAAGCACTGGGTGCCCGTGGTCCTTCTGCAGACCCCACCCACATATGTGCTTTAGGGAACAGGGATGCACTTTCCTCACAGACCCTCAGGGGATGGTTGTCAGCCCTCTGCCTTATTTAGAGTGTCCCCCTGCTGCAACCAGATACTGGTAAATACACCAACCACCCCTTCCCCTGTAAGACTGTAGGAGAGAGCCTGTACCACACACTTGATGATCAGCTGCCTGGACACATGAGCTGAATCCATACAAGAAGGGTGCATGGACTCCTAGACTGATAAAAAAAAAAAAAAAGCTCTAGCCATCTGGTGACAGGACGTTAGAGCTTCAAAGGCAAAAACAATCAAGGTAGCTCACTCAAGCAACTTATTTGGGCACAACAAAACAAAACAAAGCAAGAAGCTAGGAGACAGTAAGCAAACATAAAAGAAACTAATACAATAACTTATAGAAGGCTCAGAGACAACAGTCAATACCAAATCACATAAAGAGGCAGACCGTGATTGCTTCAACAAGCTCTCAAAACAAAAAATCAAGGGATTTTGTGGATGAAGGGTGCCTTCCTGGAATTACCAGATGCAGAATACAAATGATTCATATACAGAGCTCTTCAAGATATCGGGAACGAGATCAGGAAGGAGATCAGGCAATATCCAGAACAAGCCACGGAACACACAGGTAAAACACTTGAAGAAATTAAAAAGGTTATTCAGGAAAATAATGAAAAATTTAATAAGCTGCAAGAATCCATAGAGAGAAAGCAATCAGAAATTCAGAAGGTTAACAATAAAATTACAGAATGAGACAACTCAATAGAAAGACTGAGGAGCAGAACTGAGCAACTGGAAGGCAGAATTGGTGAGATTGAAGATAAAGCACTTGGCACCAATATATTTGGAGGAAAATCAGATAAAAGAATTAAAAAAAAAAAAAACGAAGAAACCCTAAGAATCATGTGGGACTCTATCAGGAGACATAGACTATGAGTGACTGCAGTACCAGAACAGAAAGGGATAATAGAAAAAACAGAGAGAATTGTTGAAGATTTTTTGGCAGAAAGCTTCACCGATATCATGAAAGATTTCTGTCCAAGATGCTCATTGAACAGCACATAAGGCAGATCTCAAAAAAAGGTCACCAAGGCATACTATAACCAAACTTGCCAAAACCAAAGATAAAGAGAGAACTTTAAGAGCAGCTAGAGATAAACAAAAAGTCACCTACAAAGGAGAGTACATAAGAATAAAATTAGACTCCTCGGCAGAAACCACGCAGGCAAGAAAGCAGTGGGATGTCTTACAACTGCCAGCCAAAAATCATATACCCAGCAAAACTGTCTCTCAGGTATGAAGGTGAAGTTAAGACATTTCCAGATAAACAGAAGTTTAGGGAATTTGTAAAAGCCAAACCGAAACTACAAGAAATACTAAAGGGACTTCTTTGGTTGGAAAATAATATCAGATCTCAACCCAAGACTAGAAAACTGGGCGGAGCAATCAGATGTCCATCCCGACAGGGAAAGGACAGGAGTAAATCAGGATTAAAGACAATGTTCAAAACAAGGCAACAGCGATGTCATTGTGTAAAAGAGGACAACAATACAACAATAAAGAGGGACTAAGAAATGTAGTCATAGATCTTTCACATGGAGAGGAAGACAAGGCGATATAAGGAAAGAAAAGTCAGGTTTAAACTTTAAAAAATAGGGGTAAATATTAAGGTAACCACAAAGGTGACTAACTATCACATTCATCAAAATAAAATGCAAGAAAAAAATAGAGACTCAGCAGAAACAAAATCAACAACGAATAACAGGAAAAGACAATACATAAAGATAAACTACTCGGCACAAAAAAATAAGTGGAAAATAGAAACTGTCAACAACACACAAAAAAAGACATCAAAATGACAGCACATACCTATCCATAATTATGCTGAATGTAAATGGACTAAATGCACCAATAAAGAGACAGAGAGTTGCAGACTGAATTAAAAAAAAATCTGTCTATATTCTGAGTACAAGAGACACACCTTAGACTTAGTGACACAGACAAACTAAAATTCAAAGGATGGAAAAGAATATATCAGTGTATCAAGCAAACAACAATCAAAAAAGAGCAGGGGTGGTAATATTAATTTCTGACAAAATAGAATTCAAAGTTAAATCCACAACAAAGGATAAGGAAGGACACTAAATAATGATTAAAGGGACAATATGCCAGGAGGATATAACCATATTAAATATTTATGCATCCAATGACAGGACTGCGAGATACATAAAACAGACTCTAACAGAATTGGAAAGTGAGATAGGCAGCTCCACAATTATAGAAGGAGACTTCAAAACACCACTTTTGGTGAAGAACAGGACATCCAGAAAGAAGCTCACTAGAGACATGGAAGATCTAAATGCCACAACAAAAAACTTGACCTCATAGACACATACAGAACACTCCACCCAACAGCAGCCAAGTATACTTTCTTTTCTAGTGCACACAGAACATTCTCTAGAATAGACCATGTGTTAAGTCATAAAGCAAGCCTTAGCAGAATCCAAAACACTGAAATATTACAAAGTATCTTCTCTGACCATAGAGTCATAGAAGTAGAAATCAGTAACAGAAAAAGCAGGGAAAAGAAATCAAATACTTGGAAACTGAATAATATCCTGCTCAAAAATGGCTGGGTCATAGAAGACATGAAGGATGGAATAAAGAAATTCATAGAATCCAACGAGAATGAAAACACTTCCTATGATATCCTTTGGGACACAGTGAAAGCAGTGGCCAGAGGTCACTTTATGTCAACAAACGCACATATACAAAAAGAAGAGAGGGTCAAAATCAAAGAATAATCCTTACAACTTGAACAAATAGAAAAAGAAAAAAAAAGAAACCCTCAGGCACTAGAAGAAAGGAAATAATAAAAATTAGAGCAGAATTAAATGAAATAGAAAACAGAAAAACAACCAAAAGAGTTAAGAAGACCAAAAGCTGTTTTTGTGAAAAAGCCAACAAAATTGATAAACCATTGGCCAAACTGACAAAAGAAAAACAGGAGAGGAAGCAAATAACACAAATAAGAAATGAGATGGCGATATTAGAACAGACGCAACTGAAATTAAAAGAATCATATCAGATTACTAGAAAAAATTGTACTCTAACAAATTTGAAAACCTAGAAGAAATGAATGAATTTCTAGAAACACACTACCTACCTAATCTAATACAAACAGAGGTAGAACAACTAAATAAACCCATAACAAAAGAAGAGATTGAAAAGGTAATCAAAAAACTCCCAACAACAACAACAACAAAAAGCCCTAGGCTGGACAGCTTCTCTGCAGAGTTCTACCAAACTTTCAGAGAAGAGTTCACACCACTTCTGCTAAAGGTATTTCAGAGCATAGAAAAGGATGGAATACTCCCAAACTTATTCTATGCAGTCAGCATATCCCTGATACCAAAACCAGGTGAAGACACCACAAAAAAAGAAAATTACAGAAATATATCCCTCATGAACTTAGATGCAAAAATCCTCAAAAAACTTCTAGTCAATAGAATTCAACACATCAAAAATAATAATAATAACTCACCATGACCAAGTGGGATTCATACCAAGTATGCAGGAATGGTTCAACATTAGAAAAACAATTAATGTAATCCATCATATAAATAAAAAAAAGACAAGAACCACATGATCTTATCAACTGATACAGAAAAGGCATTTGACAAAGTTCAACACCCATTCATGATAAGAACTCTCAGCAAAATAGGAACAGAAGGAGAATTCCTCAACATAATAGAGGGAATTTATACAAAGCCAACAGGCAACGGCCAACATCATCCTAAATGGAGAGAGTCTGAAAGTATTCCCCTTGAGATCAGGAACCAGACAAGGATGCCCTTTATTACCACTCTATTCAACATCGTGCTGGAGTTCCTAGCCCGAGCAATTAGGCTTGATAAAGAAATAAAGTGCCTCCAGATTGGTAAGGAAGAAATAAAAGTACCTCTATTTGCAGATGACATGATCTTATACACAGAAAACCCTAAAGAATCCTCAAGAAAACTACTGAAACTAATAGAAGAGTTCAGCAGAGGATCAGGATACAAGATAAACATACAAAAATCAGATGGCTTCCTCTACACCAACAAAAAGAACATTGAAGAGGAAATCACCAAATCAATACGATTTCCAGTAGCCCCCAAGAAGATAAAATACTTAGGAATAAATCCTACCAGAGATGTAAAAGACCTATACATAGAAAACTGCAAGACTACTGCAAGAAACCAAAAGAGAACTATGTAAGTGGAGAAACAAAGCTTGCTCATGGATAGGAAGAAATAACATTGTAAAAATGTCTATTCTACCAAAACCTTTCTATAGATACAATGCAATTCTGATCCAAATACCAATGACAATTTTTTGATGAGATGGAGAAACAAATCACCAACTGCATATGGAAGTGAAAGAGGCCCTGGATAAGTAAAGCATTACTGAAAAAGGACAAGGTGGGAGGCCTCACTCTACCTGATTTTAGAACATATTATACCATCACAGTAGTAAAAACAGCCTGGTACTGGTACAACAACAGATACATAAACCAATGGAACAGAATTGAGAATCCAGACATAAATCCAAGCACATATGTGCAGCTGATAATTTGACAAAGGCTCAAAGTCAGTTAAACGGGGAAAAGACAGTGTTTTTAACAAATGCTGCTGGCATAACTGGGTATCAATCTGTAAAAAAAAAAAAAAAAGAAACAAGATCCATACCTTACACCATTGAAAAAACTAACTCAAAATGGATCAAAGACTTAAATATAAAATCTAAAACAATAGAGATCATGGAAGAAAAAATAGTAACAATGCTAGGAGCCCTAATACATGTCATAAACTGTATACAAAACATTATTAAAAATGGAGAAGAAAAACTAGATAACAGGGAGCTCCTAAAAATCAAACATCTATGCTCATTCTTTACGCACCTCAACATAAAGAAAACAAAAATCCTCACAACTGGACCAACAAGCAACATCATGAAAAACAGAGAAAAGATTGAACTTGTCAAGGATTTCATTTTACTTGGACCCACAATTAACAGCCATTCAAGCAGCAGTCAGGAAATCAAAAGATGCATTGCATTGGGTAAATCTGCTGCAAACGACCTCTTTAAAGTGTTGAAGAGTAAAGATGTCACCTTGAAGACCAAGGTGTGCCTGACCCAAGCCATGGTATTTTCAATCATATCATTTGCATGTGAAAGCAGGACAATGAATAAGGAAGACCGAAGAAGAATTGATGCCTTCGAATTGTGGTGTTGGTGAAGAATATTGAATATACCATCGACTGCCAAAAGAACAAACAAATCTGTCTTAGAAGTACAGCCAGAATGCTCCTTAGAAGCAAGGATGGTGAGACTGCATCTTTCATACTTTGGAGGTGGAGAGACACAGTGGCTGCAACAATGAGCTTAAGCATAACGACAATTGTGAGGATGGTTCAGGACTGGGGAGTGTTTCATTCTGTTTTGCATAGGGCCTCTATGAGTTGGAACCAAATCGACAGCACCTAACAACAGCAACATGGTCATCCAAAGACTTCACCAAAAGAGTAAAAAGATTATCTACAGACCGGGAAAAAGTTTTTAGCTATGACATTTCTGATCAGTGTCTTATGCCTAAAATCTACAGGATACTGCAAAAAATCAACTACGAAAAAACCCAATTAAAAGATACGCAAAAGATATGAACAGACACTTCACTGAAGAAGACATTCAGGTAGCTAACAGATACATAAGGAAATGGTCTTCTTCATTGGCCATTACAGAAATGCGAATCAAAACTACAATGAGATTCCATCTCACTCCAACAAGGCTGGCATTAATCCAAAAAACACAAAATAATAAATGTTGGAGAGGTTGTGGAGAGGTGGAAACACTTCTACACTGCTGGTGGGAATGTAAAATGGTACAACCACTTTGGAAATTGATTTGGCACTTCCTTAAAAAGCTAGAAATAGAACTACCATACGATCCAGCAATCCCACTCCTTGGAATATATCCTAGAGAAAAAAGAGCCTTTACACGGACAGATATATGCACACCCATGTTCATTGCAGTACTGTTTACAATAGCAAAAAGATGGAAGCAGTCAAGGTGCCCATCAGTGGATGAATGGATAAATTATGGTATATTTGCACAATGGAATACTATGCATCAATAAAGCAAAATGAGGAATCTGTGAAACCTTTCATAACATGGAGGAATCTGGATGGCATTATGCTGAGTGAAATTAGCCAGTTGCAAAAGGACAAATATTGTAAGAGACCACTATTATAAGAACTGAAAAAACAGTTTAAATAGAGAAGAAAATATTCTTTGATGGTTATGAGAAAGGGGGAGGAGGGAGGGAGAGGAGTTTTCACTAATTAGAAGATAAGAACTACTTTAGGTGAAGGGAACGATAACACATAATGCAGGTGAGGTCAACACAACTGGACTAAACCAAAGGAAAGAAGTTTCCTGAATGAACTGAATGCTTCAAAGTCCAGTGTGTCAAGGGCGGGGGTTTGGGGACCATGGTTTCAGGGGACATCTAAGTCCATTGGCATAATAAAATCTATTAAGAAAACATTTTGCATCCCACTTTGGAAAGTGGGATCTGGGGCCTTAAATGCTAGCAAGCAGCCATCCAATATGCATCAATTGATCATAACCCACCTGGACCAAAGGAGAATGAAGAACACCAAAGATAGAAGATAATTACTAGCCCAAAAGACAGAAAGGGCCACATAAACCAGAGGCTGCATCAGCCTGAGACGAGAAGAACTAGATCTTGCCCGGCTGCTACTGAGGACCGCCCTTACAGGCAACACAACAAAAAAACCCTGAGGTAGCAGGAAAAGCAGTGGGATGCGACCTCAAATTCTCATAAAAAGACCGGACTTAATGGTCTGACTGAGACTAGAAGGACCATTGAGGTCATGGTCCCCAGACCATTTCTTGGCCCAAGATAGGAACCATACCCAAAGCCAACTCTTCAGACAGGACTATGGGATAGGAAATGATATTGGTGAGGAGTGAGCTTCTTGGATCAAGTAGACACATGAGACTATGTGGGCAGCTCTTGTCCGGAGGGGAGAAGAGAGGGCAGAGGGGTCATAAGGTAGCCAAGTGGACATGAAAATAGAAAGTGGAGGGAAGTAGTATGCTGTTTCATTAGGGGGAGAGCAGCTAGCAGTATATAAGCGAGGTGTATATAAATTTTTATACGAGAGACTGACTTGATTTGTAAACTTTCACTTAAAGCACAAAAAAATTAAAAAGAAAATACACTGTCCATTCATGTTGCTATTTTTGAGGGGCTCTGTTTTCAGATAAAGTGGTCTGTTGTATCTATTCCTGCATCAGGATCACAGGTCTTTATTATTATAGCATATCTCTCACCTAAAAATAAGTTTGCTGTCTTAAGGAACATACCCCAAGCAACAGCCGGTTATAACCACCAAGGTACATTACATGAGAGGTAGACTGATTATTTGATTCTTTGTAATCTAATTCAACAATATTGGTAACAAAGAGCCATGATCTCAAACTATAGTGGAAAACAAATGTATATTGAACCTACTAATTTGAAATTGAGAAAATTTGGTAGAAAAATTTTAAAAAGCATGTAAAATGTCTGTTACATGTTCAGTCCATATTGATTACAGAAAATGTATTAGAAAGGGCTAAATATAATATGTACAAACCTGATAAACGTCTAATGAGTAATGTATAGAAATAGTCGTTAGTGTGCATTTTTAAGGATACATTCGCTATATTTGTATTTGTATTGGTAATTCATACACCCATATAAACGCACTGTACTTTTGAGCCTGCATGTGGTATCATTCTTCCTGATGTTGTTAGGACAGCAGTTCTTTTCAACGTACCTAATGAAAGAAGACTAGAGTCAATTACAGAAGGTAGGTGTGTCCATGTGTGTAAGGTACTTGAAATGGATGTGAGCAGAAGGAGATAGAGAAAAGAGGAAGTGATGGGTATCAATGCGTATTCCTGGCCTCTCAGAATGAGGGAGTCAGCCAAAGTGAAGCTCTTCCTTCTCTGAGACTTACTCCGTAAGGATTTGCAAAAGAATTTGACTAATGAGGAGCTTTGGATATTGAACGCTCTAAGGTTGCAGAGACTATAAATAGTCTGCCTGTGGCCATGCACGCAACAACCCTGACCAGGCCAGTAGGTAGCACATTTGAGCCTTGTCTCAGGGACCATCACTTTCCACAGGAGGCTTCCTGGCCCATCCCCTCTCCTCTGTGCTCCATCAATACAGAGCTTCCATTTTTATCCTTCAACTTCCTGGGAGAACTGAATGTCATTCCTTAGTGCTGGCACCAAGGTAATTTGACACCTAGTTTATCCTTTGAAAATAGGGAGAGGTCTTTGTCTATCAGCCTATTTGGGGCAGCAGTGAGTTGTGTTCTGGTAGAAGAGGAGCAGAGTGGAATCATAGGTGAGGTCCCTGCCTAATTGTTCATCACCTTATTGACATACTTCCTTGTACATTTGCAGCAGTACTTGAGCAGGTCTCATTCTGCTAATCATCTACTCTGACCCTCAAGCTCCATGAATTTTTTTCCAACCTCAAAAGAAACCTGTCCTTGCTCAATTTTTATAAATGTTTTAGATTCTTTAAAATTTTCCTTTATTTCTTTGGCAGGGGGCTGGGGCATGTGGTCAGCTTCTCCTTATCTTTCAGTACTTGGGTCTTGACACCCTTTCGTGGGGGGGATCTTTGGCCTTGGCCCCAGTACTGGGCTCTGAGGACTCAGAGTGGAGTTGGAGAACCAGGTTGACTCCACAAGCTACATCCCAAGTGTACCAGTGTTCTATTAAATATTTTAAAGAAAATACAGCACAGAGTAATAGGATAAACACCTATGTACCAACGCTTCCAGAATTAATGAATGTTGACATTTTGCCATTTTTTTTGTTAAAGTAACAAAATGGTACACATAAAGAAGACATACTCTTTATAGTCCCCTCCATTTCCCTTCTTTGCTTCCTAAGAGGCAACCACAGTCTCGAATTTGGTTGGTCTCCAGTGCAGTTTAAAGTGTGTGTGTGTGTGTGTGTATAAAAAATATATAATTTTTTATATATACCCCAGTAAAAATGCCCATCACCTGGAAAAAGCATAAATTGTGATGTGATCGAGTGGAATATCTTAAGGTAGTTAGAGTTAATGAATCAAAACAAAGAATACCAAGACTGATAAATTATTAAATGTATTATTTTTAAGGAGTAATTAGAGTATATAAATGTATTAAAGCAAAACAAAAACACTGCTTATGGATAGCATCATAATAAATATATTGAATACACAGGGGACTAATGCATACAAGTTCTGTGTTGTTCACCTGGAGGAGGGAAAAATATTGAGATGTGAAAAATAAAGGAGGATTTCAAATAAACATGCATTAGTTCATTTAAAAAAATAATGGAAACATGGCAACATATTTTTTAGATAATATTGTGTTTTTGATGAAGATTTACATAGCAGGTTAGGTTTCCATTCAATAATTTCTACACAAATTGTTCAGTGACATTGATTTTAATTTGATGGTGCAGAGTGGTGAAAAACCAGGATTTTATTATTTTTCTCTGTACTTCTCAGCATGCTTGAAATGTTTCGTGATAAAAAAAATGTAAATTTATATCTATGTTATTTTAAAACTTACTTAAATTTTCCCTTCCTATACCTGTCATTTTAGACAAGGTACTTTTTTCTTCTGAGTTTTCATTATTTGTGTTGATACATCTAGATCTAATTTATTCAATTTAATTGCTATATATTTTATAATATATCATTAGAGATGAACATTGATATCATTCATATTCATTGGGGTTCTTTCTTCCCTTTGCTTTTTTACATGAGGAAGAGTCCCAGTGGACTTTTACCATATCTATTCCTCCGTAAAATTTGTAATTATCTTGCTAGGTATGTCCTTTCTCTGTCTACTCTTCCCTGATTTTTGTGCAACAATTACTCAGTTCTATAATAAGCCATCAGGTTATGCCCATGCAGAACAAATCAGAACAGGAAATATTGAGACGATGTCATTTGTTGAACACCATACTTGATGGTTTTGTCTACTCATTTTCATCCTTACAAAATTGCAATAAGGTTTTATGATGGTTCCTATCATACAATGAGGTGATGGAAGATTCTCAAGGAGTTCTAAAAATATCTTTGTTGATAAAGCAAGTGCTACAGGCTGGATTAAAGTCAGGAGTGTCTGTGACCGAATGTTAAACCAACTGATTGATGCTATTAAGGTTGCTGGAAACCCTGGTGGCGTAGTGGTTAAGGGCTACGGCTGCTAACCAAAGGGTCGACAGTTCAAATCCACCAGGCGCTCCTTGGAAACTCTATGGGGCAGTTCCACTCTGTCCCATAGGGTCACTATGAGCCAGAATTGACTTGACAGCTCTGGGTTTCATGGTTTCTGGTTATTAAGGTTGCTTGTTGTCAGAACTTCATGCTTACAGCCAGAGCCTCTTTTCAAGCAGCCTGGATGTTTGTGTTGGGAGAGCAGAGTTTGTTTGCCTTGTGCCATTAAGCTAAAAAAACAAGGATCCTAATGAGTTGTTCATTTTTGAAATAGACACTTTCACAGACTTTTTCTACAGCATTGGTTTATAAGAATAAAGGGGAAATGTATCGAAGATGTAGTCGATCAACTGTTACCTGTTTTAGAGATCGAGATATCTTCAGGGGTCTCATCTTAATATTGGAAAAATGGGAGTGTCCTGGAGTTGATCTCAGTACACAGCCTCAGGATTCCCAAAAGAACCAGTGCCCATGCTTCCTGACCCAGGTTTGATGGGGCCAAGCCAGGAACAGAAGGAAAGAAGATTCAAAGTATCACAATTGATTTTCATATTACCTTTTCTAACATATGCTAATTATACAGTGTAGACTATGAGTCAAAACATAAAACGGAGAGGGAATGGATGAAGCTATTGAGCAGGGAGGGGTTATTCGAATACTCTGTCATAAAAAGGGAACGAGGAAGGGAGGAACAGATCCAACGTGCTATCTGGAAAGAGAGGAAAGGAATGAAAAAATAAATCTGAAAGTAATAATCTATTAATAGAGATTAATTATGAGTTCTATTCCATTTGAAATTTGAAATTCTATGGTTTCTTTTTCCATTGATTTACATGTAAAAATGTGAGTGGCAGTCAAACAGAAAAGAGTTTATATGTGTTTATTTCATACATTGTTGCATTTGGGAAGGTCAGGAATTTCTAAAAATAAGTTCCATTATCTTATTGAGTCATCGCTATAGCCTTAAATAGTACTTCACAACGACCAGATGTCAGGCTCCTTGCTGAACAACTTGTATTGATTGAATTTTTTAAGTCCCACAACTACATAAATATTTGAGGTGTCCAGCTGTACTTTGCTCAGTGTCTTTTTTCTCCTTTAAGGCTGACTTGACAATCTTTCTTCTTTTTCTACTACCATTGAGATCCTCCGGTAAGCAGCCTAGATGTTTGTGTTGGTAGAGTGTGTCTTTCTTATTCTTGGCTCTGCTCGTTGTTGTTGTTCGGTGCTAACAAGTCAGTTCTGACTCCTAGTGACCCTATGCACAATAGAACAAGTCACTGCGCCATCCTCATGATTCTTGTTATGCTTGAGCCCATTGCTTCAGCTGCTGTGTCAATCCACCTTGTTGAGGTTCTTTCTTGTTTTTACTGACCCTCTACATTACTAAGCATCATGTTCTTCTCCAGGGATTGGAGATAACATGTTCAATGTAAGTGTGACAAATTTTCACCTACCTCACTTCTAAGGACAATTCTGGCTGTATTCCCTCCAAGACATATTTGTTCATTCTTCTGGAAGTCCATGGTATTATAAATATTCTTTGCCAACACTATAATTCAAATGCATCGATTCTTCTTCAATCTTCCTTATTCACTGTCCATCTTTCCCATGCATATAAGATGATAGAAAATACCATGCTTTGAACCAGGTGAATCTTTGTCCTCAAAGTGACACTTTTCATTTTTAAGACTTTAAACACCAGTGACTGAAGACCAGATGAGTTGTGGATGACATCAAGGACATCATGCATTAAGAAAGAAAAAGGTCATTAAAAAGACAGGAAATGAAGTAAAGACCAAAATGGATGAAGAAAAGACTCTGAATCTTGCTCTTGAACTTCAGTAGCTAAAGCAAATGGAAGAAATGTTGAAGTAAAAGAGCTGAACAGAAGATTTCAAAGGTCAGCTAAAGAAGAAATATTAAAGTATTATAATGAAATGTGCAAAGACCAGGAAATATAAAACCAAAGTGGAAGAACATGCTTGGCATTTTTCAGGCTGAAAGAACTAGGAAAGAATTCAGACATAAAGTTGCAATTCTGAAGAATTCTATGGGCAAAATATTGAACAACACGGGAAGTCTCAAAAGAAGATGGAAGGAATACAGAGTCACAACACCAAAAAACATTGATCAATGTTCAACCATCTCAGGAGGTAGCAGATGATGCAGAACCAGTTGTACTGAAGGAAGAAGTCCAGGCTGCACTGAAGTCATAGGTTAAAAACAAGTCTCTGGAAATTGATAGAATACCAATTGAGATGTTTCAAATAACAGATTTAATGCTGAAAGCGGTTGCTTGTCTATGCCAAGAAATTTGGAAGATAAATTTCTGGACAACTGACTGGAAGAGATCCATATTTGTGCCCTTTGCAAAGAGAGTTGATTCAATGGAATACAGAAATTATTGAAAAATTTCATTAATATCACAAGTAAAATTTTGCTGAAGGTAATTAAAAAATGGTTGTAACATGTTCATCAATAGGGAACTGTCAGAAATTCAAACAGGATTCAGAAGAGGATGTGAAACGAAGAAGAGAATTTGAAATGAGGTACATCATTGCAGATGTCAGGCTGATATTGGCTAAAAGCAGAAAATACCAGAAAGATGTTTACCTGTGTTTTATTTACTATGCAAAGACATTCAGTTGTGTGGATCGTAACAAATTACGGATAACATTGTGAAAAATGGGAATTCCAGCACACTTAAGTGTGCTCATGCAGAACTTGTACATAGACTGAGAGGTAGCTGTACAAACAGAACAAGGACATACAGCATGGTTTAAAATCAAGAAAGGTGTGCATCAGGGTTTTATCTTTTCACCATGCTAATTCAATCTGTATTCTGAGGAAATAATCTTGGAAGCAGAACTTTATGAAGAAGAATGGGGCATCAGGATTGGAGGAAGACTCATCAACAAACTGCAATATGCAGATGATACACCCTTGCTTGCTGGAATTGAAGAGGACTTGAAGCACTTACAGATGGAGATCAAAGACTACAGCCTTCGGTATGCATTAGACCTCAACAAAGAGAAGACAAAAATCCTCACAACTGGACCAATAAGCAGCATGATGAATAGAGAAACTGTTGAAGTTATCAGGGATTTCATTTTACTTGTATCCACAATCAGTGCCCATGGAAGCAGCAGTCAGGAAATCAGATGACATTGCATTGGGCAAATCTGCTGCCAAAAACCTCTTTAAAGTGTTAAAAAGCAAAGATGTCAGGATTTTGCTTAGGACACACTAACAAATTGTTGCTTTTTTTATTTTCCAGTTTTTGAAGACTCATGCATTTCCTCTTTCCTCCCATTCTTCTGTTTTGGGAAAAAAGGATGTGCTACATATCAGCTTGTTGCCCTGGTGGTGCAGTGATTAAGAGCTCTGTTGCTAAATGAAAGGTTGGCTGTCCAACCCATCAGCTTCTCCATGGGGGAATGATGTGGCAGTCTATTTTCCCAAAGATTTCAGCCTTGGAAACTATATAGCAGTGTCACTCTGTTCTATAGGGATGCTGTAATTTGGAATCAACTCTGTAACAATGGGTATATACCATTTATGAAGATAATGTTTCCATCTTCAAATAAATGGAAGAAAAGAGTCTCATTGACATAATAGGATAACAGCTTGAGATTTCAGGTAGCACATTCTGTCTTGACTTCAGTTCCTGAGTGTGGGTCCTGTTTTGATGCTGTCACTACCTATGTGGTCAGAGTTTAGATAACCCTGAATACCAGGGAAAGCACTTGGGTTTTAATTCAGTTGGAACTTTTCAAAAGGCAAGTGATGGAATCTGTTGACCCTTCAGGATGCCTGGTCATCCCCTACACAGAGGTTGTATCATGTGGTGGTATGATGTATGCTCTAAGATCTCACAGCCTGAGTTCAAATCCTGTTAGTGCTGTTTTCCAGAGTACCATGTACTTTGTATCTGTAAATTCACCACACTTCTCCTTTACCTTCACTTGAGGTCATGGATATAATGTAGGAAAATAGAAGTTCCTAATTCACATCTCTGTTGTGAGAATAACTAACAGCAAATCCTGAAAACTTCCTGAAATAGTCAGGACTCAGTAAGTGTTAGTAGTAGTAATGGCAGCAGTTTTTGACAATTATGATATTTATTATTATACATTCTAATAATACTGCTATTAATTAGAACAATAATAACAAGGACTAAGAACTTAAATGATGGGACTTTAAATGGAAACAAAAAATTGAAAGGTATGATTTTGAGGAAGAACTGAAAATGATTGAGTCAAGGGCTTGAACTCCTAGCCAAGTCCCTCTGCAGAGCCTGGTGAGCCAGGTCCCCATCTCCTCATGAAGTGCACCACATCTGTTCCTCCCTGCAGATGAGCTGATTGTACATGGGCCATAATGGTTGATGTTCTAGAAGAGTGGCCCTCAAAGTGTGGCCCCAGGCCATTAGCAATAGCATTTGAGAATTTGTTAGAAAGAACAAATTTAGAGCCTTAGATTCCAAATTCAGAAGCCAATACTCTGTGGGGGCTCAAAAAGCCCTTCAGCTAATTCTGATGAAAAGCAGTTTGAGAACCATTGCTCTAAAACACAGATGTAGAATTTGTTTTTCTGCTAGTTTGAAGGCTTTGGAAAATTCCAAAGGTAAAACCATGTACTTTTTTCTATTTCATTCCTATTACTGGGCACAATGTTGATAAACAGTATTCAATAAACACATAGATATTACCTACGTGGTCAGAGACTTCAAGACTTTTAAAGCAAAGAGCCCTGGTAGCATAGCGTTTAAGAGCTTGGCTGCTAACTAAAAGGTCAGCAGTTGAAATCCACCAGCTCCTTCTTGAAAAACCCTAGGGGCCAGTTCTACTCTGTCCTGTAGGGCTGTTATTAGACTGATATCACTCAAGGCACACAACAAGAACAAAATCAAGGAGACCACTTGGGTATTTATTCAGATGGAAATGTTTTTGTTGATATGATAACAGAAGTGATAGAAAACAGAAGAAGGGAGGAAGGTAGAGAGGATGGGACAGAGGCAGATGAAAGGAAAGAGTGGGAGAGGGAAGGAGACAGAGAAAATATTTGTAGTGTTCACTTCATTTCACAATACAAATGTGAGGATTTCTCTAAAATAAGCAATCTTTGTAGATCTCTTTCCTATCACTTCCATCATCAGACTAATCAACAACATGACATCAGAAAACCAAACTGGTGTAGCAGCATTCTCCCTCCTGGGGCTCTCAGAGGATTCAGAACTGCAGCCCTTCCTCTTCGGGCTATTCCTGACCATGCACCTCGTCACTGTGTTGGGGAACCTACTCATTATCCTGGCCATCAGCTCAGACTCCCACCTCCACACCCCCATGTACTTTTTCCTCTCCAACCTGTCCTTCACTGACATCTGTTTCAGCAGCACCACGGTCCCCAAGATGCTGATGAACATCCAGACACAGAGCAAATCCATCAGTTACACAGGCTGCCTCACCCAGGTTTGCTTCCTCATGATATTCGCAGGCATGGAAAATTTTCTTCTTGCAGCAATGACCTATGACCGCTATGTGGCCATCTGCCAACCACTGAGGTACACAGTCATCATGAACTCTTACCTCTGTGGCCTGCTGATTCTCCTCTCCTTGTTCATTAGTTTGGTGGATGCCCTGCTCCACAGTCTGATGATACTAAGGCTGTCCTTCTGCACAGACGGGGAAATCCCTCACTTCTTCTGTGAGCTTGCTCTGGTCATCAAACTTGCCTGCTCCAATACTCTTGTCAATAACATCCTGACATATTTACTAAGTATACTGGGTGGTGTTACTTTCCTTGGGATTATTTTCTCTTACATTGAAATTGTTTCTTCCATTCTGAGAATACCATCAGCTGGTGGAATGTATAAAGCTTTCTCCACCTGTGGGTCTCACCTGTCAGTGGTTTTCTTATTCTATGGGACAGCTTTTGGGGTGTACATTAGTTCTGCAGTTACTCATTTTTCCAAGAAGACAGCAGTAGCCTCAGTGATGTACACTGTGGTCCCTCCAATGATAAACCCATTTATCTACAGCCTGAGGAACAGGGACATGAAGGGAGCCTTGAAGAATCTCCTGTGGAGAACATCTTTTTCATGATTGTATTATCTGCCTTAGCCTTGGGCTTCTAGATGAGTCATAGTGAAATTGTACTGGGGGAATCAGAATGTTACATTTTTGTGGTAATGAGAGTCTTTTTTTTTTTTTCATTTTGATGATAAAAAGCTTTATATGTTTATCAATTCAAATGCATTTTTACTTATGAGTATATTTATTTATTTATACATGCTTCTGTCTTGTGACAATTTTTACCTTATTAGCAAGGCGTGTTAAAGCATTTATTTATTTATGTTTATTTTGGTAACTATATACGTAATGAAACATTTGTCATTTCAACATTTTTTACATGTGCCATTTAGTGACATTAATTACCTTCTTCATGTTGTGCAATCATCACCACTATTCATGTTTAAATTTTTCCATCACTCTTAGCCAATGTCCCTAAGCAATGAGTCTCCCTTTCTTTTTTCTTACTCACTGACCCTGATAAGCAGTAATAAACTTTGGTCTCTATACACTCGCTTATTCTAGGTATTTCATTTATGTGGGATCATATAGTATTTGTCCTTTTGTAACTGACATTTCATTCAGCATATTGTTTTCAAGGTTCATCTATGTTGTAGGATGTATCAGGACTATTTCTGTTTATGGCAAGTAGTACTCCATTGCATTATGACATTTTGCTTATCCATTCATCTGTTGACGGGCATTTAGCCTGTTTCTGCCTTATGGCTATTGTGAATATGCTGCAATGAACATTGGTGTACGAGTATCTGTGTTCTTGCCTTCAATTCTTTTGCTACAATGGCTATATACCATAGTGACTAACAGTAGTGCAAAATAGGTATGGAAGCTGACTTTGCTCCTCTCTAGCTTTGTGATATTTGATTGACTGTGTGCTAGGACAGGTTTCCCTCCAGGTTACCAGATGGCTGCATCACTTACAGGCATTGTATACCGGAAAGCTGACCATGCCTTTTTTTCTTTTCTTTTTCTTTAATAAAGAGGTTACTTTTCCAATGACTCTTTTAGAAGACATCCTTTCACAGCTGATGTGCCTGAATTGGGACATACAAAACCCTTCATAAACCATTCTCTGGTTAAGGGAATGGAATTATTATGAGTGGATTTGACATATCACCTACAGCAGTTGTTCTCCAGCGTTAATGTGTATGAGAACTGGTGAAAAGAACTTGTTAATTCCCAGATTCCTGGGCTCATCCTCAGCGATTTTGGTAGCCCTGGTGGTGCAGTAGTTAAGCATTTGCCTGCTAACCAAAAGGTAGTGAGTTTGAATCCAACAAATGCTCCTTGTAAACCCTATGGGTGCAGTTCTACTCTACCCTATGGAGCTGCTATGAGTCAGAATTGACTCAACAGCAATGGGTTTGGCTTTGGTTATTGTGAAGTGGGCCTGTGAATGTGCATGTCTGACAAGCTCATAGCTGATTTCACTGTGGACAGTCCAAGTATTACAGTTGAAGTGACACTGATCAAGAATGCCATTACCGTTGGGAACGCAGTAGGCACCATGTCTGGCATACCGTAAGTACTCAATGAAATTTAGCTAATATTGTATTCCATATATAGCCATCTATTCTTGGACCTTGCAATCTTTTTGCTTTCGCACATTTTTTAACATTTGCTTTAGCAGTTAGTTTTCCTCATCTTTATTTAAATATGTATCAGTGTTTTGAGTGAATCCAGTAATATAATCAAAGACACAGTTATGGGTTTTGCAGGCTAAGATGAATTATGTTTCCCTGACAGTTAATTTGCTTTGATTCCTTCTCATTGATTACTTGCTAGCAATGAGTTTGACTTCTTTTTACCTCGTGTCACCCTTTCTGTTGTTTCTTATTCATTTCAGATGAAATCCACACATCAAATGTGCTTGAATAAAGCTAATAAGGCCACTGTAGTCTTTGAAGGACTCAACTGTATAGGGGAGGTGTTGGATGTGACACTATAGGGAAGCAAGGAGAAAGTTTGGTTTTATCGAGGATCTTTTTTGATCTAAGGAGATAATTCACAGTGAGAATGGATGACTCCCTGGAAAACTGAATGCCAGAGAGTCTTTTGTTCTCATCCTCACTGACTTCCATTATTTTCACCACCACTTCTGGGGACAGCTCTCGGACTGGCCTCCATGGCATTTGCTAGGGCAGAATTTCACCCAGTGATGGCCTTAGCCACCTGCAGCATCTTGGGTCTTTGTTAAATCTGCAGCTAGCTGCCCCTCATTCAAGGACCACTGACTCTGGACCCTGTGGATAGGCCCTTAGAGAAAACATGGTTAAAAAAACCCTTGTGAAATAGTGATGAGTTCTATATTCTGGAAACATATCTTTAATACTAGAATGTATTTAAAATATGATACATGAAAGATTACTTTTTGTGAAATATAGCACACGTATAAAATTTGTGTAATTTAACTATTTTTCTTATAGAATATTCATATAATATGAACATATATGTCCACCACTTAAATGGAAAAATAACATTTACAGTCATCTAGAATCCTCCTGTAAGACTCTCAGTCTAATCATCCTCCCTCTTGCCAAGAAATAACCACTATCCTGAATTTTGTATTTAACATTTTCTTAGCTATTCCTTATATTGGGTTGAATCCTATGAAATTCCCAGCGTTTCACTCTTTTTGACATATAAAAGGACTGTTTTCATGTATTTCAACATAATAGTCTTACTACCTCTACATATATCCCTTTCTTCCACTTCATAAATGGAATCTATGGAAAACCCACAGCTAACATTGTACTTCATGGACTGCATACTTTCCTTTTGGATCAGGAACAAAAAAAGCGTGTCCACTCATTCTATATCTATTCAACTTGTGGGGGAGGTTGTAGACAGGGCAGTTATGCAAAAAAGGAAGAATAAGAAGAGGAAGAAGAAGAAGTAAAAGGCACCAACTTGGAAAGGAAGAAATAAAACTCCCTCTATTTGCAGATGACATAGAGAAAATCCTAAAGAATCTGCTAAAATCCTATTTGGACTAATATACACTCTCAGCAAGGTTGCAGGATACAAGATCAATGTGCAAAAGCCAACTGAATTTTATATACTTGAAATAAACAATCCAAAAATTGAAACTAAGAGGAACGATTCACTTTGCAAAAGCATCAAGAAGAATACAATGAAATGCTTAGGGATAAATATAATAAAAGAAGTGTAAGACACATTTTTAAAAGTGCAAAATATTGTAGAAATAAATTTGAGAAGATCTAAATAATTAGAAAAAATACACCATATTCATGAATTGGAATGCTGCAAAAGGTCTCTTTAAAGCCCTGAAAAGCAAAGATGTCACTTTGAAGATTAAGGCATGCCTGTCCCAGACCATGGTGTTTTCAATTGCCTCATATGCATGGGAAAGCTGGATAATGAATGATGAAGACCAAAGAACTGACGCCTTTGAGTTATGGTGTTAGTGGAGAATATACCGTGGACCGCAAAAAAAATGAACAAATCTGTCTTGGAAAAAGTACAACCAGAATGCTCCTTGGAAGCAAGGATAGCAAGATTATGTCTCATCTATTTTGGACATGTTATCAGGTGGTATCAGTCCCTGGAGAAGGATGTCATGCTTGGTAAAGTGGAGGGTCAGCAAAAACGAGGATGACCCTCAACAAGATGAATTGACACAGTGGCTGCAACAATGAGTTCAAGCATAACAACGACTGTGAGGATGGTGCAGGACCATGCAGTGTTTAGTTCTGTAATTCATATGGTCACTATGAGTCGGAACTGACTTGATGGCACCTAACAACAACAACATGAAATACAGATGGCCTCTAGAGTGGGGACCCAGGATAGGGACTCCTTTTGTCTAGATCTAAGTGTATTACTGCCTCCAAATTATAAGATTAAATTTTAATGCTACCTAAAAGATTCTTTAAAAAGTGTTTTTTTTTAATTAAAAAAAAACCTAGTGGCATAGTGGTTAAGTGCTATGGCTGCTAACCAAAAGGTCGGCAGTTTGAATCCACCAGGTGCTCCTTGGAAACTCTACGTGGCAAAGAAATAATAGGTACCCAAATTAGAAAGAAAAACGTAAAGCTATTTATATTTGCAGGTGACATGAGAGATGATGTAGAGAAAATCTTAATCCGCTAAGACACTATTTGGACTAATAAATGCAAGGTTGTAAGATACAAGATCAATATACCAAAATCAATTTTATTTGTATATACTTGCAATGAATAATCTAAAAATGAAATTAAGCAAAAAATTCCATTTAGAAAAGCATCAAAAATTAAAGAATAAACTACTTAGGAATAAGTTTTAGAAAAGAAGTGTAAGACATGTATTGAAAAGTAAAAGCCATTGTTGACATAACTTTAAGATCTAAATAATTAGAAAAAATACATCATGTTCATGAGTTGGAAAAATTAGCATTTTTAAGATGGCAATATTCTCCAAACTGATCTACTGATTACACAATCCCTATAAGAATTCCCCCCACGTGTCTGTCAGTTTGTCGTACTGTGGGGGCTTGTGTGTTGCTGTGATGCTGGAAGCTATGCCACTGGTATTCAGATACCAGCAGGGTCACCCATAGAGGACAGGTTTCAGCTGAGCTTCCAGACTAAGAAAGACTAGGAAGAAGAACCCGGCAGTCTACTCCTGAAAAGCATTAGCCAGTGAAAACCTTATGAATAGCAGCAGAACATTGTCTAATATAGTGCTGGAACATGAGCCTCCCAGGTTTGAAAGCACTCAAAAGATGACTGGGGAAGAGCTGCCTCCTCAAAGTAGAGTCGATCTTAATGATGTGGATGGAGTAAAACTTTCAGAACCTTCATTTGCTGATGTGGTACAACGCAAAATGAGAAGAAACAGTTGTAAACCTCCATTAATAATCGGAACCTGGAATGTACAAAGTATGAATCTAGGAAAATTGGAAATTGTCAAAAATGAAATGAAACACATAAACATCGATATTCTAGGCATTAGTGAGCTGAAATAGACTGGCATTGGCCATTTTCAATCGGACAATCATATGGGCTACTATGCTGGGAAAGACAACTCGAAGAGCATAGTGTTGCATTCATCGTCAAAAAGAACGTTTCAAGATCTATCCTGAAGTACAACGCTGTCAGTGATAGGATAATATTCATATGCCTACAAGGAATACCAGTTAATACAACTATTATTCAAATTTATACACCAACCACTAGGGCCAAAGATGAAGAAATAGAAGATTTTTATCAGCTGCTACAGTCTGAAATCGATCAAACATGCAATCAAGATGCATTGATAATTACTGGCAATTGGAATGAGAAAGTTGGAAACAAAGAAGAAGGATAAGTAGTTGGAAAATATGGCCTTGGTGATAGAAACAATGCCGGAGATCGAATGATAGAATTTTGCAAGACCAACGACTTCATTGCAAATACCATCTTTCACCAACATAAACGGCGACGATACTTTTTTTTTTATACACATGGACTTCGCCAAATGGAACACGCAGAAATCAAATTGACAACATCTGTGGAAAGAGATGATGGAAAAGAGCAATATCATCAGTCAGAACAAGGCCAGGGGCCGACTGTGGAACAGACCATCAATAACTCATATGCAAGTTCAAGCTGAAACTGAAGAAAATCAGAGCAAGTCCATGAGAGCCAAAATATGACCTTGAGTGTATCCCACCTGAATTTAGAGACCATCTCAAGAATAGGTTTCACACGTTGAACACTAGTGACTGAAGACCAGATGAGTTGTGGAATGACATCGAGGACAGCATCCATGAAGAAAGCAAGAGGTCACTGAAAAGACAGGAAAGAAAGAAAAGACCAAGGTGGATGTCAGAGGAGACTCTGAAACTTGCTCTTGAGCGTCGAGCAGCAAAAGCAAAAGGAAGAATTGATGAAGTAAAAGACCTGAACAGAAGATTTCAAAGGCTTCTCGAGAAGACAAAGTAAAGTATTATAATGACATGTGCAAAGAGCTGGAAGTAGAAAACCAAAAGGGAAGAACATGCTGGGTGTTTCTCAAGCTGAAAGAACTGAAGAAAAAAATTCAAGCCTCAAGTTGCAATAGTGAAGGATTCCATGGGGAAAATATTAAAAGATGCAGGAAGCATCAAAAGAAGATGGAAAGAATACACAGAGTCATTATACCAAAAAGAATTAGTTGATATTCAACCATTTGAAGAGGTGGCATATGATTAGGAACCGATGGTACTGAAGGAAGAAGTCCAGGCTGCTCTGAAGGCATCGGCGAAAAACAAAGCTTCAGGAATTGACGGAATATCAATTGAAATGTTTCAGCAAACAGATGCAGTGCTGGAGGTGCTCACTCATCTATGCCAGGAAATATGGAAGACAGCTTCCTGGCCAACTGACTGGAAGAGATCCATATTTATGCCTAGTCCCAAGAAAAGTGATTGAACTGAATGTGGAAATTATAGAACAATATCATTAATATCACATGCAAGCAAAATTTTGCTGAAGATCATTCAAAAACGGCTGCAGCAATATATCGACAGGAAACTGCTAGAAATTCAGACCGGTTTCAGAAGAGGACGTGGAACCAGGGATATCATTGCTGATGTCAGGTGGATCCTGGCTGAAAGCAGAGAATACCAGAAGGATGTTTCCCTCTGTTTTATTGACTATGCAAAGGCATTCAACTATGTGGATCATAAACTATGGATAACGCTGTGAAGAGTGGGAATTCCAGAATACTTAATTGTGCTCACAAGGAACCTTTACATAGATCAAGAGGCAGTTGTTCAGACAGAACAAGGGGATACAGATTGGTTTAAAGTCAGGAAAGTTGTGCCTCAGGGTTGTATTCTTTCACCATACCTATTTAATCTGTATGTTGAGCAAATAATCCGAGAAGCTGGACTATACAAAGAAGAACAGGGCATCAGGATTGGAGGAAGACTCATTAACAACCTGCGTTATGCAAATGACACAACCTTGCTTGCTGAAAGTGAAGAGGACTTGAAGCACTTACTAATAGAAGATCAAAGACCACAGCCTTCAGTATGGATTACACCACAACAGAAAGGAAACAAAAATCCTCACAACTGGACCAATGAGCAACATCATGATAAATGGAGAAAAGATTGAAGTTGCCAAGGATTTCATTTTACTTGGATCCACAATCAGCACCCATGGAAGCAGCAGTCAAGAAATCAAAAGATGCATTGCATTGGACAAATCTGCTGCAACGGACCTCTTCAAAATGTTGAAGACCAAAGATGTCACCTTGAAGACTAAGGTGTGACTGAACCAAGTCATGGTATTTTCAATCACATCATATGCATGGGAAAGCTGGATAATGAATAAGGAAGACCAAAGAAGAGTTGACGCCTTTGAATTGTGGCATTGATGAAGAATATTGAATATACCATGCACTGCCAAAAGAAGGTACAAATCTGTCTTGAAAGAAGTGCGGCCAGTGTGCTCCTTAGAGGCAAGGATGGTGAGACTGCATTTTGTATACTTTGGACTTGATGTCAGGAGGGATTAGTTTCTGGAGGGCATCATGCTTGGCAGAGTACAGGGTCAGTGGAAAAGAGGAAGACCCTCAACGAGGTGGATTGACACAGTGGCTGCAACAATGCACTCAAGCATAACAATGATTGTAAGGATGGCGCAGGACAGGGCAGTGTTTCGTTCTGTTGTGCATAGGGTCGATATGAGTCAGGACTGACTCGACGGCACCTAACAACAATAACAACATAAGAATTCCAGATTATTTATTTACACAAATTGACAAACTGATTCTAAAATTCGTATGGAATTACTAGGGACATAGGATAACCAAAGCAATCTTGAAAAAGAAGGACAAAGTAGGAGAACTCACACTTCTTGATTTCAAACTTACTACAAAGCAACAGTAATCAAGATAATGTGCTACTAGTGCAAGAATAGACATATAGATCAATAGATTAGAATTGAAAGTTTAGAAATTAACCCATATATATATAATCTATATATATATATACACACACATGTACGTAGAACTCATCTCAACAAAGGTGCCAAGATCATCCAATGGGGAAAGAATAGTCTTTTTGATAAATGGTGCTAGGACAAATGGATAAAACCACATGCAAAATGATAAAATAGGATGATTACCTCAAATGAGATTTAAAAAAAAACTCAAAGTGAATCAAGGGCCTGAATGTAAGAACTAAAACTGTGAAATGCTTAGAAAACACACGGACAAATCTTGACCTTGGATTTGGCAAAAGATTCTTAAATGTAGACCAAAAGCACATGCAACCAAGGTATGAGGTCCCCCTGTCTCTCTGCTTGCTTCTCTGTTTTATATCCCAAAAGAAACATGCTCAAGACACAATCCAATCCCTAGATTTGAGTTCTGCCTCGTCAACGCAACTGCCGCCCATCCTGCCTCGTTAACATCATAGAGGCAGGATTTACAACACATAAGAAAATCACATCAGATGTCAAAACTGTGGACAATCATATAATACCGGGAATCATGGCCCATCTAAATTGATACACACATTTTTTGGGGGACACAATTGAATCCATGACAGTTGTTAAAAAATTAGAATCTATTCAGAGGAAACTTTCTGCTCAGATAGTGGTATTTGAAATTACCAATGAGAAGTTTTAAATCCATATTGTGACCCAGAAATTAGCTATGAATTGTGTATATTACGTGCAAACATTGTAATCGGATCGATTTAGGAAGTACTATTGGAATCATTATTCCCTTTTCTTGAGCACGCAGAATATGACCCAGCTGGACCTGGACACACAAGAACTCACAAGGGCACATCAACTGGGCCCTGAGTTAAAAAGACAATAGTTAAGACAATGTTGGAAAATATCTTTTAGGGATCCTTTCACATAAACCAATCAAACAGAACACAAAAGACTTTCCACTCTTTTTTTTTCTATTAGCATTTAGTGAATAGAAAATTGGTTGGACCAATGAAGACCCTCTGACTGTCATTACTGAAACCTGTACCAATGATTGTAGATCACATTTTCTAGCTAATTCCTGAAAAGAAGAAGCTTTTCCAATGGTTTTGACCATTTGTAATGTTAATATATACTGATGACTCTGTAATGTTCCTTGGACTCTGGCAGACATAGCTCTAGGAGCATGCTTCCCCGTTTTCCCATTCTTCCCTATTCTGTAATATTTCCTTGGACTCAGATAGACATGAGTCTAGCAACATTCTTGTTTGTTTTCCCTTCTTTCCTATTCTGCAATATTTCCTTGGATCTGGGTAGACATGAGCTCTGGCAGCATGCTTGTCCACTTCCCGCTCTTGCCTTTTTGAATATATGCTGAATAAAACTTTCATTTTGCTTTATTAAACTTTGTGATGTTTTTACCCTACAACAGGTTACATATGGTTTTATTGCAGAAAAAAATATAAACACTTTTACTTTTATCATACACCTTTTTTAAAGCACTGTATAGATTCTTAATGTAAACATAGTATCATGTTTCATGTATATTACATCCTGTATAGGTACAGATTTAAAAGTAATATAAATTGTAATATAAATATAATTTAATATATATTTTATGTTGAAATATAAATTTAAAAATGAATTGCAAAATGTGCAACAGTCACAAATATTGAGTTCGCTGTGATTACCACTGCAATGCCTTTTGGAACATGAAGAGAATACACAACAATACTGAGAAAAGAAACTTCATAAAAACTAAACATTAATGCTATCTGAGGAGAAGGATTTGATAAATTAGCTAATTTGTGTTTTTCTGATTAAGTACTTCCTCCATTCAAATTCAACCTGCTTTCTGGAGCTTAATCTCTCACTGATGTCATCAGCATCACAACCCATAGAGCTTCATGGCATTTAGATGTACTCACCTTTGTCTCAATGATTTAGGCCAAAAATGATGAAATATTCTTGCTGGGGCCCTGCATGGTATTGTAAATCTCAAGAGTGGAAGTTCAAGGTTATGAGTCATACAAGATTATAAGTGTTGGAAGTGCTCAAGGCTCATGTATTCTTTAATAAATCTATTTTTTGAATCTTTATGAAATATACAGAGCTTCTAGAGTGGGGCCAGGGTAGGGATTCCTTTTGCTTAAATCTAAATTTATTGTTGTTGTTGCTGGGTGCCACTGAGTTGATTCCAACTCATAGCGACCCTATGCACAACAGAACGAAGCACTGCCCGGTTCTGAGCCATCCTTATAATCGTTGTTATGCTTGAGCTCATTGTTGCAGCCACTGAGTCAATCCACCTCATTGAGGGTCTTCTTCATTTCCTCTGACTGTGTACTCTGCCAAGCATGATGTCCTTCTCCAGGGACTGATCCCTTCTGACAACATTTCCAAAGTATATAAGACACAGTCTCGCCATCCTTGCCTCTAAGGAGCATTTTGGCTGTTCTTCTAAGACAGATTTATTCATTCTTTTGGCAGTCCATGGTGTATTCAATATTCTTTGCCAACGCAATTCAAAGGCATGAATTCTTTTTTGGTCTTCCTTCTTCATTGCCCAGCTTTCACATGCATATGATGCGATTGAAAATACTATGGCTTGGGTCAGGCACACCTTAGTCTTCAAGGTGACATCTTTGCTCTTCAACACTTTAAAGAGGTCCTTTGCAGCAGATTTGTCCAATGCAACGCGTCTTTTGATTTCTTGACTGCTGCTTACATGGGTGTTGATTGTGGATCCAAGTAAAATGAAATCCTTGACAACTTCAATCTTTTCTCTGCTTATCATGATATTGCTCATTGGTCCAGTTGTGAGGATTTTTGTTTCCTTTCTGTTGAGGTGTAATCCATACTGAAGGCTGTGGTCTTTGATCTTCATTAGTAAGTGCTTCAAGTCCTCTTCACTTTCAGCAAGCAAGGTTGTGTCATCTGCATAATGCAGGTTGTTAAAGACTCTTCCTCCAATCCTGATGTCCCATTCTTCTTCATATGTTCCAGCTTCTCGGATTATTTGCTCAGCATACAGATTGAGTAGGTATGGTGAAAGAATACAACCCTGATGCACACCTTTCCTGACTTTAAGCCGATCAGTATCCCCTTGTTCTGTTTGAACAACTGACTCTTGATCTATGTAAGGGTTCCGCATGAGCACAATTAAGCGTTCTGGGATTCCCATTCTTTGCAATGTTATCCATAATATGTTATGATACACACATATTATTAATGATATTGTTCTATAATTTCCACATTTGGTTGAATCACCTTTCTTGGGAATAGGCATAAATATGGATCTCTTCCAGTCAGTTGGCCAGGAAGCTGTCTTCCATATTTCTTGGCATAGACGAGCGAGCACCTCCAGTGCTGCATCTGTTTGTTGAAACATCTCAATTGATATTCCATCAATTCCTGGAGCCTTGTTTTTCGCCAATGCTTTCAGAGCAGCTTGGACTTCTTCCTTCAATACCATCAGTTCCTGATCATATGCCACCTCTTGAAATGGTTGAATATCGACTAATTCTTTTTGGTATAATCACTCTATGTATCCCTTCCATCTTGTTTTGATGCTTACTGTGTCATTTAATATTTTCCCCATAGAATCCTTCACTATTGGAGCTTGAGGCTTGAATTTTTTCTTCGGTTCTTTCAGCTTGAGAAACCCCAAGCGTGTTCTTCCCTTTTGGTTTTCCATCTCCGGGTCTTTGCACATGTCATTATAAGACTTTACTTTTTACCCATCACTAGATTAAGACAAAAACATTACTATCACCATAGATTCCACTGGAACAGGCATCTAATCACATTACCCTCACCATTCCCCGTGACAACTATTACTAGGAATTCTGTATTTATATATATATATTTTGATGTTTTTCTATTAGGTTATATTCTATGAAATTTCTATCATTTGATTTTTTTTTTTTTTTTGCTTTACAATCTGTCATTTTCAAAGTATTCAATAGAATATATCACTGCTGTATGAATCCCTAGATGACTTATGAAAAAACGTGCCTCTTAGGGAACATATTAAAAGTTTAATTGTAACGGATAAATTTGGGGTCTTGATTGTTTTTCTCACCATTGTGCTTCTCAAGTTCAATTCTATTGTTGGGTGTAGCACTAATTCATTTATTTTCAATGCTGTATACTTTTATATTAAGCATGGAAAATTAAAGAAAAAAATCCTCTTCTCTGATGTCACTGAGACTGTTTTGAGATAGTTTTTTGCTATTGTGAATGAAATTGTTTCAGTATTTTTGTACACATCCCTGGTGCAAATTAGCAAGAGTTTTATATTTGGGATGATGTTTTTGGGTATTGAGGAGGGTCTCTTCACCTCCCTGTAGTTTCAAAGAGTTTTCCTAAGTGATTGAATCAATTAAAATTCCCATTAGAAGTCTCTGCTGTTTTGCATCTTCACCAAAATATTTTCATTTTTTGTGACTATTTAGTGGGTATAAACTACTGTTGTTGTTGTTAGGTGCCGTTGAGTTCATTCCGACTCATAGTGACCCTATTCACAACAGAACGAAACACTGCCCAGTCCTGTGCCATCCTCAAAATCGCTGTTATGCTCGAGCCCATTGTCGCAGCCACTGTGTCAATACACCTCGTTGAGGGTCTTCCTCTTTTCCACTGACCCTGTACTTTGCCAAGCATGATGTCCTTCTCCAGAGCATGATCCCTTCTGACAACATGTCCAAAGTATGTAAGATGCAGTCTCGCCATCCTTGCCTCTAAGGAGCATTCTGGTTGTACTTCTTCCAAGACAGATTTATTCGTTCTTCTGGCAGTCCATGGTATATTCAATATTCTTCGTCGATGCCACAATTCAAAGCCATCAATTCTTCTTCAGTCTTCCTTATTCATTGTCCAGCTTTCACATGCATATCATGTGATTGAAAATACTATGGCTTGGGTCAGGCACACCTTACTCTTCAAGGTGACATCTTTGCTCTTCAACACTTTAAAGAGGTCCTTTGCAGCAGATTTGCCCAGTGCAATTCGTCTTTTGATTTCTTGACTGCTGCTTCCATGGCTGTTGATTGTGGATCCAAGTAAAACGAAATCCTTGGCAACTTCAATCTTTTCTCTGTTTATCATGATGTTACTAATTGGTCCAGTTGTGAGGATTTTTGTTTTCTTTCTGTTGAAGTGCAATCCATACTGAAGGCTGTGGTCTTTGATCTTCATTAGTAAGTGCTTCAAGTCCTCTTCACTTTCAGCAAGCAAGGTTGTGTCATCTGCATAACGCAGGTTGTTAATGAGTCTTCCTCCAATCCTGATGCCCGATTCTGACTGGAAGAGATCTACGTTTATACCTATTCCCAAGAAAGATGATCCAACAAATGTGGAAATTATTGAACAATATCATTAGTATCACACAAAAGCAAAATTTTGCTGAAGATCATTCAAAAATGGTTGCAGTAGTATATGCACAGGGAACTGCCAGAAATTCAGGCCAGTTTCAGAAGACGACGTGGAACCAGGGATATCATTGCTGATGTCGGATGGACCCTGGCTAAAAGCAGAGAATACCAGAAGGATGTTTACCTGTGTTTTATTGACTATGCAAAGGCATTCGACTGTGTGGATCATAACAAATTATGGATAACATTGCATAGAATGGGAATTCCGGAACACTTAATAGTGGAGGAATCTTTCCATAGATCGAGAGGCAGTTGTTTGAACAGAACAAGGGGATACTGGTTGGTTTAAAGTCAGGAAAGGTGTGCACCAGGGTTGTATTCTTTCACCATAACTATTCAAAAAACTATTGTTACATAATTTTAATATATATTACGAGATTGAGAGCTCTTTCACATGCTAATATTTATTATGAGATTGAGAGCTCTTTTGGGAAGTATATGTTTATGGTATTTCTAGTGAGCTCTTTGTTTTTATTAAATAATGGATCCATTTTCTGTAACACCACTTCATACATTAACTCTCCATTTATATGTTGATCTTTTTGAGAGGGCTCTATTTTCAAACCAAGAGACCTGTTTTATCTATCCCCGTATCAGAATTGCTGGTCTTAATTATGGTAGCATACCAGTCAGAAAAAAATAAGTTTGCTGTCTTAAGGAACACACCCCAAATAACTGTTAGTTTACAACCACCAAGTTACACTGTATGACAGTGACTGGTTATCTGATCATCTGTAATCTACTTCAACATTATTGATAACGAAATGTGCTACACTCAACCCACTGTGGAAAAGAAACGTATATTGCAGCTACTACTTTGACATTGGGAAAAGTTGGTAGTAAAACTTTAAAAAAGGGAATCTGTTACATGTTCAGTCCATATTGATTCCTGAAAGTATTTTAGAAAATGCTGAATATAATGTGTAGAAACCAGATAAAACTTCAATGAGCAATATATACAGAAATAGTTGTTAGTATTTGCATTTTTAGGATACATTTGATATATTATCACTTGTATTTCTATTAGGAATTCATATCACTACATAAATACACTATATTTTTTAGCTTAAATGTGGTGTCAGTCTTCCCGATGTTGTAGTTAGCATAGCGATTACTTTCAATGTACATAATGGAACAAGACTAGCATCAGTTACAAATGGAGGTGTGTCCATGTGTGTGAGGTACTTGAGATGGATGTGAAAAGAAGGAGGTGGAGGGAAGAGGAAGTGATGCATACCAGCGCATCGTCCTGGCCTCTCAGAATGAAGGAGTCAGCCAAAGTGATGCTCTTGCTCCTTTTAGACTTGCTCCATAAGGATTTGCAAGCAAGTTTGACTAATGAGGAGCTTTGGATATTGAACCCTCAAGGGCCACAGAGACTACAAATAGTCTGCCTGTGACCACCCACTCAGCAGCTGGCCCAGGTCAGTAGGCAGCACACCTGGACCTCCTCCCAGGGGCCATCACTTTCCACAGGATCCTATCTGGTCCTTCCCCTGTCTTCTGTGCTCCCTCAATACAGAACTTCCATTTTTATCCTTCAACCTTCAAGGGAGAACTGAATGTCATTCCTTAGTGATGACACCCAGGTAATCTGGTATCCTCTAGTTTATCTTTTGCAAATAGGGAGAGGTGGTTGTCTATCAGCCTATTTGGGGCAGCAGTGAGTTAAGTACAGGTAGAAGAGGAGCCGAATGGAATCATCTGTGAGGTCCCTGCCTAACTGTTCATCATCTTCTTGACATAATTCCTTGTACTTTTGCACAAGTACTTCAGCAGCTCTCAGTCTCCCAATCACCTACTCTGACCCTGAAGTTGGAGAGATTTTTTTTTTTCATCCTCAAAACAAAACTGTCCTTGCTCAATTTTTATGAATGTTTTAGAATTCTCTAAAATATTCTCTTATTTATTTGGCAGGGGGCTGGGGCATATGGTCAGCTTCTCCAAATCTTTCAGTTCCTTGGCCTTGACACACTTTAGTAGGGGGGATCTTTGGTCTTGACCTGATTACAGTGATATGAGGACTCAGAAAGTAGACGGAGAACCAGGGAGACTGCACTAGCTACATCCCAAGTGAACCAGTGTTCTCTTAAATATTTTAAATGTAGCACAGCACAGAGTAATAGGGCAAACACCCATGTATCAATGTTTCCAGAATTAAAAGATGCTGATATTTTGCCATTAAAGTTCTTCTTGTAAAGTAACAAAATAATGTGCTTGAGTAAGACACATCCTTTATATTTCCTTTCATTTCTCTTCTTCCCTTCCTAAAAGACAACCATGGTCTTGAATTTCATTGGTCTCCGGTGCATTTTAAACTGTGTGTGTGTGTGTGTGTGTGTGTACCACAATAAAAATGCCCATCAGCTAGAGAAAGGATAAATTGTGATGTAAACAAAGAATGGAATATCTTAAGGTAGCTGGAGTTAATGAACCAACACAAAGTATACCAAGACTGATAAATCATTAAATGTATCATTTTAAGAAGCAATTACTGTATATAAAAGTATCAAAGCAAAACTAAAATATTATTTATGGATAGAATCATAATAGAGGTATTGGAAACACAGGAGATGAACACATGCAAATTCTGTGTTAGTTTTCCTGAAAGAGGGAAAAACATTGAGAATGTGAGAAATAAGGGAGTATTTCAAGTAAGTACACATTATTTTATTAAAAAAAAAAAAATAAAAGTGTGGCAACATATTTTTTAAAATAATATGTTATTGTGTTTTTGCTGAAGATTTACATGGTGGTTTAGGTTCCCATTCAATAATTTCTACAGAAATTATACAGTGACGTTGGTTTTAATTTGACGGTGGAGCGTGGTGAAAAAACAGGCATTTATTGGTTTTCTCCATACTGCTCAGATCCTTGAAATGTTTCAGAATAAAAAGTGTAAATTTATATGTACGTAATTTTAAAACTTATTTAAATTTTTCCTTACTATAGATGTCATTTTAGACAAGGTACTTTTCTCTTTTGGGTTTTCATTATTTGTGTTGATACATCTAAAAAGGTGTACTTTATTCATTTTAATTTCTATACGTTTTATATCATTAGAAATGAACACTGATATCATTCATATGCAGTTGGATTCTTTCTTTCCCATGCTTTTTTACATGAGGAAGAGTCCCAGGAGAGTTTTAGCATATCTATTCCTCCTTAAAATTTGCAGTTATCTTGCTAGGGATGTTTTTTCTCTCTTTATACTTCTTTTATTTTGGTGCACCAATTACTCACTTCTGTAATGAACCATCAGGTTGTGCCCATGCAGAACAAAACACAACAGGAAATACTGAGAGGGTGTCATATGCTAAACATCTTGTTTGAGGGTTTTACCTGTTCATTTTTCATCCTTGTAAAATTCCTGTAAGGTTTTGTGATGGTTCCCACTATACAATGAGGTAATGGAAGATTCTCAAAGAGTTCTAGAAATATTCTTGTTGATAAAGCAAGTGCTAGAGACTGGATGAAAGTCAGGTCTGTCTGAGTCCAAATATTACACCAATTAATTGATGCTGTTAAGGTTGCTTGTTGTCCAGACCCCAAGCTTAAGGTCAGACTCTCCTGTCAAGCTGCCTGGATATTTGTGTTGAGAGGGCAGAGTTTGTTTGCCTAGTACCATTAAGATACAAAAATAAGATTCCTAATGAGTTGTTCACCCTAGAAACAGGCACTTTCACAACTTTTTCTAAAGCATCCGTTCATTAGAAAAATGGGAAAATTCATCGAGATTGTAGTCAATCAACTCTTACCTGGTTTCAGGGATCCAGGTATTTTCAGAAGGCTCATTTTAACATCAGAAATGGAAGTGTACTAGAGTTTAACTAGGTACACAACCTCAGGATTCTCATAAGAGCCAGTGCCCATGTTTCCTACCCAAGGTTTGATGTGGCCCAGCCAGAAACAGAAGGAAAGAAGTGCCAAAATTCCACGACTGATTTTCACTATTTCTTTTCCTAACACCTGCTGCTTATACTATGGAGACTATGAGTCAAAACATAAAAGGAAAAGGGGATGAATGAAGCTACGGAGCAGTGAGGGATTATTCCAATCCTCTGGCATAAAATGGAAGAGAGGACGAGAAGGACAGATCACAGTGGGCTATCTGAAAAGAGAGGAAGAAGACAATAAATTTAGAAGTAAAAACCTATTAATAAGAGATTAATTATTCCATATGAAATTTGAAATTCTGTGGTTTCTTTTTCCATTGATTTACATGTAAAAATGTGAGTGGCAGTTAAACAGAAAAGAGTGTATATGTGTTTATTTCATACATTGCTGCATTTGAGAAGGTAAGGAATTACTAAAAAATAAGTTCCGTTATTGTATTCAATTATCGTGATGGTCTTAAATAGTACTTCACACTCACCAGATGCCAGGCTCCTTGCTAAGCAACTTGTATTGATTAAATTTTTTAAGTCCTGCAACTATATAAGTATTTAATGTGTCCTCTTATACTTTACTCAGTGTCTTTTTTCTCCTTTAAGGTGACTTGGCAATCATTCTTCTTTTTATACTACCATTGAGACCCTCTGTAAGAAGCCTAGATGGTTGTATTGATAGAGTATGTCTTTCTTATTCTCAATTCTGCTTGTTGTTCTTTTTGTTAGGTACTAGCGAGTCAGTTCTGACTCATAGTGACCCTATGTATAACAGAACAAAACACTGCCTGGTCCTGCACCATCCTCATGATCCTTGTTATGCTTAAGCCCATTGTTGTAGCCACTGTGTCAATCCATCTTGTTGACAGTCTTCCTAGTTTTTGCTGACCCTCTACATTACCAAGCATCATGTTCTTCTCCAGGGACTGGAGATAACATGTTCAATGGATCTGAGACAAATTCTCACATACCTTGCTTCTAAGGACCATTCTGGCTCTACTCCCTCTGAGACAGATTTGTTCGTTCTTCTGTAAGTCCATGGTATTGTAAATATTCTTTGCCGACACCATAATTCAAATGCATCAATTCTTCTTTAATCTTCCTTATTTTTTGTCCATCTTTCCCATGTGTATGAGACCATTGAAAATACCTTAGCATGAATCAGGTGCATTTTAATCCTCAAAGTGATATCTTTCATTTTTGACTTTAAACACCAGTGACTGAAGACCAGATGAGTTGTGGATGACATCAAAACGTCATACATTACAAAAGCACAGGGCCGTTAAAAAGATAGGAAAGAAATAAAAGATCAAAATGGATGTCAGAAGAGACTCTGAATCTTGCCCTTGAACACAGAGTAGCTAAAGCAAATGGAAGAAATGTTGAAGTAAAAGAGCTGAACAGAAGATTTCAAAGGTGAGCTTAAAGTATTATAATGAAATTATAAAGTATTATAAAAATTAAAGTATTATAATGAAATGTACAAAGACCTGGAAATATAAAACCAAAAGGGAAGAACATGCTTGGCATTTTTCAAGCTGAAAGGACTGAAGAAAGAATTCAAATCTTGAGTTGCAGTTCTGAAGAATTCTATGGGCAAAATATTGAACAATACAGGAAGCATCAAAAGAAGATGGAAGGAATACACAGAGTTACTACACCAAAAAAAAAAAAAAGATCTGTGTTCAGCCATTTCAGGAGGTATCATATGATGACAACCAGTTGTACTGAAGGAAGAAGTCCAGGCTGCATGGAAGTCATTGGTGAAAAACAAGTCTTCAGAAATTGATGGAATACCAATTGAGATATTTCAACTAACAGATTTAATGCTGAAAGTGGTCACTCGTCTATGCCAAGAAATTTGGAAGACAGCTACCTGGACAACTGACTGGAAGAGATCCATATTTGTGCCCATTGTGAAGAAAGGTGATTCAACGGAATACAGAAATCATTGAACAATTTCATTAATATCACAAGTAAGTAAAATTTTGCTGAAGATAATTCAGAAGAGGATGCAGAACAAAGGAGAGGATGTGATATGAGGGATATCATTGCAGATGTTAGATGGGTATTGGCTAAAAGCAGAGAATACCAGAAAGATGTTTACCTGTGTTTGATTTACTATGCAAAGACATTCAATTGTGTGTATCATAACAAATTATGGATAACATTGAGAAAGATTAAAATTCCAGAACAGTCAAGTGTGCTCATGCAGAGCCTGTACATAGGCTGAGAGGCAGTTGTTCAAACAGAACAAGGGGACACAGCATAGTTTAAAATCAGGAATAGTGTGTGTCAGAGTTGTATCTTTTCACCATGCTAATTCAGCATGTATGCTGAGGCAATAATCTTAGAGGCTGGACTTTATGAAGAAGAACAGGGTATCAGGACTGGAGGAAGATTCATTAACAACCTGCAATGTGCAGATGACACAGGTTTGCTTCCTGAAAATTAAAAGAGCTTGAAGCATTTGCAGATGAAGATCAAAGATTACAGCCTTCATCACCATGGATTACACTTAAATATAAAGAAAATGGAAATCTCACAACTCAGACATTAAGCAACATCATGATAAAGGGAGAAAATATTGAAGTTGTCAAGGATTTCATTTTACTGAGATCTACAATCAACGCCCACGGAAGCAGCAGGCAGGAAATCAGATGGCGTATTGCATTGGGCAAATCTGCTGCCAAAGACCTCTTTAAATTGTGAAAAAGCAAAGAGATCAGAATTCTGCTTAGGACACACTAACAAATTGTTGCTTTTTTTTTCTCCAGTTTTTGAAAAGCATGTATTTTCTTTTTCCCCCCATTCCTCTGTTTTTGGGGAAAAAAAGATGTACTACATATCACCTTGGTGCCCTTATGATGCAGTGATTAAGAGCTCTGTTGCTAACTGAAAGGTTGGCAGTTCCAATCTGCCAGCTTCTCCACCGGGGGATGATGTGGCAGTCTGTTTTTGCAAAGATTTCAGCCTTGGAAACTCTATACAGCAGTGTAACTCTGTTCTGTAGGGATGCTATGAGTTGGAATCACCTAGTGGCAATGGGTATATATCATTTATGGGAATAAAGTTTCCATCTTCAAATAATTGGAAGAAAAGAGTCTCATTGCCATAATTGGATAACAGCATGAACTTTCATATAGCACACTCTATCTTGACCTCAGCTCCTGACTGTGGGTCTTGTTTTGATGCTGTCACTACCTACGTGGTCAAAGTTTAGGTGACTTTGAATACCACGGAAAGCAACTGGGTTTTAATTCAGCTGGAACTTTTCAAGTGGCAAATGACGGAATCTGTAGCAAATCCTAAAAATGGCTTGGAATTGCTAGAGCTCAGTAAGTGTTAGTAGTGGTAATGGCAGCAGTTTTTGACAATTTTGACATTTATTATTATCAATTCTGATGATACAACTATTAATTAGAACAGTAACAACAAGGGATAAGAACCTAAATGATGGGACATTCCAATGGAAATAGAAAATTGAAAGGACAAATTTTGAGGAAAAAATGAAAATGAAGAAGCTTGATTGAGTCGAGGGCTTGAACTCCTCCCCAAGTCCCTCTGCAGAGCCTGGTGAGCCAGGTCCCCATCTCCTCATGAAGTGCACCACATGTTTTCCTCCCTGCAGATGAGTTGATTGTACATGAACCACAATGGTTGACGTTCTAGAAGAGTGGACCTCAAAGTATAGTCCCAGGCCATCAGCAATAGCACTTGAGAATTTGTTAGAAAGAACTATTTTAGAGCCTTAGACCCCAAATTCTGAAGCCAATAGTCTGAGTGTGGGGGCTCAACAAGTCCTTCAACTGATTCTGACAAAAAGCAGTTTGAGAACCATTGTTCTAAAACACGGATGTAGAGTTTGTTTTTCTGCTAGCTCGAAGGCTTGGGAAAATTCCCAAGGAAAAAGCTATGTATTTTTTTCTCTTTTATTCCTATTACGTGGCACAATGTGGATAAAGAATAGATATTCTATAAACACATAAATACTACCTATGTGGTCAGAGAGTTGAAGACTTTTAAAGCAAGGAGCACTAGTGTCATAGTGTCTAAGAGTTTGGCTGCTAACCAAAAGATCAGCAGTTCAAATCTACCAGCTGCTCATTGGAAACCCTAGGAGGCAGTTCTACTTTGTCTTACAGGATTGCTATGAGTCTGATTTGACTCAAGGCACAGAACAACAACAAGAAAAAAAAATCAAGGAGGCTATTTGGGTCTTTATTCAGGTGGATATTTTGGGGGAGATATGGTGCAGTGGTATGGTAATGGATAAGAGAAAAAGCAGAAGGAGGGGGGAAGGGAGGATGGGAGAAAGACAGATGAAGGAATAGAAAGGGGGGAGGGAGAAGGAGAGAGACAGAGAGTAGAAAGATTTGTAGTATTCACTTCATTTCACAATACAGATGCGAGAATTTCTTTGAAATAAGCAACACTTTTAGATCTCTTTCCTATCACTTCCATCATCAGACTCATCAACAACGTGACATCAGAAAACCAAACTGGTGTAGCAGCATTCTTCCTCCTTGGGCTCTCAGAGGATTCAGAACTGCAGCCCTTCCTCTTCGGACTATTCCTGACCATGTACCTCGTCACTGTGTTGGGGAACCTACTCATTATCCTGGCCATCAGCTCAGACTCCCACCTCCACACCCCCATGTACTTTTTCCTCTCCAACTTGTCCTTCACTGACATCTGTTTCAGCACCACCACGGTCCCCAAGATGCTGATGAACATCCAGACACAGAACAAATCCATCAGTTACACAGGCTGCCTCACCCAGGCTTGCTCTGTCATGGTGTTTGCAGGCATGGAAAATTTTCTCCTTGCAGTAATGGCCTATGACCGCTATGTGGCCATCTGCCAACCACTGAGGTACACAGTCATCATGAACTCTCACCTCTGTGGTCTGCTGATTCTACTCTCCTTGTTCATTAGTTTGGTGGATGCTCTGCTCCACAGGCTGATGATACTAAGGCTGTCCTTCTGCACAAACATGAAAATCCCTCACTTCTTCTGTGATCTTGCTCAGGTCATCAAACTTGCCTGCTCCAATACTCTTGTCAATAACATCCTGATATATTTACTAACTAGTATACTGGGTGGTGTTCCTCTCCTTGCGATTATTTGCTCTTATATTAAAATTATTTCTTCCATTCTGAGAATACCATCAGCTGGTGGAATGTATAAAGCTTTCTCCACCTGTGGGTCTCACCTGTCAGTGGTTTTCTTATTCTATGGGACAGCTTTTGGTGTGTACATTAGTTCTGCAGTTACTCATTTTTCCAAAAAGACAGCAGTAGCCTCAGTGATGTACAGTGTGGTCTCTCCAGTGATGAACCCATTTATCTACAGCCTGAGGAACAGGGACATGAAGGGAGCCTTGAAGAAACTCCTGTGGAGAACATTTTCTTTTTCATGATTGTGTTATCTGCTTTAGGTTTGGGCTTCTAGAATGAGTCATAGTGAAAGAATACTGGGTGAATCAGAATGTTAGAACCTTCTAGTAACAAGTTTTTGTTTTTTACATTTTGATAATAAAAATAATTTTATCTTTATATTTATTCTTATGCGTTTTTACCTATTTATGTATTTACTTACACATGCTTCTGCCTTGTGACAATTTTTACCTTGTTAGCAAGACATGTTAAAGCATTTATTTTTTTATGTTTAATTTGGTCAATATGTATGTAACAAAACATTTGTCATGTCAACATTTTTTGCTTGTACTATTCAGGGACATTAATTACATTCTTCATGTTGTTCAACTGCCATTACTACCCATTTTCAAATTTTTGCATCACTGTTAGTATAGTATCCCCTACACAATGAGTCTTCCTTTCTTTTTTCTTCCTCACCACCCCTGACAACCACTAGTAGAGTTTGGTCTCTATATACTTGCCTATTCTAGGTATTTCATACAATTGGGATCATAAAGTATTTATTCTTTTCTAACTGACATTTCACTTGGCATAAGGTTTTCAAGGTTCATCTATGCTGTAGCATGTGTCAGGGCTTTATTTATCTTTATGTCCAGCAGTATTCCATTGTATGGATGATATTTTGTTTATCCATTCATCTGTTGGTGGGCATTGAGCCTGTTTCCACCTTATGGTTATTGTGAATAATGCTGCAAGGAACATTGGTGTACAAGTATCTGTGTTCCTGCTTTCAATTCTTTTGCTACAATTATTATATACCATAATGACTAACAGCAGTGCAAAATAGGTATGGAAACTGATTTTGCTTTTCTCTAGCTTTGTGATATTTGATTGATTGCATACTAGGACAGGTTTTTCTGGCAGTCTCCAGTTGGCTGTATCACTTGCATGCATTATATCCCAGAAAGCTGACCATGACTTCTTCTTCTTTTTTTTTTTTAAATAATGAGGTGACTTTTCCAGTGAGTCACTCAGAAGACATCCTTTCACAACTTATAAGCCTGAACTGGGACATACAGACCTCTTCTTTATTCTCTGATGAGGGAAATGGAATTATTATGAGTTGATTTTACATATCGTCTAAAACAGTTGTTCTCCATCCTTAATGTGTATGAGAACTGGAGAACTTGTTAATACACAGGTTCTTGTGTCCTTTCTCTGCAATTTCGGCACCCTGGTGCCATAGTGGATAAGCATTTGACAAATCCAGCAGCTGCTCCTTGTAAACCCTATGGGGGCAGTTCTATCCTGTCCTATAGGGTCGCTATGAGTAGGAATTGCATCAACAGCAATGGGTTTGGTTTGGGTTTTGGTTAGTGTGAGGTGGGCCCATGAATGTGCACTTCTAACAAGCTCATATGTGATGCCTGTGTGCATAGTCCAAGTATTACACTTTGTGTGACACCGATCTAAAATGTAATTACTGTTGGAAACTCAATAGGCACAATATCTGGCACACAGTAAGTACTCATTGAAATTTAGCTAGTATCATTGTATTCCATATCTAGTCCCCTATCCTTGGTCCTTTCAATTCTTTTGCTTTCACACATTTTTTAACATTTTTTAGCACTTAGCTTTGCTTACCTTAATGTAAATATATATCAGCATTTCAGGTGAACCTAGTAATATAAACAAAGACATAATTATTGGGTTTGCAGGCTAAGGTGAATTATATTTTCCTGACAGTTGATTTGCTTTGATTCCTTCTCATTGATTACTTGCTAGCAATGACTTTCATTTTTTCATTTATTTCTTGTGTTACCATTATGATTGCTTCTTTTTCATTTCAGATAAAATCCACACATCAAATGTGTTTTAATAAAGCTAATAGAATCACTGCAGTCTTAGAAGGACTCTGCCATGTAGGGGAGGTGTTGTATGTGGTGCTATAGGCAACCAAGTAGAAAGTTTTCTTTTACTGGGGATCACTTTTAAACTAAGGAGATTATTCCTGGCGAGAATGGATGACTCCTTGGAGAATTTAGTGCCCAGAGAGCCTTCTGTTCTGGTTATAACTGAGTTCCATTGATTTCAGCACCACTTCTGGGGACAGCTCCCAGACTAGCACCAAAGGCCTTTGCTAGGGCAGTGGTTCACCCAATGATGGTCTTAAATCTCCTGCAGCATCTTGGGCCTTAGTTAAAGCTGCAGCTTCCTGGACCTCATTCAAGGACCAACGATTTTGGACCCTGGGGATTGATCCCTAGGGAAAGTATGGTTAACAAGACCCTTGTGAAATAGTGATGAGCTCTATGTTCTGGAACCATAGTTTTAATACTAGAATATATTTAGAATCTGGTGTATGAAAGACTTTTTTCAATTTTATTTGTGAAATATGTCATACGTAGAAAGTGTGTGTAATGTACCTGTAGTTCTTGTAGAATCTTCATATAATAAAAGCACATAACCATCACCTAAATTGAAAAGTAGATAATTATGGTCATCTTAGAATCGCCCTGTGAGGCCCTCCCTATCTCCCAGAAGTAAGTACTATCCTGAATTTTGTATTTATCTTTTTTTTTTGCTGTTCCTTATTTTGAGATGAAGCCTATGAAATTGCCAGCATTTCAATTTTTGATCTACTGAACTTCCAATTCCATGCATTTCAACAAAATAGTTTTACCACTTCTACATACATCCCTTTCCTCCATCTCATAAATGACATCTATGAAACACTCACAGCTAACATTGCACTTAATGGGCTGGGTGCCTCCCTCTAGGATCAGGAAAAAAAAAAAAAAAGAATGTCCATTCTTTCTACTTCTACCTGTGGTGGCAGTTCTAGCTAGGGGAATTATGCAAAAAATAAAAAAGTAAAAGAAAATAAATAATTAATAGGTACCCAAATTGAAAAGGAAAAAGTAAAGCTATCTGTATTTGCAGATGTTATGAGAGACAATGTAGTGAAAATCCTAAAGAGTCTACTAAATCACTATTTGGACTAATAAACACACTCAGCAGAGTTGCAGAATACAAGATCAATATGCATAAATCAACTGTATTTCTACATACTTGCAATTAATAAACCAAAAATATAATTAAGAAAAGAATTCCATTTACAAAAGCATCAAAAAGAATACAATACTTAGGAATAAATGTAAACAAAGAAGTATAAGACATATATTGAAAAGTATAAAACATTGTTTAAATAAACTTAAGAAGATCTAAATAATTAGAAAAAATACACCATGTACATGAATTGTTAAAAAAAATTTTTTTTGAATTGTTAAGATGGCAATATTTTCCAAGCTGATCTACAGATTAAACACAGTCCCTATCAGAATTCCAGATTTTTTTTTATATAAATTGATGAACTGATTCTAAAGTTCATATGGAATTGCAAGGACACAGAATAGCCAAAACAATCTTGAAAAGGAAGAACAAAGTAGGAAAACTCACACTTGTTGATTTCAAACTTACTACAAAGCAACAGTAATCAAGATAGTGTGGTACTGGTGCAAAGACAGACATATAAATAGATTAGAACTGAGAGCCTTGAAATATATATATATACATATATAAAACTCATCTCAACAAAGGTGCCAAGATCACCCAATGGGGCAAGACTAGTCTTTCTGACAAATGGTACTAGGACAAATGGATAGCCACAAGCAAAAGTATAAAGTAGAACTCTTACCTCAAATGAGATTTAAAAAAAAAAAAAAACTCAAAGTGAATCAAAGACCTAAATGAAAGCACCAAAAGTGTAAAACATTTAGAAAACATAGGGGCAAATCTTGATCTTGGGTTTGGCAAAGGATTCTTAGATATGGTACCAAAAGATGCAAAAAATAAAAAATAGATAAATTGAATTTGAAAACATTATGCTTCAAAGGGTACCATGAAAGAAATAAAAAGACAATCCATAGAATTAGTGAAAATATTTGCAAACCACATATATTACATTTTTAATCAAACATGAAAAGACAACCAACTAAAAAAAAAAAAAGGACTTGAATTGATGTTTCTTCAAAGAAGAAATGCATAAGAAAAAATACTCAACATCATTAATCTTCAGGAAAATGCAAAGCAAAACTTCAGTGAGATACCACCTCACATCCACTAGGATAAAAAAAATAGCACCTATTAAAATTTTTTTTTTAATAAAAGAAAAAAAAAACGTTGGCAAAGATGTGGAGAAATTGGAACTTTTACACATTGTTGAAGGGAATGTGAAATGGTACAGCCATTTTGGAAAATATTCTGGTAGTTCCTCAAATAATTAAACATAGTTGCCATATGACCCAGTAATCTCATCCTAGGAATATACAAAAAAAAGAAAACATAAGTCAACTCAAAAAATTGTACACAAATGTTTATCACAGCATCTCAAATGACCATCAAGTAATGGATGGATAAACAAAATGTGATATGTATGCAAATTGGAATATTATTTGGCCATAAAAACGTATGATGTAGTGCTACATGCTATAACATGGATGAAGTCTGAAACATTATACTAAGTGAAAGGAGCCAGTCACAAAAGACCACATATTACATACTCCTATTTAAATAAATTACCCAGAACAGGGAAATCTATAGAGAAAGAGAATAGCTTAGAGTTAGCTTAGGGCTAGGGGTGGGTGTGGAATGAGAGGATAGGGAGTGATAACTAAAGGGCACACAGATTCTTTTCCAAGTGATGAAAATGTTCTAAAATTGACTGTGGTGATGGTTGCATATATCTGTGAATAGACTAAAAACCATTGAATTGTGCACTTTGAATTAGTAAATTGTATGGCATTTGATTTATATCTCAAAGTTGTTAAAAAATTAAAATCAATTTGGAGGAACTTTGCTTAGATGGTGGTAATTGAAACTATCAATGAGAAGATTTAAAACCATATTGTGACCCAGAAATTAGGCATGAATTTATATATCACATGTGCACATTGTAATGGATTATAAATGGTAAGTTATTATTGCAGAAAAAGAATTATAAATGTTTTTAAGTTTATCATATACCTTTTTAAAAGCATTATCTAGATTATTACAGTAAACAAATAGTACCAAGTTTCATGTATATTACATCCTGTGTAGGTACAGATTTAGAAGTAAAATAGTATTGCAGAATGTGCAATGGTTGCAAATGTTAAGTTTGATGTGAGTACCCTTGCAACATCTATTGAAACATGAAGAGGATACTCAGCACTACTGGGAAAAGAAACTTTACAAAAACTAAACATTAATGTCATTTGAGAGGAAGGATTTGACAAACTAATTCGTGTTTGTTCTTACTTAACTAAATCCACCATTCAAATTCTCCCTGGTTTCTGGAACATAATCTCTCACTGCTGTCCTCAGCATCACAGCCCATAGAGCAGTGTGGCATTTAGGCACAGTCACCTTTGTCTCAATGACAGGCCAAAACTGATGAAAAATTCTTGTGAGGGGCCTGAGTGTTATTATAAATCTCAAGAGTGGAACTGTAAGATTATGAGTCATACAAGATTACAAGTGTTCGAAGTGCTCGAGGCTCCCATACTTTTTAATAATTTTTTTTTGAACGTTTATGACATCTAGAGGGCCTCTAGAGCTGAGGCCCAGCATAAGGACTCCTTTTGCCTAGATCTAAGTGTATTACCGCCTCCACATTATAAGCTTAAATTTTAATACTACCTAACCGATTTAAAATCCTAGTTTGCAACATAATTGGATTGTATTAATAACATCAAGAATTTCTTAACATTATGTTCATAATAAATTATCAATTTAATGTGAGTTTTGTGAAGACAAGAATTCACAGAGAGAGGGCACTTGGGCTCAATAATAAGCTGTTCTTTGATGTTAGATGTCATCGAGTCCATTCCAACTCATAGTAAGCTTATACACGACAGAGTGAAACACTGCCCAGTTTTGTGACATTCTCACAATCCTTTCTATGTATGAACCCATTGTTGTAGCCACTGTGTCAATCCATCTCGTCTAGGGTCTTTCTCTTTTATGCTGACCCTCTGTCATACCAAGCATGATATCCTTTTCCAGGGACTGGTCCCTCCTGATAACATGTCCAAAGTATGTGAGATGAAGTCTTGGCATGCTGGCTTCGAAGGAACACTCTGTACTTCTTCCAGGACACACTTGTCCGCTCTTATGGTAGTCCATGGTATATGCAATATTCTTTGCCCAAACCATAATTCAAATGTGTCAATTCTTTTTTGGTCTTCCTTATTCATTGTCCAGGCTTTGCTTTCATACGAGACAACTGAAAATGTGATGGGTTGTTTCATGTGCACCTTAATGTTCAAAGTAACATCTTTGCTTTCCAATGCTTGAAAGAGTTCTTTGCAGCAGATTTGCCCAATACAATGTCATTTGATTTCGTGACTGCCGCTTCCAAGGGTATTGATTGTGCATTCAAGTAAAATGAAATCCTTGACAACTTCAGTGTTTTTTTCATTTATTGGGATGTTACTTTTAGTCTGGTTGTGAGGATTTTTTTGTTTGTTTTGTTTATGTGGAGGTGTAGTCCATATTGAAGGCTGTAGTCTATGAACTTCATTAGTAAGTGCTTTAAGTCCTCTTCACTTTCAAGCAAACAAGGCTGTCATCTGCATGTAGCAGGTTGTTAAATCAGTCTTCCTTCCATCCTGATGCTGTGTTCTTTGTAGAGTCCAATTCTCACATTATTTGCTCAATATACAGATTGAATAAGAATTGTGAAAGGATATAACCCTGACACACACTTTTCCTTATTTTCAACCATGCAGTATTCCCTTGTTCTGTTTTTATGAGTGCTTCTTGGTCTATGTATAGGTTCCACATGAGACGATTATTTGTTCTGTAATTCCCATTCTTCAAAATGTTATTTGTATTATTTTATGATCCACACAGTAGAATGCCTTTGCATTGTCAATGAAACAAGGGTATTTCTGGAATACTCTGCTTTCATCCAAGATCCATCTGATACCACGTTCCACGTTCTCTTCTGAATCCAGCTTGAAAAAAGTTTTGATATCTTCACAAAATTTTACTTATGTGTGATAATAAAGATATTGTTCAGTAATTTCCACATTCTGTTGGGTCACCTTTCTTTGAAATGGGCACAAATAAGAATCTCTTCCACTCTGTTAGCCTAGTAGCTGTCTTCCAAATTTCTCGGCATAGACAAGTGAGCACCTCCAGCACTGCATCCATTTGTTGAAACATCACAATTGGTATTCTGTCAATTCCTGGAGCCTTGTCTTCATCAATACCTTCAGTGCAGGTTGAACTTCTTCCTTCAATACCATCAGTTCTTGATCATATGCTACCTCGTGAAGCCATTGAACATGGACAATTCTTTTTGGTACAATGAATCTGTGTATTTCTTCCATCTTCTTACAATGCTTCCTACGTCTTTCAATATTTTGCCCATAAAATACTTCAAAACTGAAACTCAAGTCGTGAATCTTTTCTCCAGTCCTTCCAGCTTGATAAATGCCAATCCTGTTCTATTTTGGTTTTCTAACTCCAGGTCTTTGCATATTTCTTTATAATACTTTGTCTTCTCAGGCTGCCCTTGGAAATCTTTTGTTCAATCCTTTTATGTGATTATTTCTCCCCTTTGTTTAGCTACTCTAAGTTCAAGAGCTAGTTTCAGAGCCTCTTCTAACAGCCATTTTGGTCTTTTCTGTATTTTTGATGACTGTTTTGTTTTCTTCATGAATGATGTTTTTGATGTCATCCTGCAACTTGTCTGATCTTGGGTCTTTAGTGTTCAATGTGTCAAATGTATTCTTGAAATAGTTTCCAAATCCAGGTGTGAGATACTTAGGGTTGTTCTTTGGCTCCCACTGACTTGTTTTAATTTTCTTCAGGTTCATCTTGAACTCCATATGAGCAATGGATGGTCTGTTCTGCAGTAGTCTTCTGGTCTTGTTCTGGCAGATGATATTGAGCTTTCTATTGTCTCTTCCCCCAGATGTACTCAATTTTATTCTTGTGTTTTCCATATTGTGATGTTCACATGTATAATCACCATTTATGTTGTTGAAAAAAAGATATTTTCAACGAATAAATCATTGGTCTTGCATAAATCTATCATGCAAGTTCCAGTATAGTTTCTATCATCAACGCCATATTTCCAATTATGGATCCATCTTCTTTGTTTCTAAATTTCACATTCCATTCAGCTCTAATTATCAATGTATCTTGATTGCATGTTTGATCAATTTTAGACTGCAGAAGTTGGTAAAAAATCTTCAATTTCCTCATCTTTGCATTAGTGGTTGGTGCATAAATTTGAATAATAGTCATATGAACTGATCTTCCTTATAGGTCTATGGATATTATGTTCTCACTGACAGCGCTGTACTTCAGAATAGGTCTTGGAATGTTATATTTGATGATGAATGTGATGCCATTCCTCTTCAATTTGTCATTCCCAGCATAGAAGACCATGTGATTGTTGAATTCAAAATGGCCAATACTAGTCCATTTCAGCTCATTAATGCACGGGATATCAACCCTCATGCTTTCCTTTTCATTTTGATGACTCCAATTTTCCTTGATTAATACTTTGTACATTCCATTTTCTGATTATTAATGGATGTTTGCTACTGTTTCTTCTCATTTTGAATAGTGGCACACCAGCAAATGAAGGTCTCGAAAGCTTGACTCCATTCAAGTCATTAAGGTCAATTCTACTTTGAGGAGGCAGCTCTTCCCCAGTTGTATTTTGAGTGTCTTCTAACCTGAGGGGCTCATCTGCCAGCACTATATCAGACAATGTCCCACTGCTTTTCATGAGGTTTCACTGGCTATTTGTTTTTTAGAAGTAGATCACAAGGTCCTTCTTCCTAATCTGTATTAGTCTGGAAGCTCTGCTCAAACCTGTCAATCATGGGTGACCCTCCTGATATTTGAAATATTAGTTGCATAGCTTCAAGCATCACAGCAACACACAAGCCACCACAGCACAACAAACTGACTGATGTGTGGTGGGCGTCATCTATAGAATTGGCTAATTAGGTGATCTCAATTGGCTTGAGATGATTTTGAGGTATTTGAGCTTCCCGTATGTGGAAGTCTTCAATTCTAGTAAAACAAAAACTATACCAAACCTGTTGCTGTCAAGTCAATTCTGACTCATGTCGACCCTCTAGTACAGACTAGAACTGCCCCATAAGGATGCCAAGGAGTGGCTGGTGGATTTGAACTGCTGACCTTTTCTTTAGCAGCCAAGCTCTTAACCACTGCCTCACCAGATCCAATAAGGATATATAAATCCTGACTCTAATGTGCTTGAACAATACAAAGAATTAATTTTCATTAAAAGGAAAAGACTTCACAGATAGAGAATGCACAAGAACAGGACACAAGCACTTTATTTAGTCTCCCATGAAGTGGTTCCATCCTAGAACTTGTTCCCCTCGTCATCTGATTGCTGCAGCAGATGCAGGTGTTATACCCACACATGTTGCCCAGAGAGAAAACTTACTGGGCTTTACTGGGTGTATTGGTAATAGACCTTCCCATGGAATCATCTAGAGATATTCCTTCCCATCTCATGACTGAGAGTAGGATCATATGCCCCTTCTCAGTCTAATACCCGGTGTGGGGAAAAATGGTTAGTATGAAAATCTTAGACTGACCTTCTGAAGTGTAATTCCTGTTGGGACATTAATCCCCATAACCATAACGAGTACTTACAAAAAATGTCTGGCACAATAGTAAATATTCAATAAAACTTAAATAGTATTATTGTGTTCCAGGTATGGCCTATATTCATAAGTCTTCTAATAATTTGGGTCTCACATATTTTTAACACTTGCTTCAGTGGTTATATTTGTTCATCCTCATTGTAATAATTATCAGTAGTTTTTAATCAAGCTAGAGGACAGCTCCCCACCATGCACTCAAGGTATTTTCTAGTGTAGACCTTCGTACACTGATGTCCACAGAACACCTGAAGACCCTAGTCACCTGAGACACTTGTCCATACTGCAGGGTCCTGGACCTTATCCAAAAATTACTGACTTTGAATCTCTGGGGAGACACCTAAAGGAAGAGACTCCTGAAGCACTTTTTGAAAATTCTCATGTACCATGAAATCTGACAATCAGGCATTAATATTAGAAGAACATGGGAGAATATATTTATAATCTGGAATATAAAAGCCCTTTCCTCAACTTGTTAAAATGTCTATATAACCTATACATCAATGTTTGTTGAGCACTTCTCACAATAGCCAAAGGGTAGAAATGTCCATCAACAGATTAATAGATAAATGAAATGTGGTATATGCATAAAATGGAAAATGACTCCAGCCATAAAGACAAATGAAGTCTTGATGCATGCTGCTATATGGATGAACCTTGAAAACATCATATTGAGTGAAATGGGTCAGTGACAAAAGGAAAAATAATGTATGATCTCACTTATATGAAATAAGCAAATATATAGAAAGGAAAGATTATTAGTTGTTACCAGGGGAAGGGGAAGTTTTTGCTTAGGGGGCATTGAGGTTATGTTAAAAGTGGTGGAATGCATTGGAAAATGGTCATAATGGTTGTACAACTTGAAAAAAGTAATCAGTGTCACTGAACTGTACACATAGAAATAGTTGAGATGGTGAATTTTATGTTTATTTTCACCACAATAAAAAAATATCATATCCAAAGTAATGTATAAAATGTATCTGTAGTTCTTACAGAATAGTAGTATAATGAAAACACATATACCCATCACTGAATTAAGAAAAAAAAATTACTACCCCCATAGATTCCACTTGCATTCATCTAATCACATCACCCTCCCAATTCCCAATGATAACTATTATCCTGAATTCTGTTTTTATATTTTTTTGTGTGTGTGTGATTTTTTCTATCAGGTTGTATTTTATGAAATTTCCAGTATTTAATCATTTTTTGATTTACAATCTCACATTTTCAAAGTATTCAATAGCATCTTTATATCACTGCTGTATGAATCTGTAGATGATTTATTAAATAAATGTGCCTCTTATAAAACTTATTAAAAATTTAATCATAATAGATAAATATGGGGTCTTGATAGTCTGTCTCGCCATTGTGCTTCTGAAGTTCAACCCTATTGTCGGGTGTAGCACTAATTCATTTATTTCCAATACTGTATATTTTTACATTATGCATGGTGATTTAAAAAAAAATAGCCTCCTTCTGATGTCAATGGAACTGCTGGTAGCTAGTTTTTTGCTGTTATGAATGATGTTGTTTGAATATTTTCGTACATGTCCTTGTGCAAATGAGCAAGAGTTTTATACTTGGGGTAATGTTGTTGGGTATAGTGAAGGTCTGTTTGCCTCCATGTAGTTCCAAAGGGTTTTCCTAAATGATTGAATCAATTTAAACTCCCTTTAGAAGTCCCAGAAACCCTGGTGGTGTAGTGGTTAAGTGCTATGGCTGCTAACCAAACGGTCGACAGTTTGAATCCGCCAGGTGCTCCTTGGAAATTCTACGGGGCAGTTCTACTCTGTCCTATAGGGTTGCTGTGAGTTGGAATCGACTCCACTGCACTGAGTTTGGTTTTTTTTTTTTTTTTGGTTTTAGAAGTCCCTGGTGTTTGACTTCTTCAACAATACATTTTCATTTATTGTGATGATTTAGTGGGTATAAAATATTATTACATAATATTAAATAATAATATTCATTATGAGGTTGAGACTCTTTCACATGCTATAGCCCATTATTTTTCTTCTTTTGGGAAGTATATATTTATGATATATCTGGAGAGCCCTTTGTTTTTATTAAAGAATAGAGCCACTCTTTGTAATACCATTTTAGACATAAACTGCCCATTTATGTGTTGGTCTTTTTTGAGGGGCTCTCTTTTCAGATCAAGAGCTCTGTTGTATCTACCCCTGCATCAGAATTGCAGGTCTTAATTATGGTAGCATAGCAGTCAGCAAAAAACAAGTTTACTGTCTTAAGGAACGCACCCCAAACAACAGTTAGTTACAATCACCAAGGTACATTGTATGTCATGTTGACTGGGTATCTGATCATTCATAATCTACTTCAACATTGTTGATAACAAAGAGCAATAGTCTCAACCCATAGTGGAAAATAAATGTATATTGAAGTTACTAATTTGAAATTGAAAACATTGGTAGTAAAACTTTCAAAAGGTAATAAAATGTCTGTTACGTGTTCAGCTGATTTTGATTACAGAAAATAGAAAGTGCTGTAATAATATGTAGAAATTGGATAAACCTCCAATGAACAATATACATAGAAATAGTTGTTGGTGCTTTCATTTTTTAGGATACATTCACTGTATTATCACTTGTATGTATATCAGGAATTCATATCACTTTATAAATACACTATTTTTTTTTAGCCTAAATGAGGTGTTAGTCTTCCTGACATTGAAGTTAGGGTAGCAGTTTCTTTCAACACATATTGTGGAAGAAGACTAGCATCAATTACAGAATAGAGGTGTGCCCATGTTTGTAAGTTATCTGAAGTGGATGTGAGAAGAAGGAGGTGGAGGGAAGAAAAAGTAATGCATACCAATGCATATTCCGGACCTCTCTGAATGAGAAAGTCAGCCAACATGAAGCTCTTCCCTCTCTGAGACTTGCTCCATAAGGATTTGCAAGAGTTTGACTAATGAGATGCTTTGAATATTGAACCCTCAAGGGCGGCAGAGACTATAAATAGTCTACCTGTGACCACCCACTCTACAGCCCTGCCCTGGTAAGTAGCAGCACACCTGAACCTTGTCCCAAGGACCAACACTTTCCACAGGAGCCTGCCTGGCCCTTCTCTTTGCCTCTTGTGCTTCCTCAATACAGAGCTTCCATTTTTATCCTTCAACCTCCAGAGGCGAACTGAATGTCATTCTTTAGTTCTGGCACCAAGGTAATCTAACATCCCCTAGTTTATCTTTTGCAAATAGGGAGGGGTCTTTTTCTATCAGCCTATTTTGGACAGCAGTGAGTTGAGTACAGATAGAAGAGGAGCAGAATAGAATCATCTGTGAGGTCCCTGCCTAATTGGTCATCATATTCTTGACATGCTTCCTTGTACCTTTGCTCCAGTACTTGATCAGCTCTCATTCTGCTAACAATCTACTCTGACCCTGAAGTTTCAGGGATTTTTTTCTTCCTCAAGAGAAAACTGTCCTTGCTCAGTTTTTATGAATGCTTTAGAATTCTCTAAAATTTTCTTTTAGTTCTTTGGTAGGGGGCAAGGGCATGTGGTCAGCTTCTCCTTATGTTTCAGTATCTGAGTCTTAACACCCTTTAGTAGGGAAAACCTTTGGTCTTGACCCAATTCCTGAGCTATGAGGACTCAGATAGGATGTGGAGAATGAGGGTGACCCCACAAGCTATATTCCAAGTCTACTAGTGTTCTACTAAATATTTTAAAGACAACACAGCACAGAATAATAGGACAAATACCCATGTATCAATGTTTCCAGAATTAATAAATGTTGACCTTTGCTATTAGAGTTTTTTTTTTTTTGAAGTAACTAAGTAGAATGCATAAAGACACCCTTTATATTACCCTCCATTTCCCTTCTTCCATTCCTAACAGGCAACCACATTCTTGAATTTGGTTGGTCTCTGGTATATTTTAACTGTACATGTGCATGTATACCACAACGACAATGCCCATCAGCCAGAAAAAGGTTAAGTTGTGATGTAATCAAAGAGTGGAGTATCTGAAGGTAGCTGGGGTTAATGAACCAAAGCAATACTGACACATCATCACATGTATTATTTTAAAGAAACAATCGTATTGTAAAAAGTTATCAAAGGTGAAACAAAAACATTCTTTATGGATAGAATCATAATATATGTACTGAAAACACAGGCGACTAATGCATCCCAAGTTCTGTGTAGCAGTTTCCCTGGGGGAGGTAAAAATATTGAGAATGTGTAAAAATAAAAGAGGATTTCAAATAAGTACACATTATTTTATTTTAAAAAATTCTCAATGGAAGCATGGCAGCATTTTTTTTAAAATAATATTTTATTGTATTTTTGGTAAAGATTTAAATAGCAATTTAGGTTTCCTGTCAACAATTTCTACATGAATTGTTCGGCGAAGTTGGCTTTAATTAGATGGTGCAAACTGGTGCGAAAATAGGCTTTTATTATTTTTCTCTGTGCTTCTCGGTATGCTTGAAATGTTTCATAATTAAAAGTGTAAATTTATGTATATGTAATTTTAAAACTTGTTTAAATTTTCCATTACTATAGATGTCATTTTATACGAGGTGCTTTTCTCTTCTGAGTTTTTATTATTTGGGTTGGTGTATCTAATTTATTCATTTTAATTGCTATATATTTTATAATATGTCCATTACAAATGAACATTGATATCATTCATATTCATTTGGGCCCTTTCTTTTCCATGCTTTTTTACACGAGGAGGAGTCCCGGTGAAGTTTTAGCATGTCTGTTCCCCCTAAAATTTGCAGTTATCTTGGTAGGGATGTTCTTTCTCTACTCTTCCCCGATTTTGATGCACCAATTACTCCCTTCTGTAATGAACCATCATGCTGTGCCCATGCAGAACAAATCACAATGGGAAATACTGAGTGGTTGTTATATTTTGAACACTGTGCTTGACACTTTTGTCTGTTCGTTTTTCATCCTTGCCAACTGCTAAGGTTTTATGATGGTTCCCATTATACAATGAGGTGATGGAAGATTCTCAGAGTTCTAAAAAATCCTTTTTGATAGAAAAAAAAAAACACTGGATTAAAAAAAGATACTGGATTAAAATCAGTTGTGTGTGAGTCCAAACCTTACACCAATTAATTGATGCTATTATGGTTTTTTATTTTCATTCTCAGGGCCCAGAACTTCCTGTCAAACAGCCTGGATGTTTGTGTTGGGGGAGAATTTTTTGCCTTGCTCAGTTAAGCTAAAAAAATAAGAATCTTAATGAGTTGTTCACCCTTGAAATAGACACTTTCTCAGACTTTTTTTTTTTTAATGTCCCCCTTTATTACTATGTTAGCAATGTTTCGTTTTTTCTTATGGCAAGTGATGCTGGTTTTCTACTTTATCAACATTTAACATACATACAGAACAGTATACAAATTACAAATATATTAATGATTTTTGCAAAATAAACATGGTCATGTAACTACCACCCAGATCAAAAAATTCAACATTGACACTGCTTCAAAAGTCTTCTTGGTTTCCCTTCCCAGTCATTTCTTTCAAAAAGATAATGACTATTGAACTTCATCCTCATTGATTAATGAAAGCTTGGAGTGTTTACTAGAGTCCCTGCCTGTGAAGGCTGAGAAAGCTCAGGGTTTATTTTTAGCCTTTGTGTGTCCTTTTCAACTTGGGTGTCTTAACTCTGTGCAGCTAGGAAATAAAACACATTCCTGAAAGAAAACAGCAGCACGTAATGGAGGCTCATTTCTCTGTGTTCCCTTTTTTCTAGGATTTTGGGCTCTTAAGTCCTGACTGCCTTGGTAGCCCTGAACTCTGATTGTGTCTCCCTCGTTCTGTCAGTCAGCTGATAGGTCTGACTTGTCACTTTTTTTTGTTGTTGTACTTTAGATGAGGGTTTACAGAACAAAGTAGTTTCTCATTAAACAGCTAGTACACATATTGTTTTATGACATTAACAACCCCACGACATGTCAACACTCTCCCTTCTCAAAATTGGATTTCCTATTACCAGCTTTCCTGTTCCCTCCTGCCTTCTAGTCCTTGCCCCTGGGCTACTGTGCCCCTTTAGTCTCATTTTGTTTTAGGGACTGTCTAATCTTTGGCTGAAGGGAGAACCTCAGGAATGACTTTATTACTGAGCTGAAAGTGTGTCCGGGAGCCATACTCTCAGGGTTTCTCCATTCTCTGTCAGGCCAGCAAGTCTGGTCTTTCTTTTTGAGTTAGAATTTTGTTCTACATTTTCCTCCAGCTTTGTCCGGGACTGTCTATTGTGATCCTTTTCATAACAGTCAGTGGTGGTAGCCAGGCACCATCTAGTTTTACGGGGCACAGTCTGGTGGAGGCCATGGTAGATGTGGTCCATTAGTCCTTTGGACTAATCTTTCCCTTGTATCTTTAGTTTTCTTCATTCTTTCTTGCTCCCGAAGGGGTGAGGCCAGTGGAGTATCCTAGATGGCTGCTCACAGGCTTTTAAGACTCCAGACACTACTCACCAAGTAGGATGTAGAACATTTTCTTTATAAACTATGTTATGCCAATTGAGCTAGATGTTCCCCAAGACCATGGTCCCCACAGCCCTCAGCCCAGCAATTCGACACCTCAGGGAGTTTGGATGTGTCTATGGAGCTTGATGATCTTGCCTTGTACAAGTTGTGCTGGCTTCCCCAGTATTTTGTACTGACTCAGCCTTCACCAAAGTTGCTGCTCATCTATTGCCTATTTAGTGTTTTTCCATCCCCATTCCTCCCCTCCCTCATAACCATCAAAGATTGTTTTTTTGTGTGTGTAAACCTTTTCATGAGTTTTTATACTAGTGGTCTCATACAGTATTTGTCCTTTTGTGATTGACTTATTTCACTCAGCATAATGTCCTTTAGATTTATCCATTTTATGAGATGCTTCATAGATTCATCATTGTTCTTTATTGTTGTGTAATATTCCATTGTGTGTATGTACCACAGTTTGATTATCCATTCATCTGTTGATGGGCATCTAGGTTGTTTCCATCTTTTTGCTGTTATGAACAATGCTGCAGTGAACATGGGTGTGCATATGTCTACTCATGTGACAACTCTTATTTCTCTAGGATATATTCCTGGGAGTAGGATTGCTGGATCATATGGTATTTCTATTTCTAGCTTTCTAAGGAAGAGCCATATTGTTTTTCAAAATGGTTGGATCACTTTGCATTCCCACCAGTACTGCATAAGAGTTCCGATCTCCCCACCACCTTTCCAACTTTTGTTATTTCCTGTGTTTTTTTTTTTTTTTAATTCATGCCAGTAATGCCAGGGTGAGATGGTATTTCATTGTGGTTTTGATTTGCATTTCTCTAATGGCTAGTGATCACGAGCATTTCCTCATGTGTCTGTTGGCCGCTTGAATGTCTTCTTTGGTGAAGTGTCTGTTCATTTCCTTTGCCCATTTTTTAATGGACAATTTTGTCTTTTTGTTTTAGAGGTGTTGGATTTTCTTGTAAATTTTAGAGATTAAAATTTTGTCTGATTTGTAATAGCCACATTTTGTCCCCCAGTTTGTAGATTCTGTTTTTACTCTTTTGGAGGATTATTTTGATGAGCATAAGTATTTAATTTTTAGAAGATCCCAGTTATCTAGCTTATCTTCTGGAGTTTGTGTGTTGTTGGTTGTGGTTTGTATCTTGTTAAGGCCATGTATTAGGGCCTCTAGTGTTGATCTTTTTTTTTTTTCTTTTATGAACTTCATGGTTTTAGGCTCCTTATTTAGGTCTTTGATCCATTTTGAGTTAGTTTTTATATATGGTGTGAGGTGTGAGTCCTGTTTCACTTTTTTGCAGATGGACATCCACCAATTTTGCCTGCACCATTGGTTAAAAAGACTGTCTTTTCCCCATTTGATGGGCTTTAGGCCCTTGTCAAAGATCAGGTGACCGTAGGTGGATGAATTTACATCTGGGTACTCAATTCTGTTCCATTGGTCAGTGCATCTGTCATTATACCAGTACCAGTACCAGGCTGTTTTGACAACCAGTACCTAGCTGGTTGTGCTTTATGGGGTTTCTTCCCTTTCCATATGAAGTTAATGATAAGTTTTTTCCACCTCTTTAAAGAATGTTGTTGGTATTTGGATTGGTATTGTATTGTATTTGTAAATAACTTTGGGTAGAATTGTCCTTTTCAGAATGTTGAGTCTACCTATCCATGAGCATTATATATCTTTCCATTTATGTAGGTCTCCTTTGGTTTCTTGCAGTAGTGTTTTGTAGTTTTCCTTCACAGAATTTTTCTAAAGCATTGGTTCATAAGAATAATTGGCAAATGCATCAAGGACATAGTCAGTTAACTCTTACCTGGTTTTAGGGATCCAGATATTCTTGAGAGTCTCATCTTAACATAGGAAATGGAAGTGTCCTAGAGTTGATCTTAGTACACAACCTTGAGATTCCCACACAAGGCAGTGGCCAATATTTCCTGACTCAGGCTTTCATAGGACCCAACCAGCTACAGAAGGAAAGAAGATCCAAAATTCCATGATTGATTTTCAATATTTCTTTTTCTAACATCTACTAATTTTACAATGGAGATGCTGAGTCAAAACATAAAAAGAATAGGGAATCAATGAAGCTACTGAGCAGCATGGGATTTTTTCCACCGTCTGCCATAAAAAGGGAGAGAGGAAGGGAGGAACAGATCACTGTGGGCTATATGGGAAGGGAGTAAAGAAATGAGAAAATAAATTTAGGAGTAATAACCTATTAATAGATATTAATTGTGACATTACTTTTGAAATTGAATGGTTCCCTTTTCCACTGATTTATGTGTACAAATGTGAGCGGCAGTTAAACAGAAAAGAGCATATATGTGTTTATTTCATACATTGTTGTGTGTGACAAGGTAAGAAATTTCTAAAACAATAAAGTTACATTATCTTATTCAATTATCATGATAATCTTAATACTTCACACTCACCAGGTTCCAGGCTTCCTGCTAAGCAATTTGTATTGATTACATTTTTTAAGTACCACAATTATACAAGTATCTGAAGTGTCCAGGTGTACTTTGCTCTGTGTTTTTTTCTCCTTTAAGGCTGACTTGACAATGTTCCTCAATTTTCTACTACTGTTGGGACCCTCCTGTCAAGCAGCCTAGATGTTTGTGTTGTTAGATTGTGTCTTTCTCATTTTAGGATTCTGCTTGCTGTTGTTATCAGATGCCATGGGCTCAGTTCTGGCTCAGCAACCCTGTGTACTACACAGAACAAAACACTGTCCACTCCCACACATTTCTCAAGATTGTTGCTATTGTTTGAGCCCATTGTTGCAGTCACCATGTCAATCCATCTCACTGAGTGTCTTCCACTTTTTTGCTGATCTTCTACTTTACCAAGCATTATGTACTTCTGCAGGGACTGGTCCCTCCTGATAACATGTCCAAAGTACTTGAGACAAAGTCTTGCCATCCTTGCTTCTAAGGAGCATTCTGGCTGTATGTCTTTCAAGATAGATTTGTTCTTCTTCTGGCAGTCCATGGTATATTCAATATTATTTCCTAACACTGTAATTTAAACACACCAATTCTTCTTTGGCCTTCTGTTTTCATTGTCCAGCTTTCTCATGCACATGAGGCCATTGAAAATAACATGGCTTGAGTCAGGCACACTTTAGTCCTCCAAGTGGCACCTTTCCTTTTTAAGATTTCAAACACTAATAACTGAAGACCAGATGAGTTGTGGAAGGACATCATAATTGAAGAGAGCAAAAGGTCATTAAAAAAGACAGGAATGAAAGAAAAGACCAAAACTTGCTCTTGACTCTTAAACTTGCTCTTGAACTTAGAGTAGCTAAGCAAATGGAAGAAACAATAAAGTAAAAGAGCTGGACAAAACATTCCAAAGGGAAGCTTGAGACAACAAAGTATAATATTATAATGAAATGTGCACAGACCTGGAGTTAGAAAACCAAAAGGGAAGAACAGGATTGACATTTTTCAGGCTGAAAGAACTAAAGAAAAAATTCAATCCTCAAGTTGCAATATCGAAGAATTCTATGGGCATAATATTGAACGATGCAGGAACCATAAGAAGAAGATGGAAGATATACACAGAGTCACTGTACAAAAAGAATTGGTTGATGTTGAACTATTTCAAGAGGTAGCATATAATCAAGAACTGATAGTATTAAAGGAAGATGTCCAAGGTACACTGAGGCATTGGTGAAAAACAAGGCTCTAGGAATTGAGGGAAGACCAACGGAGATGTTTCAACAAATGTACCCAATGCTGGAAGTACTCATCTTTGCCAAGAAATTTGGAAGACAGCTACCTGAAGATATCCATATTTGTGCCCATTCCAAAGAAAGGTGACATAACAATGTGGAAATTATCAAATAATATGATTAACATCACACACAAGTAAAATTTTGCTGAAGATAATTAAAAAAAAAACATTACAGGAGTACATCGACAAGGAATTGCCAGAAATTCAAGCTGGATACAGAAGAGAATGTGGAACCAGGGATATCATTGTCGATGTTGCATAGATCTTGACTGAAAGCAAAGAAAACGAGAAAGATGTTTACCATCTTTTATTATTATTATTATTATTGACAATGCAAACACATTCAAATAAACATGTGGATCATAAGAAATCACGGATAACACTGGGAAGAACGGGAATTCCAGAACACTTAACTGTGCTTTTGTGGAACTGTACATAGACCAAGAGACTTTTGTTCGGATACAACGAGGGAATACTTGATGGTTTAAAATCTGAAAAGGTGTGTGTCAGAATTGTATCCTTTCACCATACCTGTTCAATCTGTGTGTTGATCATTTAATCTGAGAAGGTGACTTTGTGAAGACGAACGCAGCATCAGGTTTGGAGGAAGACGAATTAATAATCAGCAATGTACAGATGACACAACCTTGCTTACTGGAAGTGAAGAGGGCTGAAACATCTACAGATGAAGACCAAAGACTACAGCACTCAGTATGGATTACTCCTCAACATAAAGAAAACAAAAATTTTCACATTGGGTCGAAAAGCAACATGATGATAAGTGGAGAAAAGATTGAAGTTGTCAAGGATTTCATTTTACTTGGAACCACAATCAACATTCATGGAAGTAGCAGTCAAGAAATCAAATGATGTATTTCTTTGGAGAAATCTGCTGCAAAAGATCTTTTAAAATTGTTAATAAGTAGAGATGTCAAGATTCTGCTTTGAACACACTAAAAAAATTGTTGCTTTTTTTCTTCAGTTTTTTCAAGGCTCATGCATTTCCTCCTTCCTCCCATTCTTGAGCTTTGGGTAAAAAAAGATAAGCTGCATATCACCTGGGTGCCCTGTTAGCGCAGTGATTAAGCACTCAGCTCCTAATCAAAAGTTGGCAGTTTGAACACACCAGCTTCCCCACAGGAGAAAGACATGGCAGTCAGCTTCTATTAAGTTTTCAGCCTTGGAAATTCTATGTGGCAGTTCTGTCATATAGGGTCACAATGAGTGGAAATCAACTCACCTGCAATGGGTATATATCAACTTATGAGAATAGTATTTCAATCTTCAAATAACTGGAAGAAAAGGAAATCTCATTTCATAATAGCTGTTAAGCTTAAGGTTTCAGCTAGTACATTGTAGGTTGACATCACGTCCTGAGTTTGGGTCCTGTTTTGATTCTGTCACCTGTTGGATACTACCTATGTGGTCAGAGAGCAAGTGACCTCAACTACCAGGGAAAGCACTTGGTTTTAATTCAGGTGAAAGGTTTCAAGAGGCAAGTAATAGAATTTGTTGCCCTTTCAGGATGCCTTGTCCTGCCCTACTCAGAGATTATATCACCCCAAAACAGTGGTCATATAAGGTCAGCTCCAAGTTCTGGCAGCCAAAATTCAAATCCTGTTTTTACCTCTTTGCAGAGTACCATGTACTTTGTATCTGCAACTTCACTTTTCTTTTACCTTTACACGAGGTCATGGATAAAATGTGAGATAATAGGAGCACCTTATTCATATGTCCATTGTGAGAATAAAAACAGGTAGTATAGTAAATCCTGAAAACTATGCCTGCCAATAATCAGAGATCAGTAAGTGTTAGTGTTGGTAATGAGAGCGGTTTATAATAATTATGATGTTTATTACTATGCTTTCTGATAATATTATTAATTAAAACAATAATAACAAGGGACGTCCTAGTCATCTAGTGCTGTTATAACAGAATAGCACACGTGGATGGCTTCAGCAGACAGAAGTTTATTCTCTCACAGTCTAGTAAGCTAGAAGTCCAAATTCGGGGTGTCAGCTCCAGCGTAAGGTTTTCTCTTACTGTTGGCTCTGGAGGGAGGCCCTTGTCATCAATCTTATTCTGGACTAGGAGCTTCTCAGTGCAGAAACCCCAGATACAAAGGATGTGCTATTCTCCTGGCTCTTGCTTCTTGGTAGTATGAGGTCCCCACATCTCTCTCTTCATTTCTCTCTTTTATATCTCAAAAGAGACCGGCTTAAGACAATCTAATCTTGTAGATCTCATCAACATAACTGCTGCTGATCCATCTCATTAACATCATAATGATAGGATATTTGCAATACATGGGAAAATCACATCAGATAACAAAATGGTGGACATTCACATAATACTGGGAATCATGGCATAGCCAAATTGATACATATTTTGGGGAGACACAATTGAATCCATGACAAGGAATAAGAACCTAAATGATGGAACATTTAAATGGAAATAAGAATATAAAGGACAGATTTTGAGGAACAACTGAAAATGAAAAAGCTTAGTTGAGTCATGAGATTGAACTCCTGGCCAGCTCCCTCAGCAGAGCATGGTGAGCCAGGTCCCCATCTCCTCTTGAGGTACATCAAATCTGTTCTTCCCTGAATATAAATCTATTATACATGGGCCACAATGGTTGATGCTCTAGAACAGTGAACCTCAAAGTGTGATCCCCAGACCAGCAACAGTAGCATTTGAGAAATGGTTAGAAAGAAAAATTTTAGAGCCTTAGACCCCAAATTCTGAATTCAATACTCTGAGGGTGGGGCTTAACAAGTTCTTCAGCTGATTCTGATGAAAGGAGGAGTTTGAGAACCACTGCTCTAAAAACATAGGTGTAGAGTTTGTGTTTATGCTAGTTTGAAGGCTTAGGAAAATTCCCAAGGAAAAAGCCATGTATTTTTTTCTACTTTATGGCTGTTAGTTGGCACAACGTGAAAAAATAGTAGATATACAATAAACACAAAGATACTACCTATTTGCTCAGAGAGTAAAGGATCTTTAAAACCAGGGAGAGCACTTGTGTCTTTATTCAGGTGAAAGATTTTTGGAAGATGTGGTGATGGAAGAGGGAGAAGAATAGAGAGAAAACAGGAGGGAGGAAGGGAGAGAGGATGGGACAGAGACAGGTGAAGGGAGAGAAAGACAAAGAGGGAAAGGGAAAAGGAAAAGAAAAGGGAAGAGAGGGACAGAGAGAGGAAAAATCTGTAGTATTCACTTAGTTTCACAATATAGATGCTAGAATTTCTCTGAAATACACTATTCTTCTAAATCTGTTATATGTTCTATCACTTCTATCATCAGACTCATCAACAGCATGGCATCAGAAAACCAAACTGGTGTAGCAGCATTCTTCCTCCTGGGGCTCTCAGAGGATTCAGAACTGCAGCCCTTCCTCTTCGGACTATTCCTGACCATGTACCTAGTCACTGTGTTGGGGAACCTACTTATTATCCTGGCCATCAGCTCAGACTCCCACCTCCACACCCCCATGTACTTTTTCCTCTCCAACTTGTCCTTCGCTGACATCTGTTTCAGCACCACCACAGTCCCCAAGATGCTGGTGAACATCCAGACTCAAAGCAAATCCATCAGTTACACAGGCTGCCTCACCCAGGCTTGCTTTGTTCTAATGTTTGCAGGTGTAGAAAATTTTCTCCTTGCAGCAATGGCCTATGACCGCTATGTGGCCATCTGCCATCCACTGAGGTACACAGTCATCATGAACTCTTACCTCTGTGGCCTGCTGATTCTCCTCTCCTTGTTTATTAGTTTGGTGGATGCCCTGCTTCACAGTCTGATGGTGCTGCGTCTGTCCTTCTGTGCAGAGCTGGAAATCCCTCACTTCTTCTGCGAACTTGATCAGGTCATCAAACTTGCCTGCTCCAATACCCTCATCAATGACATCCTGGTATATTTAATAACTAGCATATTGGGTACTGTTCCTCTCCTTGGGATTATTTTCTCTTACATTAAAATTGTCTCTTCCATTCTGAGCATGCCATCAGCTGGGGGAATGTATAAAGCTTTCTCCACCTGTGGGTCTCACCTGTCAGTGGTTTTCTTATTCTATGGGACAGTTTTTGGAGTCTACATTAGTTCTGCAGTTACTCATTCTTCCAAGAATTTAGCAGTAGCCTCAGTGATGTACGCTGTGGTCCCTCCAATGATGAACCCCTTTATCTACAGCCTGAGGAACAGAGACATGCAGGGGGCCTTGCAGAAACTCTTCTGGAGAATATCTTCTTTTTCTTAGTTGTATCATCTGCCTTAGGCTTGTGCTTCTATAATGAGTCAAAGTGAAAGAATACTTGGTGAATCAGAAGGTTAGAATCTTCCAGTAACAAGTTTTTTTACATTGTGATAATTTTTTGTTTATTATTAATTTAAAGTAATTTTTACATATGTGTATGCATATTTACTTGCATACTTCTGTCATCACAATTTTTACTTTGATAATTTAGTATGTTAAAATGTTGATTTATTGTTTTTATTTTTGGTAGATATATATTTATCAAAACATTTGCCATTTATACATTTTTTTTATTGTACCTTTCAGTGACATTTATCACATTCTTCATGTTATTCAACCATCACTACTATCCATTTTCACAGTTTTTTCATCACCCTTAACTCGGTGTCCCCTAAACAATGAGTCTCCATTTCTTTTTTCGTCCTTAATGGCCCTGGTAACCACTAATAAACTTCGGAGTTTATACACTTGCTTATTCTAGGTATTTCATATAAGTGGAGCTGACATTTCACTCAGCATAATGTTTTCAAGGTTCATCTATGTTGTAGTATGTATTAGGACTTTATTTCTCTTTATGGCTGAGAAGTATTTCATAGTATGTATGATATTTTGTGTATCCATTCATCAGTTGATGGACATTTAGCCTGTTTCCACCTTATAGGTATTACGAATAGTGCAGCAACGAACATTGGTATACAAGTATCTGTGTTTCTGCTTTCAAATCTTTTGCTACAACCATTGTATACCACAGTGAATAACAGTATTTCAACATGGAATCTAAATTTGCTCTCCTCTAGCTTTGTGATATTTGATTGGTTGCATACTATGACTGGTTTCCCTCAAGGTCACCGATGGCTTCGTCACTTACAGGCATAATATCCCAGAAAGCTGACTATGACTTCATGTTTTTTGTTTTTTAATAAAGAGGTGGTGTTTCTAATGAGTCATTAAGAATACATCATTTTGTAGCTTATACACCTGAATTAGGATGTACAAGCCCCTTATTAAACTCTTCTTTTGTGAGGAGAATGGGATTATTATGAGTGCATTTGACCAATCATCTAGAAAAGCTGTCCTCCAACCTTAATGAGTATAAGAACTGGAGAACTTGTTAAATAACAGATTCCTTAGCCTATTCTAAGAGATTTGGGCTCAGTAGTGTGAGGGGAGCCCATTGGGTACAGGAAGCATTCAATGAAATTAGACTAGTATCATTGTATTCCTTATCTTGTCCTGTATTCTTTGCTATTAAAACCTTTTGCTTTCACACGTTTTATAAGACTTGCTTTAGCAGTTATCATTGCTTACCTTAATTTAAGTATGTATCAGCATTCTAAGTGAATCTAGCAATATAATCTAATACATAATTATTGGACATTCAAGCTAAGGTGAATTATCTTTTCTTGACAGTTGATTTCTTATGATTCCTTCTCACTGATTACTTGCTAGCAATGACTGACTTCTTCCTTTTTTCCTTGAGTCACCCTTTCTGTTTCTTATTCTTTTTCAGATGAAATACAGACATTAAGTGTGTTTGAATAAAGCAAATAGAATCACTGCAGTCTTAGAAGGGGTCTGCCATGTATCGGAGGAGTCAATTGTGATACTATAGAGAAGCTAGGAGAAAGTTTGCTTTTATTGGGGATCATTATTACACTAAGGAGATAATTCATGTTGAGAATGGATGACTTCCTGGAAAATTAAGTGAATGCCCAGAGAGCCCCCTTCTCTGCTCATCACTGAGTTCCATTATGTTCAGCACCACTTCTAGGGACAGCTGCCAAACTGGCATCCAAGGCCTCTGCTAGTGAGTGGTTCACCCAATGATGTCCTTAAATTACCTGCAGCATTTTGGGCCTTTGTTAAAGCTGCAGGTTCCTGGACCTCATTCAAGGACTACTGTCTCCGAACTGTGGGGCTAGGTCCCTAGGAAAAGTATTGTTAACAAGATCTTTGTGAAATAATGATGAGCTCTACATTTTGAAACTATACTTTTAATGCTAGAAGGTATTTAAAATACGGCTTATGAAATATATTCTTTCAATTTTATTTGTAAAAATGTGTGTAATGTATCTGAAGTTCTTATAGAACATTCATACAATAAAAACACATATACTCAGCACCTAAATTGGAAAATGGACATTTACAATGATCTTAGAGTCCCCCTGTAGGCCCTCCCAGTCTAATCACCCTCTCTCTGTCCCAGAAGTAACCAGTATCTTGAATTTCACATTTATTATTTTCTTTGCTGTTCCTTATATTGGTTTGGACTCTATGAAATTGCCAGCATTTCACTGTTTTTGATCTACATAACCGTCATTTTCATGTGTTTCAACATATTAGTTTTACTGCCTCTATATGTATCCCTTTCTTCAACCTCATAAATGGCGTCTATGAAAAACTCACAGCTAACATTGTACTTAATGGACTGGGTGCTTTCCTCTAAGATCAGGAACAAAAAAGGATGTTCACTCTTTCTACTTCTATTCCATTTGTGGTGGAGGTTTGAGTTAGTGCAAATATGGAAAAAATAATAAGAAGAAAAGAAAATAAATACAAGTTACCCAAACAGGAAAGGAAGAACTAAAACTATGTTTGCAGATGACATGAGAGATGACCTACAGAAAATTCTAAAGAATCCATCAAAAAAACTATTTGGACTAATAAACATGCTCAGCAAGATTGCAGGATACACAATCACTATGTAAAAATCAGTTGTATTTCTATATCCTTGAAATGAATAACCTAGAAACAAAATTAAGGGAAAAATTCAATTTATAAAAGCATCAAAAAGAATAAAATACTTAGAAATAAATTAATAAAAGAAGTGGAAGACATATATTGAAAAGTTAAAACATTGTTGAAATGAATCTAAGATGATCTAAATAATTAGAAAAAAAATCTATGTTCATGAGTTGGAAAACTTAACATTGTTAAAATGGCAATATTCTCCAAAGTGATCTACAGATGAAACATAATCCCTATTAGAATACCAGATTATTTCTTTATACAAATTGACAAACTGATTCTAAATTTATGCGGAATTACAGGGGACCCAAAACAGCCAAAAGAATCTTGAAAAAGAAGAACAAAGTAGGAAAACTCACATTTTCAACACAAAACTTATCACAAATGCAACAATAATTAAGATAGTGTGGTACTGGCACAAGGATAGACGTATAGATCAATGGACGAAAATTGGGAGCCTAGAAAAAAACCCATATATACCTGGTCAGTTTATTTCAACAAATGTGCCAAGATATCCAACGGGGATATAATAATCTTTTTGACAAATGGTACTAGGACAAATGTGTAGCCACATGCAAAAGCATAAAGTAGGATTCTTACCTCAAATGACATTAAAAAAAAAAAAAGAACCCAAAGTGGATCAAAGACCTAAATGTAAGAACTAAAACTGTAAAATGCTTAGAAAACACAGGGGTAAATCTTGACCTAGGATTTGGCAAAGAATTCTTAGATATGACACCAAAAGTACATGCATCAAAAGAAAAAAAAAGATAAATTGGATTTAAAATGCTTTACTTCAAAGGATACCATCAAAGACGTGAAAAGACAACACATAGAATTAGAGAAAAAATTTGCAAATTGTATGTGTTCATATATTTTTATTCAAGCTAAAAAGACAAATGACTAATTAAAAAATGAACAAAGCACTTGAATAGACACTTCTGCAAAGAAGAAATGCACAGGAAAAGATGCTCAGCATCATTAGTCATCAGGGAACTGCAAACCAAAACTTCGATGTGATGCCACTTCAAATCCATTAGGATATAGTCTATTCGGAAACCCTAGTAGCATAGTGGTTAAGAGCTACAACTGCTAACCAAAAGTTTGGCAGTTCAAATCCACCAGGTGCTCCCTGGAAACCCTATGGGGCAGTTCTACTCTGTCCTATAGGGTTGCTATGAGTCGGAATCAACTCGATGGCAATGGGCTTTTTTTTATAGTCTATATTTTTAAAAAAGAAAATATGCACAAGAATTGGCAAAGATGTAGAGAAATCAGAACTCTTGTACATTGTGGATGGGAAAGTGAAATGGTCCAGCAATTTTGGAAAATATTCTGGTAGTTCCTCAAATCATTAAACATAGAATTACCACATGACCAGTAATTTCACTCCTAGGTATTTGTGGGCCAAGATTTTCAGGGGTTTGGCAGTCGTAAGATGTTATGATCACCTCCGTGGTGGGATCTGCTGTGAGTAGCCAATCAGTTGGAAGGGAGTTTCCTTGGGTGTGTGGCCTGCATTGAATATAAGTGGACATTCTGGCAAGGCTCATGAGATTTTTGCTCCTGCTGGATCCTTCAGCTTCTTCTGTTCGTCTGATCCCTGGTTCTTGGGACTTGAGCTGGCAGCTTACCTGCAGCCTTGCCTGCTGATCTTGGAATTCATTGGTATTTGCAGCCTGTCAACAATAACCCTGCCCCCTGACCTACTGATCTTGGGTTCGCCAGGCCCTGTGGCTACGTGAATCAGGAGAAAGCTCTATCCTGACCCAAGGACTTGGGATGTTCCAGCCTCTACAACTGTGTGAGCCATTTCCTTGATATAAGTCTCTCTGTGAATGGATAGAGTTGCAGCAACGGCACAGGACCAGCAGCAGCAGAGAACTTGCAGTGGCGGATTGGGGTGCCTCCGGGCACTTATCGGTGGAGCTAGGCTTGCCGACCCATGGAGTAAGAAAGCTGAGTGCCTGTGTGCAGGAGGCTTCCTGGCAGAGTGGGGAGCCTCCAGGAACTTATCGGTGGAGCTACCAAGCTTTGGAACACTTGCCCCAGCAGGGCAGATGCAGACGTGAGGCCTGAGGAGCCAAGAGGCCAAGAAACCAGAAACAGAAGCTGAAGAGACAAAAAACACAAGAAACTGAGCTGCCTCAGTCTCAAAATGTATGGCCATGACCTCAGGGGTTTCAAAGGATGGAGCCATGGCCTCTGGTGTTTCTAAGGGTGGAGTCACCACTCAGATGGACTAGGAGAATGGTGTGCCTAAAGCTGAGGGAGCAGAGGTTCGGTCCCAGTGAGCCTGGAAGGCGGAGCTGAAGCCCAGGGCCAAGGAGCCTCCACACAGAATCCGGAGAGTGTGGCCAATACCTAGAGGCTGGAGGGCAGGGTTATTGTGCAAATTGTCTCAGGGAACAGAGGATTATTTTCAAAGCTTTGAGAGCTAATGTAATGTGTTCTGCTGACTTGCTTATGCCTTTTTTCCCTTCAGTTTCTCCCATTTGTAATGGAAATGTCTACCTTATGCCTGTTCTGCCATCGTGCCAGTGGAAGCAGATAAATCGTATTCTAGATTTCACAGATGAAGAGGAATTTTGGGGTTTTGGACTTGGAGTTAAGACTTTTGCTATGATATAATGGGGTTAATATGTTTTGCATGTTGCAAGGATGTGATTTTGGGGGTGGGCAAAAGATGGAATGTCATGGATTGAATTATGAATTATGCTCCCCCAAAAATGTGTTTATCAACTTGATTAGGCCACAATTCCCAGTATTGTGTGGTTGCCCTCCATTTTGTGATTGTAATTTTATGTTGAGAGAATTAGAGTGGGATTGTAGCACCAACCTTACTCAGGTCGCATCCCTGATCCAAGGTAAAGGGAGTTTCCCTGGGGTGTGACTTGCACCACCTTTAATCTCTCAAGAGATAAAAGGAAATGGAAGCAAGCAAAGAGTGGGGAGCTCATATCACCAAGAAAGCAGCACCAGGAGCAAAGCACATCCTTTAGACACAGGGTCCCTGTGACTGAGAAGCTCCTCGACCACGGGAAGATTGAGGACAAGGACCTTCCTCCAGAAATGACAGAGAAAGAAAATGTTCCCCTGGAAGCGACACCCTGAGTTTGGACTTGTAACCTACTAGACTGTAAGAGAATAAATTTCTCTTTGTTAAAGCCATCCACTTATATTTCTGTTATAACACCCACCCACTGCTGTCAAGTTGATTCCGACTCATAGTGACCCTATAGGACAGAGTAGAACTGCCCGATAGAGTTTCCAAGGAGCGTCTGGCAGATTCGAACTGCTGATCTCTTGGTTAGCAGCCATAGTACCCAACCACTATGCCACCAGAGTTACCTCTGTTATAGCAGCACTAGATAACTAAGACAATAGATTTAGTCTTTTTTTTTTTTTTTTGGCAGGGAGGTTCCCAAGGACAGTAGGTCCCTCTGTAAATGGATAAAAATCACCCACAAACCAGTCATGTCCCAGAGTTTATTGCTCTAGTGTGCCTGCACCCACAGTTCGAATACCACTTGCCTGTAGTGAACATTGTAGTCACACTATAGGTCTTGCCCCAGCACAGAGCAGATGAACCATTTGCATGGGAAAACACAGCTCTTCCCCACATTATATCTGACTCATAATTATTTGTGTCTAATGGAATCTCTTTCTCATCCAAAGAAAAGAAAGAGGCATAGGTACTCAGAATGAGTTAAGTTTAGGTAAGTCAAGACCTCAGTCAAGAAAAAGGAAATCAGTTTTCCCTTCATGGAATAGGAGGGTAACACTAAGCCATTGAGCCTGGGAATTTCTTATTAAACAAAAACTATATCTGATTTTTTACCCCATAAGAGACAGTGCTTCCCCACTGCCTTTTTCACTCTTTATTTTTGAATAATTTATTCACACATAGAAGTTGCAAAAATAGTACCAAGATTATCTGGGTACCCTTTACCCAGCGTCCTCCAATGGTGACACAATCTTTCACAATAAACCTTTGCCATTGAGTCGATTTGAACTCAGACTGGCCTTTTAGGACAGAGTAGAATTGCCCCAAAGGGTTTCTGAGGAGTGGCTGGTGGATTCAAACTGCCAACCTTTTAGTTAGCAGCTAAGCTCTAAACCAGTGGGCTACCAGGGCTCTTAATCTTTCATAATTATAGTATATATTGGAGCAATACTATTAACTAAACTGCAGACTTTATTGGGGTTTAACCTGAGTTCCCTTTTGAGGAAGGACAGACACCAGCCTTCCTATTTGCCTCGTTTGTTGTCTGGGAAAGCCCTCCTGTGAAGTGGCTTTATTCCTCAATGGACCCAGGGAAGACAAAGTTCACTCATTCACACTGAATCGGATGAATCCCTTAGTCTGATGAAAGCCTCAACGCATTAAAAAAGGAACTAACAGCTGCTGCGGCAGCGGCCAGTCCTCACGCACTGCCTCAGCGGACTGCCATTTAGGTGGCTGAGCCGCTGGGCAGCAGGCCTCTTTGCAGCCCTCTCGCACTGCTGGTGGTAGCTGTAGCTGGCCGGCCTTTTGCCAGCATTCTTGCAGCTTGGGCGCTGCGAGGGCTGCACAAGCTAAGGGCAGCCAGGGTGCACCGAGATAACCTGCACACTATGAGGGAGTGGTGGGTCCAGGTGGGGTTGCTGGCCGTGTTCCTGCTGGCGGCCTACCTGCACATCCCACCCCCTCAGCTTTCCCCTGCTCTTCACTCATGAAAGTCCACAGGCAAATTTTTCACCTATCAGGGACTGCGCATCTTTTACCAAGACTCCGTGGGTGTGGTTGGAAGTCCAGAAATAGTTGTGCTCCTATATGGCTTTCCAACATCCAGCTAGGATTGGTACAAGATTTGGGAAGGTCTGACCCTCAGGTTTCATGAGTAATTGCTCTTGATTTCTTAGGCTTTGGCTTCAGTGACAAATGGAGACCACACCACTACTCCATATTTGAACAGGCCGGCATGCGGAGGCATGCTTGAGAGGCTTCTGGTTCTCCAGAACTGTAGGATCAACCACCTATCTCATGACTATGGAGACATCGTGGCTCAGGAGCTGCTCCATAGGTACAAGCAGAATCCGTCTGGGCAGCTTACCATAAAGTCTCTGCCTGTCAAATGGAGGTATCTTTTCCGAGACTCATCATCCTCTCCTTCTCCAGAAGCTTCTTAAAGATGGAGGCATGCTGTCAACCATCCTCACACGTTTGATGAACTTCTTTGTTATTCTCTTGAGGTCTCATCCCGGTCTTTGGGCCCTACACTTGGCCTCTGAGAGAGAGCTGTGGGACATGTGGGCAGAGATAGCAACAATGACAGAGACTTAGTCAATGATAGTCTTCTACAGTATGTTAACCAGAGGGAGAAGTTTAGAAGATGCTGGGTGGGAGCCCTTGCCTCTGTATCTTTTCCCATTCATTTTATCTGTGGGCCATTGGATCCCATAAATCCTTACCTGGAGTTTTTGGAGCTGTATAGGTTTTTTTTTTTATATAGGAAAATGCTGCCAAGGTCCAGAGCGTCAATTCTGGATGACCACATTTGCCGCTACCCCACAGCTAGAGGATCCCATGGGCTTCTTGAATGCATATATGGGCTTCATCAACTCCTTCTGAGCTGGAAAGTGTAGCTTCCCTGTATTACCTTCCCTATTCCCTATCTGTTGTGTATTCCACTTAGGAAGAAATTCCCAAAAGAGGTCCTACTCACTGAACACTATTCTCTCACAAAAGTCCACTTTACTCACATCGCGGAACACAGTATAGTAAAAAATCAGCAGAAACTCCGACTAAGAGTTGACCTAACAATTCACTTCCCCTTCCTTTGACACCTGATCAAGTGTATGAATTTGCCTTTGTCTTTTGTGTTATTAGGAAATTCTGATGAGCACCACTACTCCCTGATGCAGTAGGAGAGGCACGCATTCCTTTTCATGAAAGACTTTTTAACACATCTATGTGCTTTTCTGACATATTTAGAAATGCTGATTTCTGGTCCAACCCCAATTGGAATCAGAGAGTAAAGGATGAGGAGGGGGCCTTACCCCTCCTTGAACAGCTTTAAGGGTATGTGCTTTTAAGTTCTCTAAGCCATACCACTTCAATAAGAGTGATTCTCCCTTGTCATAACTTTGAATTCAGTTTCATTCATTTTGTTAAAAAAAGATTTCTTCCTGAAAAGGCAGGAATTAAGACTTCTTAGTTTACTCCTGCTTTTATTTATTAAGCACACATGCAGAGTGAGTCTGCTATGTGCCAAGGAGTTCTAAGGGCTTTACATGGCCCATTATGAGGTGGGTCCTTTCTTATCATCATTGGTAGGTGAGGACACTGAGGCTCAGATAGGCTGTGTAACTTGTCCATTCACTCATTCATTCCTTATTCAAGTATTTATTCATTCAGCAAACATATTCTAAAACACTAGATGCTGGACATAAACAATAAGACACTGCCTCTATAAGACTGCAATCTTCCTCTTCTATCCCCGTTTCTGTGTTTCTCTCCCTCTTACTCTCTCGTCTTCAGTCACAGACTGGAGTCCTTGCTGTACGAAAACTGCGCCAGGCACAGTCCCACCTCAGTTCCTTTTCATTTCCTGTTCCCTGCAATGTTTTTTTCTTCCCCCAGCATTATTAAAATATTTATCATCTGGACCTATTATTCCCTCAGATCCTTCCCTGACCACCTTGTCTAAAATGCCCCTTTGTGACCCATCTTGATTTGATTCCTGCTTTGACTGTTGGGAAGTCAACCCCATAACCACTGCAAGCACTTAGTTCAATGCCTGGCGCATAATAAGTACTCAGTGAAGTTTAACTAATGCATTGTTTTCCATATCTTGCCTATATTCATAAACCTTATAATTCTTTAGCTCTCAGGCTTTATGAATATAAATATATATTATTATATTTTACCACTTGCTTCAGTAGTTATATTTGTTTAGCTTTGTCAAAAGAAACTGAGTCAATAATAAAATTAACCTATTAGATGAGGTTTATTTGGGCAGAAGATTCATCAATCAGGTAGCACCAAACCACATGTAGAAAGGGACTTGGCTTATATTGACAAAATACTGAAAGAAAAGTTTATTTCTGATTGGCTTATACAATTCACTATTGAAGCACAGTCAGAATCTCATTGGTCAACAATAGTGGCCTGATTTACAGGAAAAAAAAAAATCTGTTGCTGTAGAGTTCTGAATTATCAACCCTATGGGACAGAGTAGAACTGTCCCATAGGGTTTCCAAGGCTGTAAACTTTACTGCTACTCATACAGTTTTCACTGGCTAATTTTTTCAGAAGTAGACCACTGGGTCCTTCTTCCTAGTCTAAGTCTGGAGGCTCTGCTGAAACCTGTCCTCCATGGGTGGCCCTGCTGGCATTTGAAATACTGGTGGCATAGCTTCCAGCTTTACAGCAACATACAGGCCACCACAGTGTGACAAACTGACAGATGTGTGGGGAACCTACAGACAGAAGTGTTAAAGAGTGTTAAAAAGCAAAGGTGTCACTTTCAGTACTATGGTGCACCTGACACAAGCCACGGTGTTTTCGTTTGCCTTGTATGCATGTGAAAGCTGGACACTGAATAAGGAAGACTGAAGAAAAATTGATGCCTTAGAATTATGGTGTTGGTAGAGAATGTTGAGTATACCATGGAGTGCCAGAAAAACTAACAAATCTGTCTTGGAAGAAGTATAGCCAGAATTCTTATTAGAATCAGGAATGGCAAAACTTCGTCTCACACACTTTGGACATGTTGTCAGGAGGGACCAGTCCCTGGAAGGACATCATGCTTGGTAAAGTAGAGGGTCAGGAAAAAGAGGAAGGCCCTTGATGAGATGTATTGACGCAGTGGCTACAACAATGGGCTCAAGTATAACAAGGACTGGGAGGATGGCACAGGGCGTGGTCATGTTTCATTCCCTTGTGCGTAGGATCACTAGGAGTTGGAACCAACTCCATGGCACCTAACAACAATTGAGCTCTCTTTTTCTAGTAATTCATGAGTCATTTATTTAATTAGGATAATTGTCCTTTGTCAGTTATATGCACTGCAAATTTCTTCATTAGCTGTGTGGCTTGTTTTGCATATCTTTTATAGTGTTCTCTGGATGAACACAAGTGCTTAGTTTAAATATAGTTAAATTTGTCAGTTTTTTTGTTTGTGCTCAAAAAGTCTTGTTTATGAAATCCTTACCTATCTCAATGCACAGGATTTGTAGTGTTACCTTTATATTTGAGGCCTGAACCCACCTGAGGTTTGCTTTTGCCTTCGATGTGAGGTAAGAACAAAAATTCATTTTTATATCTTTGAACTTTTTGTTAAATAGTTCATCTGTTCACTGTAAGTACACTGCTGCAATGGCTAAGCTGCCCATTTATGTGTTGGTTTTTATCTGGGCTCTATCTTCTAATCAGTCTCTAAGTGGTGCAAATGGTTAATACATTCAGCCACTGCCCAAAATTTAGAGGTTTAAGTCCACCCAGAGGCAACTCAGAAGAAAGAACTCATTGTCTAGTTTTGAAAAATCACCTGTTGAAAACCCTACACAGCACGGTTCTACTCTGACACACATGAGGTCACCGCAAGTCGGAGTTGACTCAGTGGCAATTGGATGTTTTTTTTTTATCTTCTGATCAATAGGTCTGTTGTATCCCTGCATCAATATCATGTCTTACTTATTCTGTCATACCATTCAGCTAAAAATAAATAGTTACAAATAATTCCCAAACCACAAATGTGCATTATATCACAGGTTGACTGCTTCTCTGATCCTTTGCATTTTACTGCAGCAGTATAATAAATGAGAGCCATAATTCCAACCCATGGTCCCCTGGTGGAAAAAAAAAAGTATATTGAAGCTACTGCTTGTATTGGGAAAAGGTGGCACTGCAATTCTTACAAGGAAATAAAATGTCTATTATATGTTCATTTCATATTGATGAGAGAAAATATATTTATAAATGCTGACTATAATATGCAGAAACAGGATCGACCTTCAATGAACCAAGCATAGAATTAGTCCTTAGTATTTGCATTTTTTGCATGCGAGAGCTGAACAACGAATAAGGAAAACTAAAGAAGAATTGATGCCTTTGAATTATGGTGTTGGCGAAGAGTACTGAATATACCATGGACTGCCAAAAGAATGAACAAATCTATCCTGGAGGAAGTACAGCCAGAATGCTCCTTAGAAACAAGGGTGACAAGACTATGTCTCACATACTTTGGAGATGTTATCAGGAGACATCAGTCCCTGGTGAAGGACATCATGCTTGGTAAAGTAGAGGGTCAGTGAAAAAGAGGAAGACCCTCAAGAAGATAGATTGATACAGTGGCTGCAACAATGGGCTCAAGCATAATAAAGATTGTGAGGATGGCGCAGGATTGGGCAGCATTTCATTCTGTTGTGCATAGGGTCACTATGAGTTGGAACCTACTCGACGGCACCTAACAACAACAATATTTGCATTTTGGGGGTACATCTTCTATATTACCTTTTGTATTTATGCAGGTTATATATATATGCATATATATATAAATTACACTTGTTAACCTAAATGTGATGTCATTTTTTCTGACATTGGTGTTAGGGTTTCCTTTCAATGCACCTAAAGAAAGAAGACTAGAATCAATTATAGAAGGGACGTGTGTCCCTGTGTATATTGTACTTGAAATGGATTTGTGCAGAAAGAGACGGAGGAAAGGGGCTGGCATATCCCTGGCCTCTCTGAGTGTGAAAATCAGCTAAAAATAAGTTCCTCCTTCTCTGAGCCTTGCTCCTTAAGGATTTGTACTGTCCTGAGATCAAAATGACAGCAAAAGGTTTTGATTAATGAGGAGCTTTGGATACTGAACCCCCAAGGATCACAGAGACTGAAAATTTTCTGCCTGTGCAAATTACTCAATAGCCCTGCCCAGGTCAGGAGGCAGCACCCCTGAGCCTCATCCCAGGGATCATCATTTCTGCACAGGAGCCTGGTCCTTCTCTCTGACTTCCTGTGTTCCCTGAGCCCAGAGCTTCCGTTTTACCATTCAACCTCCAGGACAGAACTGAATGTCATTCCTTAGTGGTGGTACCCAGGTAATCTGAAGTTCCCCAGTTTATTCTTGACAAATAAGGAGAGGTCTTTTTCTATCAGTCCATCTGGGAGTAGCTGTGAGGTGAGTACATGAAGAAGAGGGGCAAAATGGAGTCACCCGTGAGGTGTCTGCTTGATATTCCATCACCTACTTGCCATGTTTCCTTGTACCTTTGCACTATACTTGAGCAGCTTTCATTCTGCTTTTACTCTAATCATAATTTACAGGGACTTTTTCCATCTTAGCAGAAACCATCTCTTACAGTGGTATCACTAAGGAGGTGCAGGTGACACTTGCAGAGGGGGTGACACCGAAATGACTGTCTATAAAATTTTTGTGCAGTGTTTCAGCAGAAATTTATAATTTTTAATAAAAATATCCCTGTAGTTAGCTATAACAACAAAAACATTTTTCATAAGCCCAGCTTACGTGCATCAATATACCTACAAGGCTAAAACTCTATACTAATTTATTTTTTGAACCTTCTAATGTGTTCCAGTCAGAGCTGTCTGTTATTACCCAATTACAGTGATGCTTCGAAGCACGTGGTTTCATCTGCCGGCACTACAAGCGCACAGTGCTGCTTTTGTTTTTGCTGTGTTTTCATTTTGCTGATTTTGTCAAATTTTCTGGTGTTTTAGCTAAAACACTGAGGTAACTCCTATTTGTGAACCTATGTTGATAATTTTTTTTAGAATGAAATACTAATTAAAGGAAAAGAAAGAGAAAAACAAAAAAGCCTTCCGCTCTGTTACTAATAATGTCATTTATTGTAGAAATAGACTACAAAACAATTTTGTTAGTATTCATGTAACCTAAGAACTGTTACATTTAATCAATTCACAATTATATTTGTCACACATTATTCTATGATAAAAATTAGTAACAGTACAAAAAATATTGCTAAGGATTCTTTATGGTCTGGTATGGGAGGAGGTCCGTGGGGGGGTACACCATGAGTTATTGACACCATGAGACCCCAGCCCTATATATGCCACCAATCCTAGTGACACACAGTCCTAGAGATGTCACCAATCCTAGTGATTCTCTAAAATTTTCTTTAATTTCTTTGGCAGAGGGCAGGGATGTATAGTCAGCTTCTTATCTTTCAGTACCTGGTTCCTGATGGCTCTTTGTAGGGAAGATCTTGGTCTCAACCCTGTTACCAGGTGTAAGGATTCAAGGGGAAGAGACGAAGGATCAGGCAGAGCCCATAAGCTATATCCATAGTCTATTGTTCTGTTTTTATTAACCTGGACAATACATTACAAGGCAGTGCTGTGCAAAGAAAAAAAGAAAGAAAGAAAGAAAAAAAAAACAAATACCTATCTATCCATGTCTTCAGAGTTAGTAAATGTTGATAGCTTGTTATTAGAGTTCTTTTCTCAAAGGAACAAAGTAGTATGCATAAAGCTAGTATAACTCCTCAATTCCTTTTCTTCCCTTCCCAGAGGCAACCACAGTCTTGAATATGGTTGGTCAGCAAGCATTATTTTAAACTGTTTCTGTGTGTGTGTGTGTTTATGTGTGTGTGTGTGTATGTGTGCATACCACAGTGAAAATGCCCATCAGTTGGGAGAGGGTTAAACAGTGATAGAATAAGACAGTGGAATGCCTTAAGGTATTTAAAGCTAATGGACCACAGCAAAATGTACCAAGATCTCTAAGTCATTTAAAGTATTATTTAAAGAAATAGTCAAATGACATGTATAGTTATACATTTTTAAGATACAGAACAAAAACATTGTGCATAGATAGAATTATAATAAATGTATTGATATTGCAGGAAAATTTCCACTTAAGTTCAGTGCAATGGTTCCCCCATAGGAAACAAAAAAAAATTGATAATGTGGAAAAATAAAAGAGAGGATTTCAAATAAATACTCATTGTTTCTTTAAAAATAGCTAGTGCGAGTATGGCAGTATATTTTAATTTGATGTTGCTGAGTGGTGGATAAAGAGGTCTTTATTGTTTTTTCCCTGTACTTTTTTGGTATTTATAAAGTCTGCATAATTTTAGAATCTATTAAAATTTTCTCATACTATAGATGTTTTGTTAGACAGATTACTTTTCTATTTTGAGTTTTTATTATCCATGTAGATGAATCTATGTCTAATTTATTCATCTTAACTGCTATATATTTATGTCAAACAAACTTTGATATTAGTGATCAGTGATTTGAGGTCTTCCTTCTGCTTGCTTCTCTATATGAGCAAGATTCCCAGTGGAGTTTCAGCACATCCATCCTTCCTTGAAATTACTCTTTTTCTCCTCCTCATTCATCTTGCCCCACCTATCACTTCCCTCCCTGTAATGAATCAGGCCGTGTGATCAGATTGTGTTCATGGCAAAAACAAATCACAGTACGAAATACTGAGAGGGTCTCTTATGTCAAGATTTTGTCTATTCTCATCTTTGCAATATTCCTATAAAGATTCATGATCTCTCCCATTATACAAATGGGAAGATAGAAGCTTCTTAAAGAGCTATAAAAATGTCCTTGTTCACAAACCAAGTTTGTCTGGTTCCACTATTTACTTGTGTGTGTGTGTGTGTGTGTGTGTGTGTGTGTGTGTGATACAGTGATTTACAAGAATAATGAGCAAATACATTGACTTGCCCAGGACTTACCAATCAACACTTGCCTGTTTGGGGGATCCAATGATCATATACCCAGGGGTGGCATTTTAACACTGGAAGTGTGAGTGTCCTGGACTTGATCCTCGTACACAAGCTCAGGATCCCTATAGGAACAAGTGCCCAAGACTGCCTGATCCAGGCTTTGATGGGGACCAGCCAGAAACACAAGGAGGAGGACATCAACTTTCATGATTGATTTTCAATATATCCTCCTCTAGTATACTATCTGCTAATTCCTTGTGTAATTTTTTTTTTTTAATTACACAAGGAAGATAGATATAGGAAAACATAAAAGGAATAGGGAATGGATCAAGCTACCTCATAGTGAGAAAACAATTATTTCCATGTTATTAAAAGGAGGAAATGAAGGGAGGAGCAGATTCCAGTGGGCTCCTTGGGAAAGAAATAAAGAAAAGGGAAAACAAATCTAGAAACAATAGCCTATTAATGGCGATAAATTATAACTACAATAAAATTGAAATTGTATGGTGTCTTTTTGCTATTGTTTTTCATAAAAAAATAGGAGTGTCAGTTAAACAGAAGAATGTGCATGTGTGTATTTTTTACATTGGTGGGGTCTGGAGGAGGTAAGAAATTTCTCATTTTCTTAGCCAATTTTCCTGATAACCTTAAAAACAAGTACTTCACTCCAGGGGTGAGGCTTCTTGCTAAACAATTTATATTGATTCTATTTTTTAAGCCCCACAAGTATAAAGGCTTTTCAGGTGTTCAGGTGTACTTTGCTCAATGTCTGGTCACCTCCTAAGATTGACTTGCCAATCTCCTACTCCCAATATTAAATTCAGGGCACTTGGGCATTTGTGTGGGCAGTATTCATCTTTCTCATCCTAGAATTCAGTAAGTCAACAAATCGTTGCTTTTTTATTGCCTTTTTGTCAAGACCCCATGTGTTTCAATATTCCTTCCAGTCTTCTGATTTGGAAAAAGAAAAAAAAAATGCTACATGTCACCTCAGGAGAAAAATGTTTTAATCTTCTATCATTTGAGAGAAAAGAAAGTCTTCCAGACATAATAGCCTTAACAACTTAAGGTTTCAGGTAGCATATTCTCTCTTGACCTCAAGTCCTGAGTGTGAGTGGTCCTGTTTAATGCCATTACCTGCTAGATACTACTTATGTGGTCAGAGAGTAGAAGATCTTCATGACCAGCTAAAACACTTGGGTCTTTATTCAGGTGGAATTCTTCAAGAGGCAAGTGATGAAATCTGATTGACCTTTCAGGATATCTAGTTCTATCCTACTTAGGGGTCATATCACGTGATGTTATGGAGTCGGCTCTGAAGTCTGACATCCTGAGTTCAAATCTCACATCATCTGTTACCAGAGAGCCAGGTACTTTGTACTGTAATTTAACCTTATCTCAGCTACATGAGATCATGGGGAAGATGTAGAATGATAGAAGTACCTAACTCACAGGTCTGTTGAAATAATAAAATCATTTAATATAGGTGAAGAGCCTGGCAATCCGTGTTCGTGGTGGTGATAATAGCAGTGTATAATAATTACTACATTTACTGTGGTGATAATATTACAATTAATTCTGAAAAGGACAATGTGAAATAATCAGATATTGAAATAGAAATGGGAAGTGAAAAGGGCAGATTTTGAGGACTCACTGACAATTAAGATGCTAAGTGGAGTCACGGACTTGAACGCTCAGACAGCCCACTGTACGGTGCACTAATGAGCTGGACCTTCATTTTCCTCATTAATCATTCCAGGTCTGCTCCAATCACAAATGAGTTGGTTGTCCATGCTCTAGAACAGTGTTCTTTAAAGTATGGACTCCAGACCATCAGTAGAACATTTGAGAATTTGTTAGAAAGGCAAACCCTTGATTGACCCCATACCCAACCTTCTGAATCCAATACTCTGAGGATGGGGCCAAACATCTGGGTTTTAACAAGCCCTCCAGCTGATTGTGATGCAATACCAACTTTTAAAACCACTGCTCTAACATTTAACTGATGTAACATTTTAAAATTTTTATTTTATTTTTGCTGATAGTTTGAAGGAGGGTAAAAAATTCTCAGGGAGAAATTATATATCATTCCCTACTTTATTTCTGTTAGTTGGCAAATGTGGAAATGTGTAGACACTTGAATAAAATGTGGTAGATGGGTATTGAAAAAAGAAATGAGAAGAGGGAAAAAGAAGAGCAACAGAGAGAGGTAGAGAGGAACAGGGAGAGAGAGATATTTCTAATATTCACTTTGTTTCACAATATAGATCCTACAGTTTCTCTAAAAGAAGGGATCTGTTATCTGTCTCATTTCCTCTACTTTTTTTTTTTCAGACTTAACAACAACATGAAATTAGAAAACAAAACAGATATAGCAGAATTCCTCCTCCTGGGCCTCTCAGAGAATCCAGAACTGCAGCCCCTCCTCTTTGGGCTGTTCCTGACCATATACCTGGTCACCGTGCTTGGAAATCTGTTCATCATCCTGGCTGTCAGCTCAGACTCCCACCTCCACACCTCCATGTACTTCTTCCTCTCCAACCTGTCCTTCAATGACATCTGTTTCAGCAGCACCACGGTCCCCAAGATGCTGGTGAACATTCAGACACAGAGCAAATCGATCAGTTACGCAGGCTGCCTCACCCAGATCTGCTTTGGTTTGGCTTTTGCTGGTTTGGAAAATTGTCTCCTTGCAGCAATGGCCTATGACTGCTATGTGGCCATATGTCAGCCACTCAGGTACACGGTCATCATGAATCCCTGCTTCCGTGGCCTGCTGATTCTACCGTCCTTGTTCATTAGCATCATGAATGCCCTGCTCCATAGTCTGATGGTGTTGCATCTGTCCTTCTGCATAGACCTGGAAATCCCTCACTTCTTCTGTGAACCTGGTCAAGTCCTCAGGCTGGCCTGTTCGGATACCCTCATCAATAATATCCTAGAATTTTTTGTGACTAGTGGTTGGGGTGGTGTTACTCTCCTTGGGATCATTTTCTTACATTCAAATTTCCTCCTCCATTACTCCTCCATCAGCTGGAGGAAAGTATAAAGCTTTTTCTACATGTGGGTCTCACCTCTCTATTGTTTCCTTGTTCTATGGGGCAGTTTTTGGGGTCTACCTTAGCTCTGCAGCTACTCTTTCTGGCAGGAAGAGTGCAATAGCATCAGTGATGTACATTATAGTCATGCCTATGCTCAACCCCTTTATCTACAGTCTGAGGAACAAGGACATGATGGGGGCTTTGAGGAAACTCTTCTCAAGAATATCTTCTTTCCACTGATGTGAGTGTGATGAAGAATTAATTTTACACAAAGATAGACCTGGCTATTGTTGCTAGTCTTTGGGCGGTATGAGTTTTTGGACTGCCTTTTTATTCATAGTGGGCCTGGGGCCACACCTGATAGTTTGTGATAACAAAGTGACTTATGGTTGACCTCTTCACAAGTAATGCTAAAGGGATGACTCAGCATAGGGTTATCATGCCAGAAAGGCTGTCTTCATGATTAGGTGGTTGAAATTTTGAGCCGCTTGATATCAGCCTGACCTCCAAAGAGGGTGACAGGTGAAGATTGAGTTCAAACACATGACTATTGATTCAATCAATCATGTCTATGTAATCCCATACTCATTGCCAGCAAGTTGCTTCCAACACATGGTGACCACATGTGTTACAGAATAGAACTGCTCCATAAGATTTTCTAGGCTGTGATTTTTACAGAAACAGATCTCCAGGCCTTTCATTCACGGCACTGCTGGTAGGTTTGAACAGCCAACCTTTCAGTTAGTAGTCAAGTCCAAACTGTTTGCACAACTTAGGGACCTACCTATATAATAAAACTGCAATAAAAACTCAGGACACTGAAGCTTAGGTGAGCTTGGCTTCTCTGGCTGTCCATGTTTTGTGAACTGTCACACATTGATGTTCCAGGAGGGTAAGTGTTCCTGGAGACACAGAAGTTTCATGTTTGTGACCATCCCAGACCTCATACTATGCATCTCTGCCTTTGGCTGGTTCTGTTTTGTATCCTTCTACTATAATAAAATTGTAATCATAAGCATATTGCTTTCCTGAGTTCTGTGAGTTGTTCTAGTGACCTACAGAACCTGAGGGGGCCAGGGGAACCACTGAATTTTTAGCTAATGGGTCAGAAATGAGGGTGTCCTGAGGAGTCTGAACTTTAAGCTAGTGTCAGAAGTGAGGGCAGCCTTACGGCCTGTTAAAATAAAAAGAATGTTAAGCTGATAATAGACATTTATCAAAGATTTTTTAAAATATATGATTTATATATCAGGACAACACTTCTGACTAGAGAGTGAAAAATGTTCCCAAGAAGAAAAATCTTTCACAGGTTATATACCATAGTTTGTCACTAGAAATTATGCATTACCTCAGAAGCAGAACCAGAACAGTGTTTACAGAATAACCTGTAGACATGCAGAATTTCATCAGCATTTTCTTGAAGAACAATCGAAATAATTACTGATTAATTAAGGTTGAAAGATTATCTCAGGGCAATAGTTTGTCAGATGTGTCATTTTCAATCTCAGTAACTCCAGAAAGTCTGGATGCTACAAGTATTAAAAATTCTGTCCACAGCCCTTAACCTGAGAAGGTTTCCCTAACTCCAGAATAGCTGGGGTCGGAAGTTATTTGTAACATTTCACCTGCTTTGGACTTAAACTGTGGGAATTTGACAAAGAGATATAAATAATGAGTAACCCAAAAACACTGGCAGAGTTCTTTGAATACAGAAGACCAGAAATCATAGTGATTAAGAGTGAAAATTTTGAAATCAGACCACTAGTGTTTGAATTCTACCTCTGCTCTGTGATAGCTGTATAGCGTTTGATATTCTATTGCATTTCTCTAAGTTCAGGTTCTTCATCCATAAATTTAGCAAAATTATATTAGTTCACATTATTTTACATATATTCCATCACTCATCTGTCAGTTTTTGTCCTGTGGTGGCAGTAGACAGGTCACAGCAGAGCTTCCAGGTGAAGACAGAGAAAACCTTATGATTATCAACAGAACACCGTCTAATACAGTACTGGAAGACGAGTCCCCCAGGTTGGAAGACACACAAAATATGACTGGGGAAGATCTGCCTCCTCAAAGTAGAGTTTACCTTAATGATGAGGATGGAATAAGGTTTTCAAGACCTTCTGTCTTAGTCATCTAGTGCTGCTCTAACAGAAATACTGGGTGGCTTTAACAAAGAGAAATTTATTTCTTCACAGTAGAGTAGGCTAAAAGTCCAAATTCAGGGTATCAGCTCCAGGGAAAGACTTTCTCTCTCTATCGGCCCTCTCATCAAACTTCACCCAGACTGGGAGCTTCTCCACACAGGGACCCCAGGTCCAAAGGACGAGCTCCACTCCTGGCACTTCTTTCTTGGTAGTATAAGGTCCTCCATCTCTCTGCCCACTTCCCTCTTTTATATCTCAAGAGATTGCCTAAAGACACAAACCAGTGTTGTAGACTGAGTCCTGCTTCACTAACACAACTGCTGCCCATTCTCCCTTATTAGCATCATGGAGGCAGGATTTATAACATACTGGAAAATCACACAATACCGGGAATCACGGCCCAGCTAAACTGATACACACTTTTTTAGGGAGACATATTTCAATCCATGACACCTTTATTTACTAATGAGGCATGACTCAAAATGAGAAGAAATAGCTGCAAACATCCATTAATAATCCGAATGTGAAATGTATGAAGCATGAGTCTAGGAAAACTGGAAGTCATCCAAAATGAAATGGAAAACACTAGATTGATATCCTAGGCATTAATGCCCTAAAACGGACCAGTATTGGCCATTTTGAATGGGACAATCATATACTCTACTATGCCGGAAATAGCAAGTTGAAGAGGAACAGTGTTGCATTCATTGTCAAAGAGAACATTTCAAGATCTATCCTGAAGTACATCACTGTTAGTGAAAGGATAATATCCCTATGCCTACAAGGAAGACCAGTTAATACAACTACTATTCAAATTTACACACCAACCACTAAGGCCAAAGATGAAGAAATTGAAGATTTTTACCAACTTCCACAGTATGAAACTGATCAAATATGCAGTGAAGATGCGTTGGTAATTACTGGCAATTGAAATGCCAAAGTTGGAAACCAAGAAGGATCAGGAGTTGGAAAATATGGCCTGGGTGATAGTAAAGTTGCCAGATATCACATGACAGAATTTTGCAAGACCAGCAACTTATTCAGGCAGAATGTTCATTGGAAGAAAGGATGGCGAAACTTCGTCTCACATACTTTAGACATGGTATCAGAAGGGACCAGTCCCTGGAGAAGGACATCATGTTTGGTAAAGTAAAAAAGTCAGTGAAAAAGAGGAAGATCTTTAACAAGTTGGATTGACACAGTGGCTGCAACAATCAGCTCAAGCATAACAATTGTGAGGTTTTGTTCTGCTATACATAGGGTCGCTAGGAGTCAAAACTGACTCAACAATACCTAACAACATCTTTTTGCAACAACATAAATGGCTACTACACATGTGGAAGTTGTCAGATGGCAGGAACATTTGTGGAAATAGAAGATGAAGAAGCTCAATACCATCAGCCAGAACAAGGCCATCAGCCAATTGCAGAAAAGACCATCAATCGCTCATAAACAAGTTTAAGTTGAAGCTGAAGAAAATTCAAACAAGTCCAGAAAAGCCAAAGTATGACCTTGAGTATATTCCACCTGACTTTAGAGACCCCCTCAAGAAGAGATTTGATCTACTGAACATTAATGACTGAAGAGAAGACAAGTAGTGGAATGACATCAAGGTCATCATACATGAATACAGTAAAAGGCCTTTTAAAAGACAGAAAAGAAAGAAAGGACCAAAATGGCTGTCAGAAATGAATCTGAAACTTGCATTTGAACATGGAGTAGCTAAAGTGAATGGAGTAAATGAGGAAGTAACAGAGCTGAACAGAAGATTTAAAAGGGCAGCTCGAGAAGACAAAGTATTATAACGAGATGTGCAGAGACCTGGAATTAGAAAACGAAAAGCAAAGAACATGCTCTACATCTCAAGATGAAAGAGCTAAATAAAAATTCAAGCCTCAAATTGTAATATTGAAGTGTTCTATGACTATAATATTGAATGACACAGGAAGCATCAAAAGCAGAGGGAAGGAATACACAGAGTCGTTGTACCACAGAGTCACTGCACCAGTTACCGGTCTTCCTCTTTTTCACTGACCCTCTGTTTTATGAAGCATGATATGCCCTTCTCCAGGGACTGATCCCTCCTGGTGACATGTCCAAAGTATGTGAGACGCAGTCTCGCCATCCTTGCTTCTAAGGAGCATTCTGGCTGTACTTTCCCCAAGACAGACTTGTTCATTCTTTTGGCAGTCCATGGTATATTCAATATTCTTTGCCAACACCACAATTCAAAGGCATCAGTTCTTCTGTCTTCTTTTTTCACTGTCCAGTTTTCACAGGTGTATGAGGCGATTGAAAATACCATGGCTTGGGTCAGATACACCTTAGTCCTCAAGGCGATATCTTTGCTTTTCAACACTTTAAAGAGGTCTTGTGAAGCCAATTTGCACAATGCAATGCGTCTTTTGATTTCTTGACTGCTGCTTCTATGGGTGTTGATTATGGATCCAAGCAAAATGAAATCCTTGACAACCTCAATCTTTTCTGCATTTATCATGATGTTGTTTATTTGTCCAGTTGTGAGGGATTTTGTTTTCTTTATGTTAAGGTGTAATCCATCCTGAAGGCTGTGGTCTTTGATCTTCATCAGTAAGTGCTTCAAGTCCTCTTCACTTTCAGCAAGGTTGTGTCATCTGCATAACGAAGGTTATGAGTCTTCCTCAATCTTAATGCTCCATTCTTCTTCATATAGTCCAGGTTTTCAGAAGATTTGCTCAGCATACGGATTGAATAGTTATGGTGAAAGGATCCAACCCTGACGCACTCCCTTCCTGACTTTAAACCATGCAGTGTCCCCTTGTTCTGTTCAAATGACTGTCTCTTGATCCAGGTACAGAGTCCTCCTGAGCACAAATAAGTGTTCTGGAATTTCCATTCTCCACAATTTTATCCATAGTGTGTTATGATCCATGCAGTCAAATTCCTTAACATAGTCAATAAAACATAGGTAAACTTCTTTCTGGTATTCTCTGCTTTCAGCCAGCATCCATCTGACATCAGCAATGATGTCATGCCCTCCTCTGAAACCAGCTTGAATTTCTGACAATTCTCTGTCAATATACTGTTGCAGCCTCTTTTGAATGATTTTCAGCAAAACTTCCCTTGCAGGTGTGGCCAAGATGGCAGGGTAGTCAGACACTTCTTGTGGTCCCTCTTACAACAAAGATTAAAAAAAAAAAAGTGTATCAATTATATATGCCAGTCTAGGAGCTTTGAACATCAAACTCAAAGTTGAGGAATCAGGCTGAGCAGCAGGGGGAGGGAGAGATGGTTCAGAAGCAGCAAGTAGTTGTCAGACCTGACCAAGCGAGAACCGGCATCCTGCAGGCTGAATCTACTGGCATGAGTATGGTGACACAAGGAGAGGCATTCAGGATGCATTTTTCACATCTGTTCATGCGTCCAGAATCAGTTAAAAGTGGTGCTTAATTGGCAAAAAATAAGTTCATGTGTCTAACCTACCTTGCAGATCAAACAATACCCTTTTGGGAGAAACCTCTCTCCCACTTAACTGCTCGGTCCCCACTCTGCTCTGGGTCCAAGCTGGCTGCATCCTCTGGGCTGGAAGTAGAAACTGTCATATAGCCAGAGCCATTCTCCTGGCCTTGGAAAGGGAACAAATTAACAAAGAGGGAAGTAATAATCTGCCTGCTCCCCTAAAGCCGAGAACTCAGGGCAGAAACAGCTCCTTTGCTTAGGCACAGACATATGGGGTCCATGGACTTGGAATGCCTTTCACCCCTGCAGAGAGCTGCGTGGGCCCCTTGCAACAACATAGGCCCTCATTAGCACAGTGCAACAGGGTATATACCTGAAGTCTAACTTCAACTGTTTCAGCTATGTGGTGGACAGACACGTTCATATTTGACATTGCTCTGCCTGTTAAGCAGGGTCCTCACCTACCTACATCAGGGGCTTGACGACTGGTGGCTCCAACCACACCACTTAGCCACCCATTACAGGGATCCAAGAGTAAGTGGTGCCTCTTAGCTCTTACAGCCAACAGCACTGGGTGCCCATATTCCAGCTGCAAAGCTCACCTACCTACACGCTCTAGGGAATAGGGACAGGCTTTCCTCACAGACACTGAGGGATGGTTGTCAGTCCCCTGCCTTGTTTACCCATTCATCCATTGATGGGCACCTTGGTTGTTTCCATCTTTTTGCTATTGTAAACAGTGATGCAATAAACATGGCTGTACATGTATCTATTCATGTGAGGACTCATTTCTCCAGGATATATGCCAAAGAGTAAGATTGCTGGATTGTACGGTAGTTGTATTTCAACTTTTTAAGGAAGCACCAAATCGATTTCCAAAGTGGTTGTACCACTTTACATTCCCACCAGCAGTGTTTAAATGTTCCAATCTCTCTACAACCTCTCCAACATTTATTTATTTATTTATGCATTAATGCTAACCTTGATGGGATGAGATGCCATTTCATTGTAGTTTTGATTTGCATTTCTCAAATTGATAATGAGTATGAGAATTTCCTCATGTATCTGTTAGCTGCCTGAATGCCTTCTTTGGAAGTGCTGGTTCATATCCTTTGCGATTTTTTAGTTGGGTTATTTGTCTTTTCGTTTTTGAGGTTTTGTAGTATCTTATAGATTTTGTGATTAGATGCCGATCTGACGTGTCATAGCCAAATTTTTTTTCCCAGTCTGTAGGTTGTTTTTTTACTCTTTTGGTGAAGTCTTTGGATGAGCATAAGTGTTTGATTTTTAGGCACTCTCAGTTATCGAGTTTCTCTTCTGGTGTTTGTGCATTGTTACCAGTGTTTTGTATACTGTTATGCCACGTATTAGGGCTCCTAGTCTTGTCTCTATTTTTTTCTTCCATGATCTTTAATGTTTTAGATTTGACGAAGTCCATTTTGAGTTAGTTTTTGTGCATGATGTGAGGTATGAGTCTTGTTTCATTTTTTTGCAGATGGATATCCAGTTATGCCAGCACCATTTGTTAAAAAGACTGTCTTTTCCCCATTTACCTGTTTTGGGGCCTTTGTCAAATATCAACAGCTTATATGTGTGGATGGACTTATGTCTGGATTCTCAATTCTGTTCCATTGGTCTCTGTATCTGTTGTTGTACCAGTACCAGCCGTTTTGAGTACTGTGGCAGTATAATAGGTTCTAAAATCAGGTAGAGTAAGGCTTCCCACTTTGTTCTTCTTTTTCAGTGATGCTTTATTTATCTGAGGCCTCTTTTCCTTCCATATGAAGTTGGTGATTTGTTTCTCCATCTCATTAAAAAATGTCATTGGAATTTGGATCGGAATTGCATTAAATGTATAGATCACTTTTGGTAGAATAGACGTTTTTATAATGTTAAGTTTTCCTGTCCATGAGCAAGGTATGTTTTCCTACTTATGTAGGTCTCTTTTGGTTTTTTGCAGAACTGTATTGTAGTTTTCTTTGTGTAGGTCTTTTACATCCCTGGAAAGATTTATTCCTAAGTATTTTATCTCCTTGGGGGCTATTGTAAATGGTGTTGATTTGGTGATTTACTCTTCAATGTTCTTTTTGTTGGTGTGGGGGAATCCAACTGATTTTTGTATGTGTATCTTGTATCCCAATACTCTGCTGAACTCTTCTTTTAGTTTCAGTAGTTTTCTTGAGGATTCCTTAGGGTTTTTCGTGTATAAAATCATGTCATCTGCAAATAGAGATACTTTTACTTCTTCCTTGCCACTCTGGATGCCCTTTATTTCTTTATCTTGCCTAATTGCTCCGGCTAGGACTTCCAGCACAATGTTGAATAAGAGTGGTGATAAAGGGCATCCTTGTCTGGTTCCCGATCTCAAGGGGAATGCTTTCAGGCTCCCTCTATTTAGGATGATGTTGGCTATTGGCTCTGTATAAGTGCCCTTTATTATGTTGAGGAATTTTCCTTCTATTCCTATTTTGCTGAGAGTTTTTTTTTTTTTTATCATGAATGGGTGTTGAACTTTGTCAAATGCCTTTTCTGCATCAATTGAGAAAATCATGTGATTCTTCTCTTTTATTTATATGATGGATTACATTAATTGTTTTTCTAATGTTGAACCATCCCTGCATACCTGGTTTGAATCCCTCTTGGTCATGGTGAATTATTTTTTTGATATGTTGCTGAATTCTATTGGCTAGAATTTTGTTGAGGATTTTTGCATATAAGTTCATGAGGGATATAGGTCTATAATTTTCTTTTCCTGTGATATCTTTACCTGGTTTTGGTATCAGGGCTTTGCTGGCTTCATAGAATGAGTTAGGGAGTATTTCGTCCTTTTCTATGCTCTGAAATACCTTTACTAGTAGGGGTGTTAACTGTTCTCTGAAAGCTTGGTTGAACTCTGCAGTGAAGCCGTCTGGGCCAAGGCTTTTTTTTTTGCTGAGAGTTTTTTGATTACCTTTTCAATCTCTTCTTTTGTTACGGGTCTATTTAGTTGTTCTACCTCTGTTCGTGTCAGTTTAGGTAGGTAATGTGTTTCTAGGAATTCATCCATTTCCTCTAGGTTTTCAAATTTGTTAGAGTGCAATGTTTCATACTAATCTGGTATGATTCTTTTAATTCCAGTTGGGTCTGTTGTAATATAGCCCATCTCATTTCTTATTCGGGTTATTTGCTTCCTCTCCTGTTTTTCTTTTGTCAGTTTGGCCAATGGTTTTTCAATTTTGTTGATATTTTCAAAGAACCAGCTTTTGATCTTATTAATTCTTTCAATTGTTTTTCTGTTTTCTGTTTCATTTAGCCCTACTCTAAATTTTTTTATTTGTTTTCTTGTGGTGCCTGATGGTTTCTTTTGTTGCTCTCTTTCTATTTGTTCAAGCTGTACAGATAATTCTTTGATTTTGGCCCTTTCTTCTTTTTTCTATGTGTGCATTTATTGATATGAATTAACCTCTAAGCACTGCTTTCCCTGTGTCCCAAAGGTTCTGATAGGAGGTATTTTCATCTTATTGGATTCTATGCATTACTTTATTCCATCCCTAATATCTTCTATAATCCAGTCTTTTTTGAGCAGGGTATTTTTCAGTTTCCAAGTGTTTGATTTCTTTTCCCTGTTCTTTCTGTTACTGATTTGCACTTGTGACCTTATGGTAAGAGAAGATGCTTTGTAATATTTCAGCGTTTTGCATTCTGCTATGGCTTGCTTTATGACCTAATATGTGGTCTATTCTAGAGAATGTTCCATGCGCACTAGAAAAGAAAGTATACTTGGTTGCTGTTGGGTGGAGTGTTCTGTACATGTCTATGAGGTCAAGTTGGTTTACCGTGGCATGTAGATCTTCCATGTCTTTATTGGAAACCCTGGTGGCATAGTGGTTATGTGCTACGACTGCCAACCAAGAGGTTGGCAGTTCAAATCCGCCAGGCACTCCTTGGAATTTCTATGGGGTAGTTCTACTCTGTCCTTTAAGGTCACTATGAGTCGGAATCGACTCGATGGCAGTGGGTTTGGTTTTGGTTTGGGTGTCTTTTTGAGCTTCTTTCTGGATGTCCTGTCCTTCACTGATAATGGTGTGTTGAAGTCTTCTATTATTGTGGAGCTGTGTATCTCACTTTTCAGTGTTGATAGAGTTTGTCTTATGTATCCTGCAGTCCTGTCATTGCATAAATATTTAATATGGTTTTATCTTCTTGGTATAAAATTAAAAAAAATAATTTTATATTGTCCCTTTAATCATTATCCTTTATGATGGAATTTACTTTAAAGTCTATTTTGTCAGAAATTAGTATTGCCACTCCTGGTCTGTTTTGATTGTTGTTTGCTTGATATATTTTTTCCCATCCTTTGAGTTTTAGTTTGTTTGTGTCTCTAAGTCTAAGGTGTGTCTCTTGTAGGCAGCATAGAGACAGATCCTGTTTCTTGATCCATTCTGCCACTCTGTCTCTTTATTGGTGCATTTAGTCCATTTACATTCAGCATAATTATGGATAGGTATGAATTTAATGCTATCATTTTGATGTCTTTTTTTTTGTGTGTTGCTGACAGTTTCTTCTTCCCACATAATTTTATGTGCTGAGTAGATTGTCTTTATATATGGTCCTTTGCTTATATTCATTGTTGTTGATTTTGTTTCTTCTGAGTCTTTGTTTTTTCCTTGTATTTTATTTTGATGTGTAGGATAGTTTGTCTCCTTTGTAGTTACCTAATTATCTACCCCTATTTTTCTAAATTTAAACCTAAATTTTATTTCTTTGTATTGCCTTATCTTCCTCTTCATATGGAAGATCTATGACAACATTTCTTAGTCCCTCTTTATTGTTTTAATGTTGTCTTCTTTTATGTAATAACATTGCTGTTACACTGTTTTGAGCATTTTTTTTTTAATCTTGATTTATTTTTGTGATTTCCCTGTCTGGGTTGACTTCTGATTGCTCTGCCCAGTGTCCTAGTCTTGGGTTGATAATAACATTGCTGTTACACTGTTTTGAGCATTTTTTTTTTAATCTTGATTTATTTTTGTGATTTCCCTGTCTGGGTTGACTTCTGATTGCTCTGCCCAGTGTCCTAGTCTTGGGTTGATACCTGATGTTATTGATTTTCTAACCAAAGAAATCCCTTTAGTATTTCTTGTAGTTTTGGTTTGGATTTTACCAATTCCCTAACCTTCTGTTTATCTGGAAATGTCCTAATTTCAGCTTCATATTTGAGAGAGCATTTTGCTGGATATATAATTCTTGGCAGGCATTTTTTTCCCTTCTATTTTTTATGTAAGTAAGCCCATTCCCTTCTTGCCTGCATGGCTTCTGCCAAGTAGTCTGAGATTTTTCCTTTTGGCTCTCCTTTGTAGGTGACTTTTTTATTGATCCCTAGCTGTTCTTAAAATTCTCTCTTTATCTTTGGTTTTGGCAAGTTTGATTACAATATGTCTTGATGACTTTCTTTTAAGATCTACCTTAAGTGGAGTTCAAAGAGCATCTCGGATAGATATCTTCTCATCTTTCATGATATCAGGGAAGTCTTCTGCCAACAAATCTTCAACAACTCTCTTTGTATTTTCTGTTATCCCTCCCTGTTCTGGTACTCCAATCACTTGTAGGTTGTTTCTCTTGATAGAGTCACACATGATTCTAAAGGTTTTTTCATTTTTTTTTTAAATTCTTTTATCTGTTTTTCTTCATATAGATTGGTGCCAAGTGCTTTATCTTCAAGTTCACAAATTCTGCTTTCCACTTGCTCAAATCTGCTTCTCTGACTTTCTATCGAGTTGTCTACTTCTGTAATTTTGTTATTAATCTACTGAATTCCTGATTGTTGTCTATGGATTTTTCCAGCTTATTACATGTTTCATTAGGTTCCTGAATAGCCTTTTTAATTTCTTCAGCTGCTTTATCTGTGTGTTCCTTGGCTTGTTCTGCATATTGCCTCATTTCCTTCCTGATGTCATGAAGGGCTCTGTATATTAATCTTTTGTATTCTGCCTCTGGTAATTGCAGGAATGCACTTTCATCTAGAAGATCCCTTGATTCTTTGTTTTGAGAGCTTGTTGAGAGGATCATGGTCTGTTTCTTTATGTGACTTGATACTAACTGTTGTCTCTGAGCCATCTATAAGTTATTGCATTAGTTTATTTTCTGTTTGCTTACTGTATCATAGCTTCTTGCTTTGTTTTGTTTTGATATGCCCAATGGGTTGCTTGAGTGAGCTAGCTCGATTATTTTTGCATTTGGGGCTCTGACCTCCTGTTCTCAGATGGCTGGAGGTGTTATCAGGTATATCAGTCTAGGAGTCCATTCACTTTTCTTGTATGAATTCAGTTCAGGTGTCCAGGTAGCTGCTCATCAAGTGCGTGGTACAGGCTCTGTCCCATAGTGTCAGAGGGCAGGGGTGATTGGTGTAGGTACCAGTATCTGGTTGCAGCAGGGGCTCATGCTCTGAACAAGGCAAGGGGCTGAGCATCATCCCCCAAGTGTCTCTGAGGAAAGAGTGTCCCTGTTCCCTAGAGTGTACAGGTGGGTTTGTTCTGCAGATGGACTGTGGGAACCCAGTGTATTTGGTCGTAAGGACTGGGAGGTACCAGTTATCCTTGGACCCTTGTTGTGGGTGGCTGGGTGACCTGAATGGAGCCCCCAGTCCTTAGGCCCCTGATGTGGGTATGTGAGGACCCTGTTTAATAAGCAAAGCAATGTCCATCACCAAACACCCACCTCTCCACTGCATAGCTGAAACAGCTGTAGTCTGCCAACAAGAGCTTATTCTCCTGAAATAGGCCACACAGGCACATGCAGAGAGGAAAGGTACTCAAAGTCCATGCACTGTTTATGCCTGGACAGGAGCTGCTTCTGCCTGAGCTCCCCAGGATAGCGGAGCTGGCTACTTATCTTCTCCCCCAGTTGTGAATTTATTCCTTCTCCAGGGCCTGGAGGATGGCTATAGGTGCTCAACATGGCCTATCTCAGGCCCAGGTAAATCAACAGCCACTGAAGCTGGCTTGGTGGCAGGGGCGCAATAAAATATACCCAAGTACTTAGTACTTAGCTTTTGCCAAAAGCTCAGTTCTTCTCAGGTTCCAGAGGTGTGAGTAGGCTGCGTGGCTGGCTACCTCTCCCTGAGGAAACTGCCTCAGCCACTTCTGGGGATGGTGCCTGAGACCTCTTGGCATTTCAGGTCCAGTAACTCCTCTCCACTTCTGAACTGTCTTTTTCTCCCCCTTCCCCCTTTTTTTTTTTTTAGTTAATTTTCTAACCTTGCCTTTGATGTTCAGGGCTCCTAGTTTGTCATAAATATACTCATTTCACTTTTTTTTTTTTTTTGTAAGAGGGCTCACTGGAAGGATCTGTCTATACTGCCATCTTGGCCCACCTCCTGACCTACGATCTTAGTGGAGCAGTGGTGATTGGTGTATGCACAGGTTTCTGGTTGCAGCAGGAGGTCACACTCTGTGGAAGGCAGGGCCTGACAACCTTCCTCCAAGTTTCTTTGAGAAAGTCTAGTCTCTGTTCTGTAGAGTGCACTGGTTGGTGGGCTCAGCAGCCATACCATAGGCACCCAATTATTTTAACTGTAAGAACTGGGAGGCACCACTTATCCATGGACCCCCTGTCAAGAGTGACTTGGTGGTATGGGTGGAGCCACCAGTCCTTAGGTCCCTGCTATGAGTAGGTGAGGTCCCTGTTTAATATGCAGAGCAGTGTCAAACATCAAAAACCGGCCTCTCCACTGCACAGCTGAAACAGTTATAGTCAAACCTCAAGGACATTCACCCTTGAAATATATTTACGAGATCCTTTCTGCTGTACTGGGGCCACCTGGGTCCATGCAGGGATGAAAGACTTTCAAAATCTGTGGACTGCTTGTGCCTGGACAGGAGCTGCTTCTGCTCTAAGTTTTCAGATTAGGGAAGCCGGCAGATTATTATTCCCCCTTTTTGTCAATTTGTTCCTTCTCCCAGGCCAGGTGAATGGCTCAGGGAGTGCAGCAGGATGTAACTCAGGCCCAGGGAAATCAACTGTCGCTGAAGCTGGCTGCGGCAAAGGGAGGAGGGATCAGATAGATGGGGGAGAATTCTTTCACAAGGAGGAGCTATTAGATCTGCACTGTAAATTAGACAAAATCACTTATCTTGTTCCGAGAGTGCTCTTATATCTCAGATTCCAAAGGCGTACATGGGTTCTACATGCTGACTTCGACCGCCAGGGGTCTTGCTAGGGAATTGGGGCTGCACCCCACAGAGTCAGGTCCGACAACTTCTCGCTGCTTCTGCACTGTCTCTCCCTCCCCTTGTCACTCAGTCCGATTTCTTAACTTTGCCTTTGATATTCAGGGTTCCTAGCTTGTCATATATATAATTGAATCACTTGTTTTAGGGGGTCTTTGTTGTAAGAGGGGCCACTGGAGGCATCGGGCTCCTCTGCCAACTTGGCCGTGCCTACTCTCTGAGCCCAGGTATATCTTATTATGTTTTATCTATTATTGCACATATTTGAAGTGAATGGAGTTAAGATGGCAACGGGTAACACTACAATGCCAACTTGTCTCAAGTTGATTTTAATATATCAAATAACCATAGATTAAATTTCTTTACCTATAGAAATAGTGGTAAAATAAGTTCATAAACACATGAAAATATTGAATTAAAAAAAAACGACAAGTTTCTAAGTGAATATTCACTTAAAACACAATCTTCATCTGTTAAATTTTGGTTAAAATCTAACAAAATTTACTGAATATGGATAAACCACATTTTTAATGTTGTTCGTGTCACATTATAATTTCTCACAACTCTATTAAAAATCAAAAGCCCTGATTCCAACCCACGGCCTCCCAATATAAAGAAAAATGTATGTTAAACTAATGTAAGGAAGTTGGAAAAGGTGGTTATAGAATTCTAAACAGGGAGTAACAGATCTAGATCTGCTTATATTGATCAGGGGCAAAACTGATCAGGGGATAGGCTAGAATATCCTTTTAAAATACACAAAAGATAGGCTAAGTTTCAGGAAACAGTCATTATTCTTAGAAGAAACACTCCTGAGTTTGCATTTCTACATTATATTAGCTATATTTATATATTTTCATATTCACGCATATAAAAAAAAACTGTACTTAACCAAAACCAAACCAAACCCACTGCCATCGAGTCGATTCCGACTCATACACACCTAATATTGAATTTGGTTTTCCTGATACCGTTGATTAGATAGAGATGTCCTTTGTTGTACCTAAGAAGAAAAGATCGGAATCCAATTGGAAAATGATGATGGGTCCGCGTATACAATGTATGTGACATGGAGGTGAGCACAACAGGTGCAGTGAAGTGAATGGCATGAAGCTGGTCTCATAGGAAATCAACAATCCTGAACTCCACCTTCTAAAGTCTTGGTCTTCTAGGATTTTTACTGCCTTGCAATCAGAATGACAATAAATGTGTTGGGCTAATGAGGAGCTTTGGATATTGAGCCTCCAGGGATAGAGAGACTCCAAATAGGCTGCCTGGAACATCTCACTTTAGAGTTCTTCCCCTGTAAGGACACATGACCCTCTTCTCAGAGATGACCCTTTTTGCCCAGGAGTCTATTGCTTCACTCAGACTCTCTGTCCTTCCTGAGGACATATCTTCTGTCTTCTGCATCCAGAGCAGATGTCAGGTATCATTCCTCAGCCAGCCAGGTGACCTAAAGTCCCCTAGTTAAAATTTGGAAAGTTAGTGTTTGAAAAGGGCATCCAGGAGAATGATGCATGTGAAGAGAGTACATGCAGGAAATGACTGGAACCAAGTCTTCCATGGGAATCTTGCTTGTCTGTCTTTTACTTGCCAGGTTTTCTTAGAACTTTGCACCAATATCAAAGAGTTCTCATTCTGCTAGTCTCTTGCTCTGTCTCTACAACTGCAAGGATGATTTTCCTGTTGAGCGGAAGCCTAACCTTTGTCAAACAAGATGACCGTTACAAAATTTTCTGACATTTACTTGCGATCTTGTGGTGGTAATGGCAGAGGAGGGTTTGTCAGCTCCATCTTATTTTCCTGGTTCTTAGTACATGTTTGTATTATCTCCATTGCCCTTTCTGATCTTTGGGGAAGGAGATGGAGACCCAGATTGACTTATCAGGCTGCCTTCTAAGTCTATCTATTTCTATTTATAAAATTACTAAATATTTAAAATGATCATAAAAGCACGGATAGTGTAATAAGAAAATAACCATTCACACCCCTTTCCAGAAGAAATTAATGTTGACATTCTGCTAGATTAGCTTCAGGTCTTTTTTTTTTATTATTATTTTTGAATAACCAAATAATACGCATACAGAATTTACCACTTTTGTATCCCCCTCCATTCCTCTTCTTCCTTCCCCAAGATAATGTTTGCCTCTGGTGATGCTGCTACTGCTGCTGTTGGTCCAGTGACCACACATTTGATTGTCTTGTCACCCAGTCATCCCATCAGATTCATCAACAATATGGAACCCAGGAACCAAACAAGTGTTTCAAAATTTCTTCTCCTGGGACTGACAGAAGATCCAGAACTGCAGCTTCTCCTCTTTAGCCTATTCCTGACCATGTACATGGTCACTGTCCTTGGAAATCTGCTCATTGTCCTTACTGTCAGCTCTGACTCCTACCTGCACACTCCCATGTACTTCTTTGTCTCCAATCTGTCCATTACTGACATCTGTTTAAGTACAACTACCATCCCAAAGACACTGGTGAATATCAAGACGCAGAATCAGAGCATCACTTATACAGGCTGCCTCAATCAGATTTTCTTTGTCCAGGTTTTTTGTGGTTTTGAAAATTTTCTTCTTGCAGCTATGGCCTATGATCGCTATGTGGCCATTTGTCACCCACTGAAGTACACAGTCGTCATGAACCCCTGCTTCTGCAGACTGCTAGTTCTACTTTCTTTGTTCATCAGTATGGTGGATGCACTGCTCCACAGTCTGATGGTTTTGCAGCTGTCCTTTTGCACAGATCTTGAAATCCCTCAGTTCTTCTGTGAACTTCCTCAGGTCCTCAAGCTCGCCTGCTCCAGTACCCTCATCAATAACATCCTGATATATTTTGTGGCTTGCATATTGGGTGGTGTTCCTCTCTCTGGGATCATATTCTCTTACACTCGAATTATCTCCTCCGTTTTAAGAATGCCTTCAGCTGATGGAAAGCATAAAGCTTTTTCCACCTGTGGGTCTCACCTCTCCATTGTTTCTTTATTTTATGGGACATCTGTTGGTGTGTACCTCAGTTCTGCATTTGCACTCTTTCCCAAGAGGACTGCAGTAGCCTCAGTGATGTACATTGTGATCCCTCAAATGATGAATCCTTTTATCTACAGCCTAAGGAACAGGGACATAAAAGTAAGCTTGAGAAAACTCATTGGTAGGATGCCTTCTATTTAGTGATGTGTCATCTGTGCCAATTCACTAATTATACTAAGACCTATCACTGATAAACTCTCCCTGCTGGTCAGCATCAGCATCAACAGCACATAGTTTCATCATCTACAAAATGGTAATTATATTTTCTCAGGGGTTTTAGATGATTGTAAAATATTTGAACATCACCAGTGAAAAAGACTTTGGTGCTAATAATTAAAAGAATCTCAGGCACTAATATGCTCAAAAAATGAAAAGGGCTATCTTTCATTAGAAAGACTTCAGAGATAGGGAATGTACAGGAATAGGACAGTAGGGCTTCATTAGTCCTACATGTGGTGGCTTCATCCCAGGACTAATTTCCTTCATGGTCTCTGGATTTTTGTAGCAGATGCAGATATAATACCACACACAATACTCAGAGAGAGAACTTACTGTCCTTCCTAGGCCTATTGTTAATAGACTTTTTGATGCAGTCATCAGAAGACATGCCTCCTGTAGTAGGTTAGGTGGTTGCCCCCAAAATGGTATTTCCACGTCCTCATTCTTGGATCCTGTGAATATTACTGACATGATAAGAGGGTTACTGTTACCTTAATTGGACCAAGGGTCTTGGCAGAGAGGGAGATTAAGCCTGGATTATCCTCATGGGCCTAATTGCAATCACACATAGTCTTATAACATAGTGCAGAAGACACAGAGAAAAGCAGGAGGCAATGCGACCATAGAAGTAGAGGTTGGAGTGATATGGTCACAGGCCAAGGAACACCTGGAGCCACCAAGCTCTTTCTGGAACTGGAAGAGGCAATGAATGGATTCTCCACTAGACTCTTCTAAGTAGTATGCCTCTGCTGACACCTTTGTTTCTGACTTCCAGCCTTCAGAACCGTGAGATAATAAATTTCTCTTTTTAAGCAATCAACTTTTTGGTAATTTTTTATGGCAGCCAAAGGAAACTAATATACTCTCCCATCACCAATGAGAATAGGAGCATATGCCCCTTCTTAATCTAATTCCCAATACTGGGGAAAATGGTCATTATATGAGACTTAAGCTGACCGTTTGGAGTGCAATTCCATTGGGAAGTCAACCCAAACCACTACAAGCACTTAATACAGCACCTCCCACATAGTAAGTACTCAGTAAAACTGAACTAGTATCATTGTGTTCCATTTCTTGCCAATATTCACAAGTTATGCAATCCTTTTGCTCTCACATATTTTTGCACTTGCATCAGTAATTATATTTGCTTGCCTTTATTTTAACATCTATCACAGGCTTTTTCTAGTCTTAATTATATAGTCAAATGAATAATTCTTGGGTAGGCATGATAAAAGCTGGTAATATTTTTCTGGCACCTTGTTTGGTTTGACTTCTCCTAACTAATTTATTGAAAAGAACTGATGTGAGTTCTACATTTCTCCTTAGTCACCTTGTCTTGCTGTGCTTCTTACTCTTCTCTGGCGCAGTCTACAGACTCCATTTGAGTAAAATTAATCAAATCACTAGAGTTTTAGAGTATTGGCTACTATCTTGGACCTCTTGTCCAAAACGTTTTAATCTTTTGGTGATCCTATTATTTTCTGCTCTGAATTTTATTTTTTCTTGATATCCTGTGTTTTCATTAATGGAAGTATGCTGAGTCATGGAGTGTGTTTAAATTTTTGGTTGATAATATGGATTTTGACAAATATTATCTGGCACTACATGGTTATAATAATAAACCTGTTGCATTCTCAAGCCTACTGATTGATGGGTGACTGTCTGTCCCAGTGAGTTTTGGTTGCTGAAAATACGGTGGGGCACCTTCCATTGCATGGGGGAACTTCTGGTTTTCCAAAGGCGACACTCAAAAAAAGTAATACAATTCCCACCCTCTCCCCAACCAAAAAAAAAAAAATTCAGGAAACCAGAAATATTCTTACAAGGCTTATCTAGGAGGTACAAAGGCCAAAAGACATAAAATTTTAATCCAATCACACTTCCTGATTGCACTTCCTTACTTGCAAGCCTCGTACTCCAGGTATTTTGCTTCAACTAGGTTTCTTTCACCTTTTGCTATTAGGCAAGACCTCACTGAAGGGCAGCAAATACTTGCAGTGAGAAAACCATACTCCCAAAGAACTCCAGAGGCATAAAAAGTAGTTGGGATATCGTATGTCCATAGGGCAGCAAAAGGGTGATGTCTCTTTATGAGGGAAATAGTTTTTCTATGAACAAGATCTTTACTTTGAGGAAGATATGTTGAGTGTAAAATAGGACAGGAGAAAAGGTAAATTGGCAAGATTAAGGAGACGACTTTTCCCACAACTACAAAAAAGCTGGACTAGAAGTCATAATCCTCTCTATGCATGTGGAGGCGAGAGCAACAGGGGCCTCAGAGGAGAGCCAAGGGAGTGCAAGAAAGTCTTCTGTTCATCAAAGAGGGTAGAAGGTTCAGGGGAGGGGTTATGTTTAGTAACATTCCTGGAGGACAGACACCTAACGTATCTTCTAGTGCTGAGCTTCCTCCATTGATGTCCGCAGAACTCCTGCAGTGATGAGCCACCTGAGACCCTGTTCATATGGCAGATTTCTGGACCTCACCCAAGAACTACTACCTTATAATCTCTGGGGAGACAGATGAAGGATGATTGTTTTTAATAAGTTCTTTTTGGGATCCTGATGTGCTCAAGTCTGAGAAGCATGACTTTCATATTAGAAGACCATAGGAGAATGTGTTTAGAATCTGGAGTATGAAAGACCTTTCCTCAGTTTTACTTGTTAAAATATCATATACAAATTAGTGTGTGAAATGTGTCTGTAGTTCTTAAAAAGTAGCAAGATAATGACAAAATATATATCTGTCAGGGATTGAAGTATAAAGAAAAAAATCCCCCCAAAAATGTGTGTATCAGTTGGACTGGGCCATGATTTCTGGTATTGTGTGATTTTCCTACACGTTGTAAATCCTGTCTCTATGATGTTAATGAGAGAGGATGGGCAGCAGTTGTGTTAGACAGGACTCAACCTATAAGATTAGATTGTGTCTTGAGGCAATCTCTTGGGATATAAAAGAGAGATGCAAACAGAGAGACAGGGGAACCTCATACCACCAAGAAAGCAGTGCCAGGAGCAGAGCATGTCCTTTGGACACAGGTTTCCTGTGCAGAGAAACTCCTAGCCCAAGGGAAGATTGACGAGAAGGCCAACCCAGAGAGAAAACTTTCCCCTGGTGCTGACACCCCGAAATTGGACTTTGAGCCTACTTTACTGTGAAGAAATAAATTTCTCTTTGTTAAAGCCATCCACTTGCGGTATTTCTGTTATAGCAGCACTAGATGACTAAGACAATACTTATCACCAGATGAATAAATAAAGCATTATCGTCACCACAGCATGCACTTGAGCAGTCTCCCAATCATATCACACTCCTCACCTCCTGAACTCTGTATCATTTCTTTGATGTTCTTTTATTAGGTGAGTCCTATGAAATTGCCAGGATTTGAGAGTATTTGTCCTACACATACTGACATTTTCATAGGATATAACTGCACCTTTTTATCACCCCCGTATATATCTATTAAACAAATCTGACTCTTTTTGAACTTGTTAGAAATCTAGCCATTTTTTCTTTCTTTTTTTTTTTTAGCTGTAATAAAATACTCATCACATAAATTACCATTGAAAACATTAAAAAAACTACAATTCAACAGCACTAAGTAAATTCCAATTTTGTGCAACAATCACCACTACCCGGCTCCAGAACTTTTTCATCCCCTAAAAGGAAACCCTGTTATCTATTAGTCAGTCACTCTCCAATCCTTTCTCTCCCCAACTCTGGCAACCACTTATCTTCTTTCTGTCTCTATAGCTTTCTCTAATCTGTTATTCCATACAAATAAAATTTTATAATATGTGGACTTTTGTGTCTGGTAGCATAATTTCAAGGCTCTTTTATGTTATAGCATGCATCAGTACTTCATTCCTTTTTGTAGTTGAGTAATATACCATTGTATGGTTTTCTCACATTTTGTTTATCCATTCATCTGTTGATGGGCATTTGAGTTGTTTTTACTTTTTATATTTTATGAATAATAAAGCTATAAATATTTCTGTATGTTTTTGTGTAGACATATGTTTTCATATCTCTTGGATGTATACCTAGGAATGGAATTGCTGTGTCAAATGATAACTTTATATTTATCCATTTGGGAAACTGCCAGATTATTTTTCAAAATAGCTGTACCATTTTAAAATCCCCCAAGCATTTTATGAGGTTTCCCATTTCTTTGCAACCTTACCAACACTTGTTATTTTCACTTATCATTATTTATTGTTATTATTATTTTTATAAGCCCTCTATGTGGCCCAATTTGTTCATAGCTGTTAACCTAAAGGTTGGCAGTTCAAATCCACTCATTGGCACCACAGAAGAAAGGCCTGTCAATCTGCTTTAATGCCATTCTACTCTGTAACACATGAGGTCATCATGAGTGCAAACTGAGAAATTATTATTCTTATTACTATTATTATTACCATACAAGTGGGTGTGACGTGGTATCTCATTGTGAATTTTATTTTCATTTTCCTGATGACTACTGATGTTGAGCATTATTTTAGGTGCTTGTTGGCAATATGTATAACTTCTTTGGAAAAATATTTGTTCAAATTCTTTTCTCATATTTTTATAGGGTTTATCTTTTTGTTGTTGAATTTTAAAAATTCATGACATACTCTTGATATTAAACTCTTATCAGATATATGATTTGTAAATATTTTTCCCATTTTATGGTTGCCTCTTCACTCTCTTGATAATGTAAGTGGATGAACAAACATATTTAATGTTCATGAATTCCAATATAACTACCTTTTTGTTTGTGATCTGTGCTTTCTTAAGAAATTATTTCTTAATCCAAGTTCATGAAAATTTGTCTCTATGTTGTCTTCGAAGAGGTTTTCAGTTTTAGGCCTTATATTTTTTGATCCACTTTGACTTAACTTTTCTGTATGGTATGAGGCAAGGATTCACCTTTATTTTGATTTATTTATTTTGTGTGTGGCTATCCAGTTGTCTTAATACCATTTATTGAAGAGATTTTTGTTTCCCTATTGAATGGATCTGGTCCTAAATACTTAATCTGCATGTATGAATTCTCCACGTTAGTTGTTTTTCCCATCACTGTGTTTTTGAAATTCAAACCTGTGATTGGGAGTAACACTATCTCTTTTATTTTCAATGCTTCATACTTTCACATTATGTAAAGTAACATCACAAAAGTTCTCCTTTTTTGATGTTGACAGAAATTTTGCTAGTTAGTTTTTTGCTTTTATGAATAAAGCTATTTCAATATTCTCGTACATGTCTCCTGGTGGAAATAAGCAAGAATATTATACTTGAGGAGAAGTAGGTTATTGGACACAGGGGAACACCATTTTTATTTGGGTAACTTTAAAGAGTTTTCACAAGCGGCAGAGCTAATTTACACTCTGACCAGATGTGCCTTGCATCCACATAATCAACACATATTCTTGTAGTCTAATAATCTGGTGGATGTAGACTATTATTCAACTGACAAACATTTCTCTTATTATGAAGGTGAGAGTCGTCTCACATGCTATGGGGCATTACCTTTCCCCTTTTGGAATATCTGTTTATGATATTTCTACCGAATAGCTTTTTTCTTATTAATTTATAAGATTTCTTTATTTAATTGGGATGTTAATGCTTTATCAGTTATATGCCTTGCAAACTTCTTTAGGTGTGTGGCTTGTTTTGCATACCCTTTAGTGCTTTGGTGATGAACACAAGTGTTTTCACTCTATTTCTCTCCAGCCTTTTCTCTTGTTCTGCTCAAGAATGTCCTGGAGGGTCAGTGGAGGCTCTCTTTTGGATTGTATCACAACTCACTTTCTCCCTCTGCCCAGTCCTACCTTCTTCAGTTTTCTTTCAAGATGCTAATCTCAGCAGCACTAACAAAGCATTGGCATGCTAATTGTGCTTCCCAAGAGAACACAACTTGATGCAATAGAAAAACATGGAAAGTTAGATGGTGATAAGTGCTGTGGAAAATATAAATCAGGAAAGAGAGGAAGAAAATAAGGTGGCATTGCAATTTAGATAGTGGGCCAGTAGAAACTTCACAGAGAAGCTGACTTGTGAGTAAAGACCTAAAGAAGAGTGGAAGTAAACGCTGTTATATGGACAAAGGACCAACTATGCATTCCTGGAATTAAACCAAATTTGACAGAAAGCATTATCTTTTTTCAACTTTGCTGGATTTGATTTTTTGAAATTTTGTTAGTAATTTTGCAGTAATAATAGTTGTTGTTGTCATTAGGTGCCATAGACTCAGTTCCAACTCACGGTGATCCCATGTATAACAGAACAAAACACTGCCTAATCCTACACCATCCTCACAATCATTGCTGTGTTTGAGCCCACTGTTGCAGCCACTGTGTCAATTCATCTCGTTGAGGTCTTCCTCTTTCTCTCTGACCCTCTACATTACCAAGTATGATGTCCTTCTCCAGGGACTGGTCCCTACTGATAACATTTCCAAAGTGGGTGAGAAGTCTTGCCATTCTTGCTTCTAAGGAGCATTCTGGCTGTACTCCCTCCCAGACAGATTTGATTGTTCTTCTGCAAGACCATGTTGTTGTTCCGTTAGGTGCCGTCGAGTCGGTTCCGACTCACAGTAACCCTACGCACAACAGAAGGAAACACTACCCGGTCCTGTGCCATCCTCACAGTTGCTGCTATGCTTGAACCCATTGTTGCAGCCACTGTGTCAATCCATCTCATTGAGGGTCTTCTTCTTTTTCACTGACCCTCTACTTAGCCAAGCATGATGTCCTTCTCCAGGGGCTGATCCCTCCTGACAACATGTGCTAAGTATGTGAGATGTAGTCGCGTCATCCTTGCTTCTAAGGGGTATTCTGTTTGTACTTCTTCCAAGACAAAGTCCATGGCATATTCAACATTCTTCACCACATCCATAATTCAAAGGCATCAATTCTTCTTCTGTCTTCCTTATTCATTGCCCAGCTTTTGCATGTATATGAGGTGATTGAAAATACCACGGCTGTGTCAGGCCCACCTAAGTCCTCAAAGAGATTTCTTTGGTTTTTAACAATTCAAAGAGGTCTTTTGCAGCAGATTTGTCCAATGAAATATGTCCTTTGATTTCTTGACTGTTGCTTCCATGGGCACTGATTGTAGATCCAAGTAAAATGAAATTCTTAACAACCAATTCTTTTCAGTACAGTGACTCTGTGTATTCCTTTCATCTTCTTTTGATGCTTCCTGTGTCGTTCAATATTTTGTCCAAAGAATCCTTCAATATAGCAACTTGAGGCTTGAATTTTTTCTTCAGTTCTTTCAGCTTGAGAAATGTTAACCATGTTCTTCCCTTTTGGTTTTGTAACTCCTGGTCTTTGCGTATGTCATTATAATACTTAACTTTGTTTTCTCAATATTTTCTCAGTTTATCATGATGTTGTTTATTGGTCCAGTTGTGAGGATTTTTGCTTTCTTTATATTGAGGTGTAGTCCATACTAAGGTGATGATACTCTTTGATCTTCATTAGTAAGTGCTTCACGTCGGCTTCACTTTCAGCAAGGAAGGTTATGTCCTTGGGATATCGTAGGTTGTTAATGAGCCTTCCACCAATCCTAATGTTAAATTCTTCATATAGTGCAGCTTCTTGGATTATTTGTTCAGTTTACAGATTGAATAAGTATTGTGAAAGAATTCAACCATGACACACATCTTTCCTGATTTTAAACCATGCAGTATCCCCTTGTTCTGTTCAAATGACTGCCTCTTGATCTATTTACAGGCTTCTCATGAACATAAGTAAGTGTTCTAGAATTCCCATTTGTTTCAGGTTGGGTTCTATATAAGGAAAACCAGTGGAAAAAAAATATATATATGTATGTATATATGTACATATATACATGCATATATGCACATACGTATATGTACATGTATATGTGTGTATATATGTGTATATATATATACATTTAGAGAGAGAGAGGCTTAACTCAAGGAAATGTCTCACACGATTGGAGAGGCTGGCAAGTCCCAAGTCTGTGGGTCAGGATTTAGGCTAGAGGCTTATCCTGATTCACATTGCTGCAGGGGCTAGCAAACCCAAGATTGGCAGGTATGCTTCTACTTCAAGTCCTAAAAACCTGAGGTCAGATGATGAGGAGCCAGATGCAAGATCCAGAGTGAGAGCCTTGCTGGAACATCCATTTACATACTGGAGGCAAGCCACACCCTCAATGAAACTCCCTTTCCACATGTTGGCTGCTTATAGCAGATCTCATGATGGAGCTGATTACGTCATTACATAACTGTCAAACTACATCATAGCTGTGAACCCACTGAGAATTAAGGACCAGCCAAGTTGACACACCACTTTAACCATCACATCATTCTTCACAATGCTATCCATAATTTGTTATGATCCACACAGTCAAATGCTTTTGCATAGTCAATAAAACACAGGTAAACATTTTTTCTGGTATTCTCTGCTTTCAGCCAAGATCCATCCGACATCACCAATGATAACTTCTGTGCCTAGTCCTCTTCTGAATCAGGCTTGAATTTTTGGCAGTTCCCACATAATGTACTGCTACACCTGCTTTTGAATGATCTTCAACAAAATTTTACTTGTGTGCATTATTAACGATATTGTTTGAGAATGTCTGCATTCTGTTGTATCACCCTTCTTTGGAATGGATACAAATATGGACCTCTTCCAGTTAATTGGCCAAGTAGCTGTCTTCCAAATTTCTTGGCTTAGATGAGTGAGTGCTTCCAGCATTGAATCCGTTTGTTGAAACATCTCAATTGGTATTCCATCAATACCTGCGGCCTTTTTTTTTCAACAATGCCTCCAGCATAGCTTGGACTTCTTTCTTTGGTACCATTGGTTGCTGTTCATATGCTACCTCCTGAAATGGCTGAACATGAACCAATTCTTTTTGGTGTAGTGACTCTGTGTATTCCTTCTATCTTCTTTTGACGGTTCCTGCATCATTCAATATTTTGTCCACAGAATCCTTCAATATAGGAACTCGAGGCTTGAATTTTCCTTCAGTTCTTTCAGCTTGAGAAATGTTAACCATGTTTTTTCCTTCTGGTTTTCAAACTCCAGGTCTTTGCCCATGTCATTATAACGCTTAACTTTGTCCTCTTAAGCTGCCCTTTGAAAGCTTCTGTTCAGCTCTTTTACTTCAGCTTTTGCTTTAGCTACTTGACATTCAAGAGCAAGTTTCAGAGTCTGTTCTGAGACGAATTTTTTTCTTTTCTTTGTTTCCTACCTTTTTAATGACCTTTTGCTTTCTTCCTGCATGATGTCCTTGCACAAATTGTCTGGTCTTCAGTCATTGGAGTTCAATGCATGAAACCTATCTCAAGATGGTCTCTAAATTCAGGTGGGACATAAACAATGACGTACTTTGGCTCTCATAGACTTATTTTAATTTTCTTCAACTTCATTTTTAACTTGCATATGAGCAGTTGATGGTCTATCCTGCACTCTGCCCCTGGCCTTTTTCTGACTGATGATATTGAGCTTCTCCATCATCTCTTTCCACAGATGTAGTCAATTTGATTTCTATGCATTCCATCTGGTGTGGTCAATATGTTTATGTTGTTGTTGTTAAGTGCTGTCCAGTCAATTCCAACTCATAGTGACCCTATGCACAGTAGAATGAAACACTGCCTGGTCCTGCACCATCCTCACAGTCGTTGTTAGGCTTGAAAACATTGTTGCAGCCACTGTGTCAATCCATCTGTTGAGAGTCTTCCTCTGTTTCGCTGACCCTCTACTTTACCAAGCATGATGTCTTTCTCCAGGGACTGATCCTTCCTGACAACACGTCCAACGCATGTGAGACGCAGTCTCGCCATTCTCGCTTCTAAGGAGCACTCTGATTGTACGTCTTCCAAGTCAGATTTGTTCATTCTTTTGACAGTCCACGGTATATTCAATATTCTCCACCAACACCACAATTCAAAGGCATCAATTCTTCTTCTATCATCCTTATTCATTGTCCAGCTTTTGCATGCATATGATGCCATTGAAAAAATCATGGCTAGGGTCAGGAGCACATTAGTCTTTAAGGTGACATCTTTTTATAGTCCCCGTTGATGCTGTTGAAAAAGGTACTTGCAATGAAGAAGTCGTTGGCCTTGAAAAATTCTATCATGTGGTCTCTGATGCTGTTTCCATCAAGTTCATATTTTCCAACTACCAATCCTTCTTCTTTGTTTCCAAGTTTCACATTCCGATCACCAGTAATTACGAATGCATTGTGATTGCATGTTTGGTAGATTAAGACTGCAAAAGTTGGTAGAAATCATTTTTTTTTAATCTTTGTCATTAGTGGTTGGTGCATAAATTTGAATAATAGTTGTATTAACTGGCTCTCCTTGGAGGTATATGGATATTATGCCATCACTGACACTGTTGTACTTCAGGGTAGATGTCGAAATGTTTTTTTCCCAATGAATATGACACCATTCTCTTTAATTTTTCAGTTCTGTCATAGTAGACCATATGCCTGTCCTATTCAAAATGGAGTAAGAGTACTTGGAATTTTCTTTTCTTGTGATAACTATGTCTGCTATTGATATCAAAATTACTTTGGCATTATGAAAAGAAATAGATAATATTCCTTCCCTTAAATTTCCTGAAATTGTTCCTTCCTTTAAATTTGTCTGTACTCATGCTCACCAACTCTCTCTTCTCATTTCCATCTGAGGTTAGTCCAATCAGGCTCTTGCTCTGCATGCAACAGAAACTGCTCCTGAGGTGTTACCAAAGTCCTCTACCATGTTATGTACAGACTTCAATTCTCCATCTGTAGTCACCTCGCCTGTCAGCAACATTGGCTAAGTTTAGTCCTCATTGGAATAGCTTCTTCTCCTGGTATAATAGGCTGGATAATTGCCCCAAAGACAAATGGCCTAATCTGTGGGACCTGTAAATATTGCCTTATTAGGGAAAAGGTTCTTTGCAGATGTGATTAAATTATGGTCTTATCCTGGGTTATCTTGAGCTCTAAATGCAATCATGTATGTCTTCATAAGAGACATGAAGAGAGAGATTTGACATATTCAGAAGAGAAGGTAATGTGATGACAGAGGCAGGGATTGGTATGATGGGACCACAAATATAGGGAAGCCTGAAACCAACAGAAGCTCAAAGAGACAACAAATAGATCTGACTGTGGAGTCTCTGGAGGGAGCAATGCTCTGCAAACACCTTGATTTTGGCACAGTAAAAGTAATTTCAGACTTCTAGCCTCTAATGTCATTGTGGAATGACATCAAAGACATCATACATGAAGAAAGCAAGAGGTCATTAAAAAGACAGGAAACAAAGACCAAAATCACTGTCAGAAGAGACTCTGAAACCTGCTCTTGAATGTCAAGTAGCTAAAGCAAAAGAAAAAATAATGAAGTAAAAGAGCTGAACAGGAGATTTCAAAGGGCAGTTTGAGAAGACAAAGTGAAGTATTATAACGACAAGTGCAAAGACCTGAAGATGGAACAACAAAAGGAACGAGCATGTTCTGCATTTCTCAAGCTGAAAGAGATGAAGGAGAACCCAAGCCTTGTGTTGCAATACTGAAGAATTGTATGGGGAAACGTGGGAAACCCTGGTGGCATAATGGTTAAGTGCTACAGCTGCTAACTAAAATGTTGGCAGTTAGAATCCACCAGGCATTCCTTGGAAACTCTATGGGGCAGTTCTGCTCTGTCCTATAGGGTCGTTATGAGTCAGAGTCAATTCAATGGGAATGGGTTTGTTTTTTGATTTGTATGAGTAAAATGTCAAATGACTCAGGAAGCATCAAAAGAAGATGGAAGGAATACAGTCAGTATACCAAAAAAGAATTGGTCTACTTTCAACCCAGGAATCAATGGTACCGAAGAAAGAAGTCCAAGATGTACTGAAGGCATTGGTGAAAAACAAGGCTTCAAGAACTGATGGAATGCCAATTTAGATGTTTCAACAAACAGATGCAGCCTGGAAGTACTCAGTCATCTATGTCAAGAAATTTGAAGACAACTACCTGGCCAACTGACTGGAAGAGATCTATATTTATGCCTATTCCCAAGAAAGGTGATCCAACCGAACGCAGAAATTATTGAACAATATCGTTAATATCACATGCAAGCAAAATTTTCCTGAAGATCATTCAAAAGTAGCTTCAGCAGTGTATCGACAGGGAACTGACAGAAATTCAAACCTGATTCCAGAGAGGATGTGGAGCCAATGATATCATTGCTGATGTCATATGCATCCTGGATGAAAGCAGAGAATACCAGAAGGGTGTTTACCTGTGTTTTATTGACTATGCAAAGGCATTCGATTGTGTGAAACATAACAAATTATGGATAACATTGCAAAGAATGGGAATTTGAGAACACTTAATTGTGCTCACCGGGGACCCGTACATAGATCAAGGGGCAGTCAGTCAAACAGAACAAGGGAATACCGCATAGTGTAAAGTCAGGAAAATGTGTCAGGGTTGTTTCCTTTCACCATAGCTATTCAATCTGTATGCTGAAAAAATAATCCTAAAAGCTGGACTATATGAAGAAGAATGGGGCACAGGATCAGAGGAAGACTCATGTACAACCTGTGTTATGCAGATGACACAACCTTGCTTACTAAAAGTGAAGAGGACTTGAAGCACTTACTCAAGAAGATCAAAGACCACAGCTTTCAGTATGGATTACACATCAACATAAAAAAAAAAAAAATTAAGAAGGCAAAAATCCTCACAACTGGACCAATAAGCAACATCATGATAAACAGGGAAAAGGTTGATGTTGTCAAAGATTTCATTTTACTCGGATTTACAATCAACACCCACAGAGGCAGCAGTCAAGAAATCAAAAGACTCGTTGCATTGGGCAAATCTGCTGCAAAAGACCTCTTTAACGTGTTGAAAAGCAAAGATGTTACCTTGAAGACTAAGGTGCGCCTGACCCAAGCCATGGTGTTTTCAGTTGCCTCCTATGCATGTGAAAGCTGGACGATGAATGAGGAAGACCAAAGAAGAATTGACGCCTTTGAATTGTGGCCTTGGAGAAGAACATTGAATATATGGTGAACTGCTAAAAGAATAAACAAATCTGTCTTGGAAGAAGTACAAACAGAGCGCTCCTTAGAAGCAAGGGTGGTGAGACTACATCTCCCATACTTTGGACATGTTGTCGGGAGGGATCGGTCCCTGGAGAAGGACATAATGCTTGGTAAAATAGAAGTTCAGCAAAAAAGAGGAAGGCCCTCAGTGAGATGAACTGACACAGTGGCTGCAACAATGGGCTGAAGCATAGCAATGATTGTGAGTATGGTGTAGGCCTGGGCGGGGTTTTGTTCTGTTGGACATAGGGCCACTATGAGTCAGTATGGACTCGATGACACCTAACAACAACAACAACAACATGGGCAGTGATGTGAAAAAAAATGTGTATTGAAGCTACTACTATGAATTTGAGAAAGGTTAGTAGCAAATTCTAAAAAAAGAATAAAACTTTTGTGACATGCTAAGCCCATATTGATTACAGAGAATACTTTACAAAGAGCTGAATACAATATGCAGAAACCAGATCAACCTTTAGTGAACCATATTTAGAACCAGCTCTTACAGCTGGCATTTTTTAGGATTGAAGTTGATAAAGTTGAACTGATAAATATTATCACTTGTATTTGTACAGATATGTATACCAATATAATAAACTGTATTTTTGAGCCTAAACATGATGTCAGTCTCCCTGATATTTTTGTTGGAAGAGGGATGCCTTTGAATATACTGTAAAAAAAGAAGGCTAGAATCTAATTACAGAAATGTTCTGTGTCCCTGTGTGCATGGTACTTGCAATGGATGTGAACAGAAAGACTTGGAGGAAAAAGGATGCCATATCCCTGGTGCAGGAATCAGCCAATGCTAGGTTTTTCTTTCTCTGAGCCTTTCTCCTTAAGGATTTTCACTAGCCTGGGATCAGAATGGCAACAAAAGAATCTGACTAATGAGGAGCTTTGGACATTGCTCCCTCAATGGCTACAGAGATTACAAACTGTCTATGACACACAACAGCCTTGCCCAGGTCAGTAAGCAGCACACCTGAGAAAAACAGATCATTATTTTTGCACAAAAGCCGGGTATTTCTATCTTTCTGTGCTCCCTGAGCATGGCACTTTCATTTTTATCCTTCAGTCTCCAGAGGGGAACTTAATATCACTCTTTAGTGTTGGCACCGAAGTAATCTGAAGTTCCCTAGTTTATGCTTTGCAAATAGGGAGAGATCTTTGTCTACCAGTCCATCTGGGGGCAGCTGTGAGGTAGGTACTTGCAGAAGATGAGCAGAATGGAGTCATTTGTGAGGCGTTTGCCTAGTTGTCCATCCTCTTCACATGTTTCCTTTTACCTTTGCACCAATACTTGAACAGATCTTATTCTGCTAATGTCCTACTCTGACCCTAAAATTCCAGGAACTTTTCCCATCTCAACACATACTTGACCTTGCTCAATTTTGTTGAATGTTCTAGATTTTTCCAAAATTTTATTTAGTATTGTTTTGAGAGAACAGGGGTGTATGGTAATCTTCTCCTTACTTTTTTATATATGATTTTTAACATTCCTTTGTACGGAAAATCATTTGGCTTCACCCTGTTACCTGGTTATGAGAACTCTGTGGGAAGAGGTGGAAACCAGGCAGAACCCACAGGCTAAATCAGCCATATATCTGTTTCCGTTTATTAATCAATGAAGTATTTTAACCGGGACAACAGCACAGAGGAACAGGAGAAATACCCACGTATTTATGTTTCCAGAATTTAAAAATACTGAAATTTTGCCATAATGAGTATCTTCTTAAATTAACAAAATAGTAAGAAAAAAGAGGACATAGTCTTTTTATTTCTGTCCAACCCCTTCCTTTGCTTCCCAGAGGCAACTACAGTCTTAAATTTGATGACTTCCTAGGCAGTAGGATATTCAATAATTTAAACTTGAGGAACTGGTTAGTGGAGTCGAGAGCAGGACTGAGAGAAAAAAAGTAAAAGAGGAAGGGAAGAAAGAAGTGGAGGAAAAACAGAAACAGAGAGCATAGAGAAAGATTTGTAATTTTCATTTTGTTTCACAACATAGATATGCGACTTGCTCTAAAATGAGATACTTCGTACATCTATTATGTGTCTCATCATGTTTATTTTTTTCATCAGACTCATCAGCAACATGGAATTAGAAAACCAAACATGTGAAAACCAAGAAGGATTCCTCCCCCTCTCCTCTCAGACAATCCAGAACTACAGCCCCTCTTCTTTAGGCTGTTTCCATCCATGTACCCATTCATGTACCTGGTCTCAGGAACCTGGTCTTCATCCTGGACGTCAAGTTGAATCCCACCTCTGCTCTGTAGTAGCTGTCTGACCTTTGACAACTTGCTTCCAAGCTCAGTATCCTCATCTATAAAGTTGGCATAAATACATTAGATACCTCAACTTTTACCAATGACACAAACAGGGTCAAACATTAAAAACAATTATCACTCCTAACAAAGGTTTCAGAGATGGAGTAGGTTCAGGCACAGAACTACAGTGTTGCATTTTCACTCTTCATATGTTTGTTTCTTCCTAAGGTTATTCTCTTTATGGTCACCAAAGGCACATAGGTCATTTCAGAAATAATAATAGAAACAGAAAACTGACTGCTTCTATTTGGTCTCTTTGTAATGGAGAGATAATTTTCCCAAGGAATCGTTTAGAAGATAGCCTATACTATCAGCCTGGTATGGGATATATGTCCCTTTCAACACTAATTACCAGCAAGAGAAATTTCATTAACATGGGAGGCTTACACTAAGCCTCGTGCTGGGAAAGTCTGATGTAGAGTCAAGCACCATAGTAACTGCACGTGCTCACTATAATGCCACTACCTGTCTGTCAGTGTGTTGTACGGTGGTGGCTTGCATGTTGCTACAATGCTGGAAGCTATGGCACAAGTATTTCAAACATCAGCAGGTCACCCATAGTGGGCAGGCTTCAGTGAAACTTCCAGAGTAATACAGACAAGGAAGAAAGGCCTGGTAATCTACTTCTAAAAATCAGCCAGTGAAAACCCAATGGAGAACAAAATATTGTCTGAGTTTTCAACTCACTTACTTTGGATGCATCATCAGAAGGGATTAATCACTAGAAGGACTTCATGTCTGAGAAAGTTGAGGGACAGCAAAGGCCTGGGAAACCTTCAAGGTGATGGATTAACAATGGCCACTACAATGGTCTCAAATATAACCACCATGAAGATGCCACAAGATTGCAATGCATTTCATTGGGTTATACATGAGATCCCAAATAGTGAGTGCTGACTCAATAGAAATTAACGACAATAAATATAATGCTTGCCAGCTAATAAGTACTCAAATAAAGTACTCAGTGAATGTGAGCCAGCACAACTTTCTTCCAGGTCTGGCATCCTCATTCTGGTCCTTTCTTTCCTGCTGCTTTCACATATTTTTAAGCACTTGCTTCAGCACTTAGCTAAGCAGAGTGCCTTTAACTGTTAGCACCATTTGAGAATGACTCACTAGAAGAGAACCTCTGCACCCAAGGGCCCACCTCCTCACAGTGTTGCATCCAATGCATGATCTACACACCTTTTAAAGGCCTGATTCTCTTACCCCAACTGGCATAACCCTGAAGGGCCATTCCAGCTCCAGAGCTCCCTGCTGATCTCAAGACTTCATCACAACTCAGTTTCTTCCTCTGCCCAATCCTTCCTCCTTCCCTTTCCTTTCACAGGTGCTGGTCCAAGGAGCACTCCCTAACAAACCTTTGACATCCTAATCTCTGCTTAAGTGGAGTAGACAGGAAGCCATGAAACCCAACCTGATGCAATAAGAACAGCATGACTTAGGTGCTGATAAGTGCTATGGAGATCACACATGAGGAGAGAGCGTAAGAAAACGTGAAGGTGCTGTGATTTAGATAGAGGGCCAGAGGATGCCTCACTGAGAAATTGACTTTCAAGAAAAGGAAGAGTGAGAGTGAACACTGTGGTTGTATGGAGAAAGAACCAACCTTGCATGCCAGGAATTAAACTAAATTCAGCAGAAGTATTATTTTTTTCCACTTTTTGCTAGATTTGATTTTTTGAAATTCCATTAGCATTTTGCCGATCACCAATTCTGTCCTCCCATTTCTACCTGAGTTCAGTTCAATCAGACCCTTGACCCTGCATGCAATAGAAAGGGCTCCTGAGAGTCATCAAGATTCTCTACCTTGTTAAATCCTGGCTTCAGTTCTGCATCTCTCACTTACTTTGCTTGTCACCAGCCTTGATTTAGCTTAGTACTTACTGGAATACTTTCTTCACTTGGTGTAATACATTACATAACAGCCCCAAAGATATCAGGTTCTAATCTGTGGAACTTGCAAATTTTACTGTGTTGGGGAAAAGGTTCTTTGCAGATGGGATAAAGGGTTATCTGAGTAGGCCGTAAATGCAATCAGAAATATCTTTATAAGAGAGATTAGAGAGAGATTTGACTCAGACAGAAGGAAAGGTAATATGCCCATTGAGGCAAGGATGGTGTGATGAGGCCAGAAGCCAAAGAAAAGCTGAAGCCACCAGAAGCTCAAAGAGGCAACAGATTTGCCTAGTGAATCTCTAGAGGAGCAGTACTCTGCATACACCTTCATTTCGGAACAGTGAAACTGATTGCAGACTTCTGTCCTCCAGAAGTGTGAGAGAATTTATTTCTGTTGTATTATGCCATCACGTTTGTGCTCATCTTTACAGAAGTCACAAGAAACTAATACACCTGGCTTTCAGCAAGTTACATTATCTTGGTTTTGCTCCTGCTTCCCTGGCTACTAGTTCTCAGTTTCCTTGGATGTGTCTTTCTCATGTTCCCAACCTCACACACTGGAGTGTCTGAAAGTTCAGTCCTAACTCTCTTTTCTTTAACTACGTTGACTCCTTGGCAGTAACATCCAGACTCAAGGCTTTAAAAGTTATCTAACTCTAATAACTCCCAAATTTATGTCTCCAGAGAGGATCAGTTCCCTAAATTCCAGACTTATATATAACGTTCCCGTATATAACATTCTAGACTTATACACACCTGCCCGCTTGGCCTCTCCAACAGACATCTTAAACTCAACTTACCCAAAACTACAACCCTGATATTAAACTCCTAGATATGCATTTCCCACAGTCTTTCCTATCACAGTGAATAATAACACATTTTTTTCAGGTGCTGAGCAGTTCTCTCCAACTGAGCTTCATCTTTTATTCCTCTCTCTTTCTTGCTCTCTGTGCCCAATTTTTCAGAAAACCCTGTTGCCTATACCACCAAAAGACATCCATAATACCACCAAATCTTAACACCTCTACAATTACCACCATACAATTACCACCATGGTGTAAGCCACCATCATTTAGGATTACTACAAAAGCACTACACATGGCCATCCTGCATTTGCCCTTTCCATCAGGATGCTCTTTGTATAATTTGCCTAACACTACCCCTTTGATTTTATCTTTTTCTTCTCCTCATCGCACACCAAGTACAATCAGAGAAAAAAATCAAGATTCAGAACTTGCCTGAATGTTCTGAATCTTGACTTTTTTTCTCTGATTATACTTGTTGTTGGTTCTTATTTTTGCATTGCTATTCTTTCCGGCTATGTAAATCACAAATTTCATATTCTCTTCAATTTTAAAGTTTTTTTTTTCTCCCTTTTCACCGATGTGGTCACTCTTTCTGTCTAACAGGTTCAGGGTAGCTCTCACTAATCACCAACACTCAACCCATGAGCTCCATTTCCTACCTCTTCCTGTTGGTAATAGTGAGAAAATCACAAATCCAGCCACAAAGACAGTAGGGAGCTTGGCTCAATTTCTTCCTGAAGGCTTTTAAGAAACTTTTAGTTGATCAAAATCCGCAGTCATGGGCCAAGCAACGTCCACAATTTTTGTGTTCACTCACACTTCTCAAATCAAGTAACACCACCTCTGACCTTGGCTTCAAATATCTAATCCTTTCTAGAGCATTTAGCCCTTATCACCTGGAAAGAGCAATCTTCCACCTAAAATTCTTTGCTAAGGCCATAAATTTGGAGGTGCAGCCTACTTATCATTTTGTGTTTGAGTTCTGATTATGGTACCTGAAAAGTTAATCTTGTTTTTTTGGTTATCATTTTTGTATTATTTTTCTTCCCGGCTATTAAAATAATGACTGGCAGATTCTATTTGAGTGGGAAGATTCCAGTAGAAATTTACATTTGTATTATGCCATATGCTTGAAATAAATGAGGTTAAGATGGTGAAGAGTGACACTATAATGCCATCTTGTCTCAAATTGTTTCTCAAATAACATATTGAGAATGCTATAGATTAGCAAGCAAAATTTATATGGAAACAATTAACATGTAGTAAAATAAATTGATAAATTCATGAGTATACTGAATTCATTAAAGACGAAGGTTTTTAAGTGAATATTCACATGGAATACCATCTTCATCTATTAAATAATGGTTTTCATCTAACTAAATCTACTGAGAATGTGGATAAACCTGCATACTAGTGCCTAGCCAGTGAAAATGTGATTTCTCACAACTCCATTAAAAATCAAGAGCCAAAATATCAACCCACATTCCACGAATATTGAGAAAAATGTGCATAAATATTTTTGGGACACAACTGGAAAAGTTGATTATGAAACTCTAGAAAAGGAGTAATAGGACTGTCTATACTAATCACAGTCAGAATTCACCAGACAGAATGACTTACAATATGCTCTATGAACATATACAGAATAAAGAGTAAGGATCAGGGAATATTCAATGACACTTAGAAAGAAACAAGACTATGTATTTGCATTTTAAAATAACTTACCTATATTTCTAAATATATTATTTGTACCCTCATACATAAATTATATTGTCACACCTAAAATTGGAATCAGGCTTTTTAACATCACTACTAAGGTGGATATGCTTTCAATTGTACCTAAAAAATGTTGTGATGCAATTAGAGAAGGATGGTGTATCCTTATGTAAAAGGTATGTGATGTGGAACTAAAAGAAACAGGTAGAGAGAGAGAAATGGCATACAGCTGGTCTCCCAGAGGCTGGGATTCAGCCACATTTAATTCTACCTTCTATTTTCTTGGTCTTTAAAGATTTGCTCTGTCCTGGGATCAGAATGACAAGAAAAGTGTTTAGTTAATGAGGAGCTTTGGATATTGAGCCCACAGGGACATAGAGACCTCAAATAGTCTACCTGTGGCCACCTCATTCAATAGTCCCCTTCCAGTGAGGAAGCAGCACACCCGAGACTCTAGCCACAGATGATTCTCTTGCCCAGGAGCCTGGTGCCTCACTTGGTCCCTCTGCCTTTCCGAAGGATAGATCTCCCATCTACATCATCCAACATCCAGGGCTGATGTCAATCATCATTCCTCAATGATGCCAGCCAGGTAACATAAATCCCTTAGTTAATATTTAGAAGTGAGGACAAATATTTTAATAGAGGAACATATAGAGGAATGATGCCTGTGAAAATAGTGTGTGCATGAAATGATTGGAATCAAGACATCTCAACTCCTGTCTAACTGTCTTCCATCTTCCTGACAACATGTTTCCTTGTATCTTTGCACCAATAGCAAGGAGCTGTCATTCTGCTACTGTCCTCCTGACCATTTTCCTCCTGAAAAGAAATCTGCCCCTTCTCAATCATGATGACTATTTTAAAATTCTCTGATATTTACTAGCATTCTTGTGGTGGCAAAAGTAGATTTATCAGCTTAACCTTATCTTCCCATTCCTAGTTGTTAGCACACATTTTTCTTACAGGTTTCCCCCACTATCTGAAAATAGAGTGTTCCTACAAAAGCTTTCATCAGTTGAAATGGCCTTAAGTGAAGAAGCCATTACCACTAATTTATATGGGAAAAAATTTTGAGCATTCTCAGACCCCAAAATAACACACCAAATCATACAAAATAACACATATAACCTAAAATAAAACTAACATACAGTGTTCACAGACGCAGTTCAAAGGTATGACAACCGCTGAGTGTAGTTTTCAGGAAAGGGGCTTGGGGATGGACTCTCATTGCTAGCAGGTGTGCAATACCTCTTTACAGAATCGTTGAAAAAAAAACACTGAAGGTGAGTTTTGTTTTTGATCTCTATTTTTTTAAGCAAAATACTCTTTGAACTTCTTTCAGTTAGTGAAGAAAACAGGTACTGATGTGAATCTTTCAAAAAGTAAAGTAGCATAACATGAACTTTCAAAAAGGAGGGAATACTTGTATTTCTGTTGCCCAGTTCTAATTTTGAAAGACAGCAATTGTGTCTGAGACAGTCTTATCAGGCTGCCTCCGGAATATGTTTCTCTTTCCACAATTACCAAATATTTAAAATGCTAATAAGAGCACAAAGAATGTAATAAAAAAATGACCACCCCCTCACTCCTTTCCAAAATAATAAATAAGTGTTGATACCCTGCTATATCAGCTTCTCCACTTTTTTTAAATAACCGAACAATATACATGCAGAAGGCAACACCTTTATATTCCCGCCCATTCCTCTTGTTTCCATCCTAAGATGCTGCTTCCTGACATTTGATTGTCAGTCGCCTCAATCTTTTCCACCAGATTCATCAACAATATGGAACCGAGAAACCAAACAGATGTTTCAGAATTCCTTCTCCTGGCACTGACAGAGGATCAGGAACTGCAACTTCTCCTTTTTAGCCTGTTTCTGTCCATATATTTGGTCACCGTCCTGGGAAACCTGCTCATCATCCTGGCCGTCAGCTCTGACCCCCACCTCCACACCCCCATGTACTTCTTTCTTTCCAATCTCTCATTTACTGACATCTGTCTCAGCACCACCACGCTCCCAAAGATGCTGGTAAACCTCCAAGCAAAAAATCAGAGCATCACTTATGCAGGATGCCTCACCCAGGTCTGCTTTGTCATGATTTTTAGTACTTTGGAAAATTTTTTCCTTGGAGTAATGGCCTATGACCGCTATGTGGCCATTTGTCACCCACTGAGGTACATGGTCATCATGGATGCCCACTTCTGTGGCCTGCTGATTCTAGTCTCCTTGCTCGTTAGCATTGTGGATGCCCTGCTCCACAGTCTGATATTGTTGAGTCTGTCCTTCTGCACAGATCTGGAAATGCTTTACTTATTTTGTGAAGTTTTTCAGGTCATCAAAGTTGCCTGTTCTGAAACTCTCACCAATAACATCAATCTTATATTTTACAGCTAGCATACTGGGTGTTCTTCCTTTCTCTGGAATCATTTTCTCTTATACTGAAATTGTCTCTTCCATTTTGAGAATGCCATCAGCAGGTGGAAAGTATAAAGCTTTTTCTACCTGTGGGTCTCACCTCTCAGTTGTTTTCTTATTCTATGGGACAGCTTTTGGTTCATATATAAGTACGACATTTACACTCTCTTCCAAGAAAACTGCAGTAGCTTCAATGCTGTACGCTATGGTAACTCCCATGATGAACCCCTTCATCTACAGCCTGAGAAACAGGGACATGAAGGCAGCCTTGAGGAGTGTTATCAGGGGCACAACTGCTTTTCAGTGATTATATTATGAGCTTTGGTTTGGGATTTCTAAATTTCATCAAAGTGACAGGATACTCTTGAGCCAGAATGCTTGATTTTGCCCCACCACGTTCTTCTAAAATGAAGAGATAACATAATGGCTAGGTGTAATTCAACTTGGGATTGAAACCTGACTTTGCTCTTTTTGTAGCTTTGTGGTGTCAGATAAATGATTTCAACTCCAAGGCTTTGTTTCTATTAAGAAAGCATAACCCTGACTCTGAGTGTCCAAACAACAGAGCGTTATCTTTCATTACAAGGATGTCAGAGATTCGAAATGCACAGGAACAGAACATTAAGACTTCATTCATTTCCTCATGAAATGCCCTCATCCTAGAAATCGTTCCACTTGTTGTGTGACTGCAACAGACTCAGGCGTCATATCCAGACATCATGCATACAGACACAAAACTGACATCTCTGGACCTATTGTTAATGTTGTTAGGTGCCATTGAGTCGATTGCAACTCATAGTGACCCTATGTACAACAGAAATTTTTTGATAAAAATTGTTAATAGAGTACATACTGTTAATAGACTTTCCCATAGAATCGTATAGGAGACATCTGCTCCCATCTGATCACTGAGAATAGCATATATCTGTTTCTAATCACGTATCTGTTTGGGAGATACTAGTTATTATGAGAGCCGTAGATTGACCATGTAGTGTATTTTTTGCTGTTGGGAAGTTAATTCTTATAACCACTACAAGCACTTAATATAATGCCTGGCACATAATACTCAATAAAATTTAACTAGGACCATTATGTTTTGTATTTGGCCATAATTTATAAGGCTTATTATACTTTGCTCTGACATATTTTTACCACTTCCTTCAGTACTTTTATTAGTTTACCATTATTGCAATAGCTATTAGTAGGTTTTACCTGTTTTAGCAATAAAGTCAAATGAATAATTATTGAGTTAGGCAGAGTAGAATTGGTCATCTTTTTTGGAAACATATTTGACTTGATCCTTACTCATTGATTTATTGACCAGAGTATCTATGATATTTTACTTTTCTCCTTAGCTACCTTATTTAGCAGTTTTTCTTTCTTATCTCTGGTGAGTCAACACAGAGATTGAGTAAAATTAATTGAACCATTGAAGCCTTAGAGGGTTGGCTGCTGTCTTAGGGATCTCATGGAAAATTCTGTAATGTGTAATTATGAGGAAAACAGTTTTTCTATGGACATGGACTTTATTTTGAGGAAGACATGTGGAGTGTAAAATGGAATGAGACAAAAGGGAAGTTGGCAGGCTTAGGGTGATCAGTTTTCCCACAACCACGAAGAATCAGGATTATCACTCAGAATCATCTCTGTGGTGTTGAGCTGAGAATAAAATAGACCTTGGAGGTGAATTAATGGAGTGTCTGGAGTGCCTTCTGGTCATCCTTGATGGTGGTGGTGGGATTGTGTTTGGCACTAAACCGGGAAGTCAGCTCATCACCAGGCACACCAGGTGTATTGTATTGCAAAGTTGTCTCCATTTATGTCCATAAAACACTTGCAGAGATGAGTCACCTGAGACCTTGTTCATACTGCTTGTTTCCATACCTCACCCACTACCTACTGGCTTTGATATCTGGGGAGATGTTTGTAGGATGAACATTCTAAATAATTACTTTTTTGACATTTTGATGTATGCTGAAGTTTGACGAGCATGACTTGAATATTAGAAGAATATGAGAGAATGGATTTAGAATCTAGAATATGAAAGAATCCAGAAAGTGGAATCTTTTCCATTTTACTTATTATTAATATATCATATGCAAATACTGTATAAAATGTATCAGTAGTTTTTAAAGAATTGTAATATAATGAGGAATCATATACCCATGACCTAGGTTATGAAATAATGACATCACCACATAATCCAATGAATAGTCTCCTAGTCTTATTGCCTTCTACCCTCCCAGTGGCAAACACTATCCTGAATTTGGTATTTATCACTTTCTCCTATGTTCTTCTATTTTGTTGAATTTTATTGTTATGGATTTAATTATGCCTCCTAAAAAGATAGGTTGTGGTCCTAACTCCTGGTACCTGCAAACGTGACTTTGTTTGGAAATAAGATCTTTGAAGATGTTACCTGTTAATATGAGGTCATGCTGGAGTAGGGAGAGTCCTAAACCAATATGAGTGTTATCTTTATAAAAGAGAAGATATTGAGACAGAGAGTCAAAGAGGGAGGATGTCTTGTGAAGACAAAGGAAGATATGGAGTGAAGCTGCGGCTGCAAGCCAAAGAATTCATAGGGATACCAGAAGTTGGGACAGACAAGAAAGGATCTTCCCCTGGAGATTCAGAGGGGACATAGTCCTGTTGACAACCTGAATTTGGAGTTCTAGCCTACAGAACTTGGAGACAATAATGTTTTTCTCATTTTAAACCACCCACTTCTGTGATAGTTTGATATTGCAGCCATATATAATTAATGTTGTTGTTGTTGTTGGATGTCGTCCAGTCAATTCCAACTCATAACAACCTGTAATCTTTATGAAAGCAAATTACCTCTTCTTCCTCTCAGAGGGCAGCAGTGTGGTTTTGAGCCACGAGCTTTTTGGCTAGCAGCCAAGCATTCAACCACTGAGCCAAGAAATGTCATTTGATAGACCTGTGAAATTGCCAGTTTTTGTATTTTTGCTACAATACTGGCAATGTGACTGAAGGGAAGTTTTTAGTCATTCCTAGGTGCATTCCTGTCTGATTTATAAATTTGCCTATTTCTAAATTTATTAGTAGTGAAATTTTAATGAATGAATTCTGTGTCCTGATTGTGCTTTTGAAATTTAATCATGTTGCTGCATGTAATCTTAATTCATTTATTTTCAATTCTGTATATTTTTACATTACGTATGTGACGTTACAAAATATGTATCCCTTCTGATGTTGATGAAATTTTTTTTATTGTACTTTAGATGAAAGTTTGCAGAACAAACTAGTTTCTCATAAAACAGTATACACATTGTTGTATGACATTGGTTAATAACCCCACAACATGTCAACACTCTCCCTTTTTAACCCTGGGTTCCCTAATACCAGCTTTCCTGTTCCCTCCTGCCTGCCAGTCCCTGCCTTAGAGCTGGTGTGCCCCTTTAGTCTTGTTTTGTTCCATGGGCCTATTCAACCTTTGGCTGAAGGGTAAACCTCAGGAGTGACCTCATTACTGAGCTGAATGGGTGTCCGGGGCCCATACTCTCAGGGTTTCTCCAGTTCCTGTCAGGCCAAGCAACTCTGGCCCTTCTTTCTGAGTTAGAATTTTTTTCTACATTTTTGTCCAGCTCTGGCTAGGGCCCTCTATTTTAATTCCTAACAGAGCAGTATAGTGGTGGTAGCCAAGCACCAACTAGTTGTACTGCTCTTAGTCTCAAGGAGATCATGGTAGATATGGTCTATTAGTCTTTTGGACTAACCTTTTCCTTATATCTTTATCTTTCTTCATTCCTTCTTGCTCCCGAAGGGCTGAGACCAGTGGAGTATCTAGACGCCCACTCACAGGCTTTTAAACCCCAGACGCTACTCACCAAAGTAGAATGCAGAAGGTTTTCTTTATAAACTATGTTATGTCAATTGAGCTAGATGTTCCCCAAGACCATGGTCCCCACAGCCCTCAGCCCAACAATTCCACCCCTCAGGTAGATTGGATGTGTCTGTGGAGCTACCATGAGCTTGACTTGCCCAGGTTGTGCTGGCTTCCCCAGTTTTGTGTACTGTCTTACCCTTCACCAAAGTTACCACTTATCTATTGTCCATTAAGTGTTTTTCCATCCCCACATATCCCCTCCCTCATAACCATCAAATATTGTTTCTTTTTGTATGCAAACCTTTTCATGACTTTTTACACTAGTGTTCTCATACAATACTTGTCCTTTTGTGATTGACTTATTTCACTCAGAATAACGCCCTCCAGATTCCTTCATGTTATGAGATGCTTCACAGATTCATCATTGTTCTTTAACATTGCGTAATGCTCCATTGTGTGAATGTACCACAGTTCGTTTATCCATTCATCTGTTGATGGGAATCTGGGTTGTTTCCATCTTTTTGCTATTGTGAACAATGCTGCAATAAACATGGGTGTGCATATGTCTATTCCCGTGACGGTTCTTATTTCTCTAGGATGTATTTCTAGGAGTGGGATTGCAGGATCATATGGTATTTCTCTTTCTAGCTTTCTAAGGAAGTACCATATCATTTTCCAAATTGGTTGCATCATTTTGCATGCCCACCAGCAGTGAATAAGTGTTTCAATCTACCTGCAGCCTCTCCAACATTTGTTATTTCCTGTTGTATTGATTTGCACCAATAATGTCAGAATGAGATGGTATATCATTGTGGTTTTGATTTACATTTCTCTAATGGCTAGCGACCACAAACATTTCCTCATGTGTCTGTTAGCTGCTTGAATGTCTTATTTGGAGAAGTGTCTATTCATTTCCTTTGCCCATTTTTTAATTGGATTATTTGTCTTTTTGTTGTAGAAGTGTTAGATTTTCTTGTAGATTTTAGAGATTGGACCTTTGTCTGATTTATAATAGCCAAAATTTTTTCCAGTCTGTAGGTTCTCTTTTTACTCTTTTGGTGAAAACTTTTGATAAGCAGAAGTCTTTAACTTTTAGAAGATTCCAGTTAACTAGCTTATCCTCTGGAGCTTGTGTGTTGTTTTTGTGGTTTGTATCCTGTTAATGCTGTCTATTAGGGCCTCTAGCACTGATCTTATTTTTTTCTTCTATGAGCTTCATAGTTTTTGGCTTTATATTTAGGTCTTGGATCCATTTTGAGTTAGTTTTTGTATGTGGTGTGAGATATGGGTCCTGTTTCTTCTTCTTTTTTTTTTTTTTGCAAATGGACATCCACTTTTGCCTCACCATTTGTTAAAAAGGCTGTTTTTTCCCCATTCGATGGACTCTGGGCCCTTGTTGAAGATCAGGTGAACACAGGTGGATGGATTCACATCTGTGTTCTCAATTCTGTTCCATTGGTGCATATATCTGTTGTTGTACCAGTACCAGGCTGTTTTGACTACCGTAGCTGTATAGTAGGTTCTGAGATCAGGTGGTGCATGTCCTCCTACTTTACTCTTTGTCTTCAGTAGTGCTTTACTTATCCAGGGCTTCTTCTCTTCTATATGAAGTTAATGATATGTTTTTCCATCTCTTTAAAGAATGTTGTTGGTATTTCAATCGGTATTGCATTGTATTTGTAAACCACTTTGGGTAGAATTGTCTTTTCACAATGTTGAGTCTACCTATCCATGAGCATGGTATGTTTTTCCATTTATGTAGACCTTTTTTGGTTTCTTACAGTAGTGTTTTGTAGTTTTCTTTGCATACGTCTTTTATATCCCTGGTTAGATTTATTCCAAAGTATTTTTTTTTTAGGAGCTATCATAAATGGTATTTTTTTTTCTTGATTTCCTTTTCATTGTTCTCTTTATTGGTGTGTAGGAATCCAAATGATTTTTGTTATGTTTGTCTTGTATCTTGCAACTCTGCTGAATTTGTTAGTTGCAGTAGTTTTCTGATGGAGTCTTTTGTGTTTTTGATGTATAGTATCATATCATCCACAAATAGGGACATAATATAATTTGTTTTTTGAAATTTTATCATGGTAAGATATATATATATGTAAGAAAACTTTGCTATTTAAACCATATTTAAGTATGCAATTCAGTAACAATAAGTACTTGCAACTAGTTGCACAACCATTACCATTATCTACTTCATAATGGTTTTTATCACCCAAAATAGAAACCACATTTTGTTTATACATTCATTTGTTGATTGACACTTGAGATGCTTACACATCTGGGCTACTGTAAAAAATGCCACAATCATCGTTGATGTAAAGCAACTTGAGTCCCTGCTTACAAGTCTTTTGGATATACATGTGGGAGTAGATTTGCTGGGGTCATATGATAATTCTATGTTTAACTTTTGAAGAAACACAGAAGTGTTTTCCAAAACAGTGTGGAATTTTACATTCCCACCAGCAAAGGATGGGCATTTCAATTTCCCCACACCCTCATCAATACTTATTAATTTCTATTTTTCTGATAACAGCTATCCTGGTGGGTGTGAGAGGGATATCTCATTGTGGTTTTGATTTGTATTTCCATTATGACTATTGATGTTGAGCATCTTTCTATGTCCTTATTGGTCATTTGTACATCTTTGGAGAAATATCTATTTAAGTTCTTAGCTCATTTTCAAATTGGGTTGTCTTTTTGTCATGGAGCTGTAGGAGATCTTTCTGTATACTGGACATGAAAGCCTTATCAGATACATTGTTCTCAAATACTTTCTTACATTTTATAGGTTATCTCTTTCCTTGATAAGGTGCTTTAATGCACAAAAGTTTAATTTATTTTTACTTCTAATAGCATTTATTTAAAATATAATTCACAGGTAGGACCAAGTGGCTGGAATAGTCAGATGTTCCTGAGGTCCCTCTTACAACACAGACCCAAAAGAAAAAAACAAGTGAATCAATTATATATGACAATCTAGGAGCCCTTAACATCAAAGACAAAGTTGAGGAGACAGACTGAGTGGCAGGGGGAGGAAGAGACAGTTTAAAAGCAGTGAAGAGGTGCCAGACTTGATCTAGCCAGCACACTGTAGGCTGGAACATTTGGAGCATCTGGAGCCAGGAGGAAGTGGCACTTGATTGGTGAAAGTTAAGTGCAAGTGTCTAACCTACCACATGGGATGGAAATAACCCTTTTTCCTATAGGACTTATGTAAGGGAAAAATGCCTCTCTTCCCCTCATCTGCACCCTCCCTGCTTTGTTCTGGTGCTGGTCCAGCAGTGTTCAGCAGTTTCATGCCCCCTAGGCTAGAAGTGGAACCTGTTGCACCCAACCCAGTTCCTCAGCTTTGGGGAGGGAACAAATAAACAAATGAACAAACAAACAAAGGTGGCCACCAGCTCCACTAAGCTGGGAGCTCAAGGCTAACTGCACCCACACCATTCTTGCAAATTAAAAAAATCACTATGCCCCTTAAGCCAGGGACTCAGGACAGGCACTGTCCCTTTGCCTATAAGGGGTCCATGGTCTTTGAATGCCTTTCACTCCTGCCTAGAACTGCATGGGCCATTTCAACAGTGTTGGCCCTCATTAGTATAGTACAACAGGGTGTGTACCAGAAGCCTATTTTCAACTGCAACAACTAAGAGGGAGTGGTGGATTTGTAAGTTTTGACACCACCCTACCCATTAAGCAGGATCTTCAACCGACAACATCAGGGGCCTGAGGACTGGTGGCTTCACCCAATCCACCTAGCCATCCCCTAGAGGGATCTGAGAATAAGTGGTGCTTCTCCGTCCTTACAGCAAACAAACAGCATTGCATGCCCAAAGTTTTCCTGCAAAACCCACCCACCTATGCACTCTTGAGGACAGGGACACACATCCCACCTAGGCACTCAGGGGCAGCTATCAGCCCCCTACCTTGCCCAGCACATAACCACCTACTGCAGCCAGCTACCTGTGCCTGTACTCCGATCACCCATATGTAGCCCTGCCCATCTGGGACTGTAGGTGAGAGCCTGAACCACCTACTCAGTGACCGATGACCTGAACAGTTGAGCTGAGTCTACCCAAAAAAGTAAACTGATTCCTGGGCTCACACACCTAGTAGCAGCCCTAACCCCCTGGTGACAGGATGTGAGAGCTTCAAAGATGCCTATAATCAGGGTAGCCCATATGCACAGCCTATTTGGGCATATCAAGACAAAACAAAATAAGAAGCTAGGACACAATAAACAAATATACAATAAATAAATATAATAAATTATTAATGGCTCAGAGACAACAGTCAATATCAAATCACATAAAAAGGCAGACCATGATGGCTCCAGCTAGCAACCAAAACAAAGAAGCAGGAAACTTCATGCAGGAAGAGAAGGTCTTGGAATTACCAGAGGTAGAATTCAAAAGACTAATATATGGAGCTCTTCAAGAGATCAGAAAGGAGATCAGGCAAAACTCAGACCAAGCCAAAGAGCACACAGACAGAGCAATAGAGGAATTCAGGAAAGCTATACAAGAGCAGAATGACAAATTTAACAGGCTGCTAGAATCCATAGAGAGACAGAAAATAGAAATTCAAAAAACTGACAATAAAATTTCAGAATTAAACAACTCAGTAGAAAGTCATATGAGCAGAATTGAGGAAATGGAAGTCAGAATTAGTGAGACTGAACATAAAGCACTTGATAGCTGTTTACTCGAGGAAAAATCAGAAAAAAGAAAGAAAGAAACCTTAGGAATTATGTGAGACTCTATCAAGGGGAATAACCTATGAGTGATTGAAGTACCAAAACAGTTGGGGATAACAGAAAACACAGAGAGAATTCTTGAAGATTTGCTGCAGAAAACTTCCCTGATATCATGAAAGATGAGAAGATACCTACCCAAGAAACTGATCAAACTCCGCACAGGATAAATCTCAAAAGAAATTCACTAAGACATAAAATCAAACTTGCCAAAACCAAAGATAAAGATAGAACTTTAAGAGCAGCTACAGATAAACAAAAAGTTACCTACAAAGACAAGTCAATAAGAATAAGCTCAGAATACTCAGCTGAAACCATGCAGGCAAGAAGGCAATAGGATAACATATATAAAACCTGGAAGGAAAATAAAATTACCAGCCAAGAATTATATATCCAGCAAAACTATCTCTCAAATATGAAGACAAAATTAGGGCATTTCCAGATAAAGAGAAGCTAATAGAATTTGTACAAACCAGGCCAAAATTACAAGAAATACTAAAGGGAGCCACCTGGCTAGAGAATCAATGATACCAGATAAAAACCCAAGACTAGAACACAGGACAGAATAAACAGATAGGGAAGTCACAAAAATAAGTCAAAGCTAAAACACTGGAAATCAGGAAACAGAGATGTCAATATGTGAAAGATGACAACATTAAAATAGAAAAGAGGGACTAATAGTGTAGTGACAGAAGTTTCATATGGAGAGGAAGTTAAGGAATAAAAGGTTGATTTAAACTTACAAAAATACAGGTTATTTTTAGGGTAACCACAAAAGAAACTAACAAATCTACACACCAAAAGAAAAAAAAATAAAGACTCAGCAAATACAAAATCAACAACAGTGAAAAAGATGAAAAGGAAATACATAAAGAAAAATGACTCAGCACAAAGTGGATCAAAGAAATGGACAATACCATTAAAAAAAATCAAAATGGCAGCACTAAGCACAAAGCAAATACCTATCAATAATTACCTTGAATGTAAATGAACTAAATGCACCAATAAAGAGACAGAGAGTGGCAGAATGGATAAAAAATATGATCCATCTATATGCTGTCTAAGAGAGACATGCCTTAGACTCAGAGACACAAACTAAAATTCAAAGGATGGAAAAAAATACATATATTAAGCAAACAACAACCAAAAAAGAGTAGGGGTGGCAATATTAATCTCTGCCAAAATAGGCTTTAAAGCAAAATCCACCACAAAGCATAAGGGAGGGTACTACATAATGATTAAAGGCCCAACACACCAGGAGAACATAACTGTAATAAGTTTATATCCACCCAACAACAGGGCTCTGAAATATATAAAACAAACTCTAACAGCAGTGAAAAAAGAATAGACAGCTCCACAATAGTAGTAGGACTCTAATACGCCACTTTTGGCAAAGGGCAGAACATCTAGAAAGAAGCTCAATAAAGACACAGAAGATCTAAATGTCGCAGTCAACCAACTTGATCTCATACACATATACAGAACACTCCACCCAACAGCAGTCAAGTATACTTTCTTTTCCAATGCACATGAAACATTGTCCAGAACAGACCTCATATTAGACCACAAAACAAGCCTTAACAGAATCCAAAACATCGAAATATTACAAAGCATCTTTTCTGACTATAAAACCAAAAAAAGTAGAAATCAGCAACAGAAAAAGCAAGAAAAAAACAAAATCAAATACATGAAAAATGAAAAATATCTTGCTCAAAAACTACTGGGTTATAGAAGAAAGCATGGACGGAATACAGAGATTCATAGAATCAAATGAGAATGAAAACACATCCTACCAGAATCTTCGGGAAACAGCAAAAGCAATGCTCAAGGGTCAATTTATTGTAATAAATGCACACATGCAAAAAGAAGAAAGGGCCAAAATCAAGACATTAACCCTACAACTTGAACAAATAGAGCAGCAAAAGAAGCCCTCGGGTACCAGATGAAAGGGAAGCGTATAAATATAGAGAGAGAGTTTTATATTAAGGAAATGGCTCATGGAGTTTTAGAGGCTGGAATGTGGGTCAGGCTGGAGGCTTCTCCTGATTCATGTAGCAGCAGGGTCTGCGGAACCCAAGATCAGCAAGCCAGGCAGCAGGGCTCTGGCTCACAGTCTAGGAAGATGTACCAATTCGAAGATCGGCAGGCAAACGGCAGGCAAGCTGCTAGCACAAGTCCCAAGAACCAGACGTCAGATGATCAGGAGCCAACTGAAGGATTCAGTGTGAGCAAACCCCCCAAGCCTTGCTAGAAAGTCTACTTATGTTGAATGCAGACCACACCCCCAAGGAAACTCCATTTCAACTGATTGGCTACTCAGAGCAGTTCCCATCACGGAGGTGATCACACTATATGAATTTTTATCATGGAGGTGATCACATCATCATAAGACTGCCAAACTAGATCATATCTGCCAAACCTCTGAGAATCATGGCCCAGCCAAATTGACACACAACCTTAATGATCACAACCATTGACCGCCAGAATAAATAAGCCTGTCTTGGAAGAAGTACAACCAGAGTGCTCCTTGGGAGCAAGGATGGTGAACTTTCTTCTCAAGTACTTTGGACATACTATCAGCAGGGACCAGTCCCTAGTAAGGGACATCATGCTTGGTAAGATAGAAGGTCAGTGTAAAGAGGGAGACTCAATGAGATGGATTGACACAGTGGCTGCAACAACGGGCTCAAACACAGCAACCTTATGAAGATGGTGCAGGACCCGGCAGTGTTTCATTCTGTTGTACATAGGGTTATTATGAGTCGGAACTCACTTGACGATACCTAACAATCTAGCAACAATTTAGCCACACTGTCATATAAGGGAGCTGGCCGTGGTTATACTCAAATTTGTTAATTAGTGATATCCATTTCTGTCTCTTCAGGGCAACATTAGCATCCACTATACTCAATTTCATCATCTACGAAATGGCATAAATACATTGTCTTCGTGGCTTGAGATGAGTATAAGGTATCTGAACTTCATCAGTGAGGAATTCTTTGATTTTAAGAAGAAAAAGAACTGACTCTAATATCCTCAAACAATAGAGTTATATCTCACTACAGGGAAAGGCCTTCCAGAGGTAGAGAATGTACAGGGACAGGAGAGTAGGCTTCATCATAGAACTGGTCTCCCTCATGGTCATATTCATTGCTTTAGCAGATGATAGTGTCATATCCAGACATGATGTCCAGAGAGAAAATTTACTGTTCTTCATTGGATATATTGTTGATAGACCTGTCCATGGAGTCTTCAGAAGACATCTCCCCTGTATGAGTTAAATACCGGTTCCCCCAAAACATATATTAAGCCCTGGAACCTATGAATATTACCTGTTATAGTAAAAAAGTGAATAGTGTTGCCTGTAATTTTGGTGTCATATTTAAGAAACCATTTCCAATTCAAGTTCTTGAAGATTTGCCTCTATGTTTCCTTCTAAGAAGTCTATATTTTAGTGCATATATTCAGGTCTTGATCCATTCTGAGTTAATTTTTATATAAGCTATGAGGTAAGAATTCACTTTTACTCTTTTGCATGTGGCTATCCAGTTGTCTCAGTACCATTTGTTGAAGAGATTTTTATTTTCCTATTGAATGGTACTGGCACTAATTCTTTAATCTTCATATAAGAATTCTCTGTCTCCCTTGTTTTTCTCATCATTGTGCTTTTGAGATTCAAACCTCTTGTTGAGTGTAGCACTACCTAATTTATTGTCAATGCTGTGTGTTTTCACATTATATATAGTAATATCACAAAATTTCTCCTTTTTGATGTTCATGGGAATTTTGCTTACTAGTTTTCTGCTATTATGAATAGGGCTGTTTCAATAGTTCCATACATATCTTCTGGCAGAAATGAGCAAGAGTTTTATACTTGGAGGAGGGTAGTTATTGGGTATGGAGGAGCACCTATTATCCTTTGAGTAGTTACAAGGAGTTTCCTGAGTGGTTGAACTAATTTACACTAATGTTCAATGTTCCTTATGTTCACCTAATCACCAACACATTTTCATTTATCAATCCGCTGGGTGTAAAACATTATTTAATTGATTTCTATTTCTCTTATTATGTGATTGACAGGTTTTTCACGTATTATGGGCTGTTTATTTTTCCCCTTTTGTGAAATATCTGTTCATGGTGTTTCTTTTGAGTGGTTTATCTTTTTTCTTATTAATTTATAAGCTTTGTTTAATTGGGATATTAATACTTTGTTGGTTATATGCATGGAAAATTTCTTCTTAAGGTGTATGCTTTGTTTTGGATATCCTTTAGTGTTTTTGGCTGAACAGAAGGGCTTAGTTTTAACATGGTTGAATTTGTCAATATTTTTCTTAATGGTTTGTCCTCAATAGGTCTTGTTTATGAAACCTCTACGTATCTATCTTTATCTGAAATATTTATAGTATTACCTTCTACATTTGAAGGGTGAACCCACTGGAATAATTTTTGCCTTTGATGTGAGGCAGGAATTCAAATTCATTTTTATGTCCCTGAAACTTTTATTAAATTGCCCATCCATTCGTTGTAATGCCACGTCTTCATAAATAGTTACTATTACATGCTGGTCCTCTTCTGGGTTCTCTCTTCCAATCAACAAGTCTCTTGTTTCTATCCCTACACCATTGTCATGAATTTTAATTATTGTAGCATACCAATCAACCAAAAATAAGTTTGTTGTGGTAGCAAGAAATCCCAAAATCATAGTATGTTACAACTATTGTATCACAGTTAATTCCTCTCTGGGTAATTTGTAATTTATTTCAACAATATTGATAACAAAAAGTCACAATTTCAATCTATGGTCAGTAATGTGGGAAACAAAAAAGGTGTATATTGAAGTTACTACTATGAATTTGAAAAAACTTAGTAGCAAAATTCTAAAAAATGAGTAATATCTCTGTTACATGCTAAGTCCACGTTGATTACAGAAAACATATTAGAAACAGCTGAATACAACATGCAACCTTCAGTGAACCATACGTAGAACTGGCTCTTATAGCTGGAATTTTTTAGAGCTGAAGTCCATAAAGTTGAACTGATAAAAATTATCACCTGTCTCTATACAGGTAATATGTATACCAGTATAATAAACTGTATTTGTGACCCTAAGCATGATGTCAGTCTCCCTGGTATTTTTGTTGGAAAAGGGATGCATTCGAATATATCTGAAAAAAGGACTAGAATCTAATTATGGAAGTGCTCTGTGTACATTTGTGCATGGTACTTGCAATGGATGTGAGCAGAAAGACTTGGAAGAAAGACGATGGCATATCCCTGGTGAAGGAATCAGTCAATGCTAAGTTCTTCTTTCTCTGAGCCTTGCTCCTTAAAGATTTTCACTAGCCTGGGATCAGAATGACAACAAAAGAGTTTGACCAATGATGAGCTTTGGATACTGAAACTTCAAGGGTCACAGAGACTACGAATAGTCTGTCTATGACCACACACTCAATAGCCTTGCCCAGGTCAGTAGGTAGCACACCTAAAAAGAAGAGATCATCATTTCTTCACAAAAGCCTGGTCTTTCTGCGCTCCTTGAGTACAGCACTTCCATTTTTATCCTTTAATCTCTGGAGAACTTAATCTCACTCCTTAGTGCTAGCACCCAGGTAATCTGAAGATCCCTAGTTTATGTTTTCCAAATTGGGAGAGATCTTTGTCTAACAGTCCGTTTGGGGGCAGCTGTAAGATAGGTATTTGCAGGAGATGAGCAGAATGGAGTCACTTGTGAGACACATGCCTAATTGTCCATCCTCTTTATATACTTCTTTGTACCTTTGCACCAGTACTTGAACAGCTCTCATTATGCTAATATCCTACCCTGACCCTAAAATTCCTGGAACTTGCCCTTGTTCAATTTTGAACGTTCTAGATTTTTCCAAAATTTCCTTTAATGTTTTTTGAGAGCAGAGTTGTACGCTGATCTTCTTCTTACTTTTTTATATATCATTCTTAATATTCCTTTTGGTTTTCTCTCTGTTACCTGGTTATGAGAACTATGAGAGAAGAAGTGTGTCTTAGACATCTAGTGCTGCTATAACAGAAATACCACAAGTAGATGGCTTTAACAAAGAGAAACTTATTGTCTCACAGTCTGATTGACTGAAGTCTGAATTCAGGGTGCTAACTCCAGGGGAAGGCTTTCTGTCTGTGATGCATCTGGAGGAAGGTCCTTGTCATCAGTCTTCCCTTGGTCTGGGAGAATCTCAGCACAGGAACTTCAGGTCCAAAGGACACACTCTGCTCTTGGTGCTACTTTCTTGGTGGTATGAGGTCCCCGGTTCTCTGCTTGCTTCCCTTTCCATTTACCTTTTGAGAGATAAAAAGTGGTGCAGACCACACCCCAGGGAAACTCCATTTACATTGGATCAGGGATGTGACCTGGTAAATGTGTTACAATCCCACTCTAATCCTTTTTGACATAAAATTGCAATCACAAAATGGAGAATACTGGGATTCATGGCCTAACCAAGTTAATACACACATTTTTTTGGTAGGGGGACATAATTCTATCCATGACAAAGTGGAAAACTACACAGATTAAAAAAAAAAAAACTTTTTTTTTATATTCAGATATCACAGGCTAAATCAGCCATTTACCTGTTTCCCTTTATTGATCAATGAACTATTTTAACAGGCACAAAAGCACAGAACAATAGGAGAAATACCCACATATATGTTTCCAGAATTTAAAAAATGCTGATATTTTGTCATAACAACTATCTTCTTAAATTAATACAATAGTATGCATAAAGAGGACTTTTTTTTTTATTCCTGCCCATTCTTCTCCTTTGCTTCCCAGAGGCAGCTATAGTCTTGAATTTGGTGATTTTCTAGGCAGTAGGATATTCAATAATTAAAATTTGAGGAATGAGGTAGTGGAGGAGAGAGGAGGCCTGAGAGAAAAAGAGTGAAAGAAGAAAGGAAGAAGGAAGTGGAGGAGAAAGAGAGAAAAACAGAGAAAGCATAGAGAAAGGTTTGTGATATTCATTTTGTTTCGCAAGATAGATGTGAGACTTCCTCTAAATGAGCACTCCTTGCATATCTATTACGTGTATCATCACCTCTATTTTTTTCCATCAGACTCATCAGCAACACGGAATCAGAACACTGAACATGGGAAAACCAAGCAAGATTCCTCCCACCTGGTTCTCTCAGAGAATCCAGTATGGCAGCCCCTCCTCTTTAGGCTGTTCCCATCCATGTACCTTGTCGTTGATCTTGAGAACCTGGTCTTCATCCTGGACATCAAGTTGAATCTTACCTCTGCTCAGTAGTAGCTGTTTGACATTCGACAATTTGCTTCCAAGCTCAGTATCATCATCTATAAAGTTGGCATAAACATATTAGTTCATGTGTTAGAGAAGGTTTGAGACACCTCAGCTTTATCAGTGGCACAAAAAGGGTCAAGCATTAAAAACAATTATCACTCCTAACAAGAGTCTCAGAGGTAGAATAGGTTCAGGCACAGAACTACAGGGTTGCATTTTCTCTCTTCACACGTTGGCTTCTTGCTGAGGTTGTTCTCCTCATGATCACCAAAGGCTGCAGCAGCACATAGGTCATCTCAGAAACAATAATAGGACAGAAAACTGACTGCCTCTATTTGGTCTCTTTGTAACAGAGAAATAATCTTCCCAAGGAATCATTTAGAAGACAGCCTATACTATCAGCCTGGTATGGGACATATGAACCTTCCAAAACTAATTACCAGCAAGAGAAATTTCATCACTATGGGAGGCTTAGACTAAACCTCTTATCGGGAAAGTCTGATGTGGAGTCAAGCATCATAGTGACTACAAGTGCTTACTGTAATGTCACTACCTGTCTGTCATTTTGTTGTGCTGTGATGGCTTGCATGTTGCAACAATGCTGAAAGTTATGCCACCAGTATTTCAAACATCAGCAGGGTCACCCATCATGAACAGGTTTAAGCTGAACTTGCAGACTAAGACAAACTAGAAAGAAAGGTCTAGTAATCTACTTCTAAAAATCAGCCAATGAAAACCCAATTGAGAACAGAACATTGATCTGAGGGTTCAACTCACTTACTTTGGATGCATCATCAGAATGGGCCAGTCACTAAAAGACTTTGTGTTGGATAAAGTTGAGGGACAGCAAAGGCCAGGAAAACCTTCAAGAAGATGGGATTAACAATGGCCACTACAATGGACTAAAACATACAAGCCACCATGAAGATGACACAAGCCTGGGGAGCATTCCATTTGGTTTTACATGGGATCCCAATTAGTCGGTGCTGACTCAGTAGCAACGAACAACAACAAATGCAATGCCTGCCACCTAATGAGTACTGAAATAGTGTACCCAATGAATGTGAGCCAGCACAACTTTATTCCAGGTCTGGCATTCTCATTCTGGTCCTTTCTTTCCTGCTACTTTCACATATCTTAAGCACTTGCTTCAGCACTTAGGCCAGCAGAGCACCTTTAACTGTTAGCCTCATTTGGGAGGGCCTCAGTAGAAGAGAGCCTGGGTACTCAAGGTCACACCTCCTCCCAGGGTTGTACCCAATGTATGATCAATACACGCTTTAAAGGCCTGACCCTGTTCCCCAAACTGGAATAACTCTGAAGGGCCATTCCAGCTACAGAGCTCCCTCCTAATCTCAAGAGTGCATCCCAACTCAGTTTCTCCCCCTGCCCAATCCTTCTTTGTTCCCTTCTCCTTCACAGGTGCTGGTCCAAGAAGTACTCCCTAACAAACCTTTGGCATCCTAATCTCTGCTCCCCAGGACACCCAACCTGATGCAATTAGAAATGCATGACTTGGGTGGTGGTAAGTGTTATGGAGAATATACATCAGGAGATAGGGTAAGAAAATATGAAGGTGTTGTAATTTAGGTAGGAGGGATGGAAGAAGCCTCACTGAGAAGTTGACTTCCAAGTAAAGGAAGAATGAGAGTGAACACTGGTAGTATGGAGAAAGAACCAACCTTGCACTCATGGAATTAAACCAAATTTGACAGAAGTATTCCCTTTTCTCATTCATTTCTGGATTTGATTTTTTGAAATTCTGTTAGCATTTTACAGGAGTGAGAGCAACTTGGTATTTTCATTCTCATCTATGACTGTTTTTGCTATAAAGGTTGTCTACTATGAAATAAATAAAATCCTTTTCCTTAAATTCTCTGAAATAACTTTAATTTTGTCTATATTCCTGATCGTGTATTCTGACTTCCCATTTCTTTCTGAGGTCAGTCCAATCAGACTCTTGCACCTGCGTGCAACAGAAAGTGCTTCTGAGAGTCACCAGGGTTCTCTACCTTGTTAAATCCAGGCTTCAGTTCTCCATTTCATTTGTCACCTACATTGACTTAGTTTAGTACTTACTGGAAATACTTTCTTCACTTGGTGTAATACATTGGATAACAGCCCAAAAGATATCAGGTCCTAATGTGTAGACCTTGTAAATTTTACCTTATTGGAAAAAAGGTTCTTGGCAGATGGGATTAAGTTATGGATCATGTCCTGGATTATCTGAGTAGACCCTAAATATAATAAAAAAAAATATCCTTATGACAGAGATGCAGAGAGAGATTTGACTCAGATGGAAGGAAAGATAATATGCCCTTGGAGGCTTGGATGACATGGTGGGGTCACAAACCAAGGAAAACCTAAAACCACCAGAAGCTCAAAGAGACAACAAACAGATTTGTCTGTAGAGTCTCTGGAGGGAGCAGTACTCTGCACAAATCTTGATTTCAGAACAGTGAAACTGATTTCAGACTTCTGTCCTCCATTTCTGTTGTATTATGCTGCCAAGTTTGTGCTTATCTGTTACAGAAGTCACGGAAAATAATACATTTGTTTTCCAGCACTCTACATTGTCTTGGTTTTACTCCTACCTCACTGGATACTAGTTCTCAATTTCCTTTGATATGTCTCTCTCATGTTCACAACCTCACACACTGGAGTGCCTTAAGGCGCAGTCCTAACCCTCTTTTCTCTAGCTACCCTGACTCCTTTGCAACAGCATCCATACTCAAGGCTTTAAAAGTTGTCCACATTCTGTTGTTGTTGTTAGGGTCCCTCGAGCGACCCTATGTACAAGAGAAAGAAACACTGCCCAGTCCTGCTCCATCCTTGCAATGGTTGTTTTGCTTGAGCACATTGTCGCAGCCACCAAGTCAATCCACCTCAATGAGGGTCTTCCTCTTTTTAGCGGACGCTGTACTTTACCAAGCATGACGTCCTTCTCCAGGGACCGGTCCCTCCTAATAACATGTCCAAAGTATGTGAGACGTAACCTTGTCGTCCTTGCTTCTAAGGAGCATTCTGGTTGTACTTCCAAGACAGATTTGCTCATTTGTCCATGGTATATGCGATATTCTTCCCCAACACCACAATTCAAAGGTCAATTCTTCTTCGGCCTTCTACACTCCACTCTAACAACTACAGTCTACACTGCACACTCTAGCAACTTTCAGATTTATGTCTGCAGAGAGGAACATTCACCTGAATTCCAGGCTTATACACAACTGCTCACTTGGCATCTCCATGTAGTTGCCTAACAGGCACCTCAAACTCACCAGACCCAAAACTACAAGCCCAGCATCATCTTCTATTCCTCTCCCTTTCTTACCTCCAGTGCCCAATTTTTCAGAAAACCCTGTTGTCTATACCACCAAATATATCCATAATCCCACCAAATATCACCACCTCCACCATTACAACCATGGTGCAAGCCACGATCACTTAGGATTATTAGGCCATCCTGCATCTGCTCTTTCCATCAGTATGCTTTTTGTATGATTTACCTAACACTACTTCTTTGATCTCATCTTTCTATGCTCTCCATCACACATTCCATTACAGCCTTGCTTGCTTGTATGTTCTGAATCATGATTTTTTTTTTCTGAGTATACTTTTATTGGTTATTGTTTTTGCGTTATTATTCTTCCTGGCTATATAAATTACGACTTGCATATTCTCTTTGAATGGAATGGTTTTTCTCTCTCTCTCTCTTTTCTCACTGATGGGTTCACTCTTTCTGTCTAGCAGGTTCACAGTAGCTCTCACCAATCACCAACACTCAAGTCCTGAATTCTATTTCCTGCCTTTTCCTGTTGGTAATAGTGAGAAAATCACAAATCCAGCCACCAAGACAGGAGGGAGCTTGGTTCAGTTTCTCCCTGAAGGCTTTTAAGAAACTTTCAGTTGATCAAAGTCCGCAGTCACGAGCCAAGCAATGTCCACAATTCCTGTGTTCACTCACACTTCTCAAATCAAGTAGCACCACCTCTGACCTTGGCTTCAAATACCTACTCATTTTCCAGAACATTTAGCCCTTATTACCTGGAAAGAGCAACCATCCAGCTAAAATTTCTTGCTAAGGCCATAAATTTACAAAGCCCCTTGGTGCAGTCTACTTATAATTTTGTGTTTGAATTCTGATTATGGTAACTGGAAAATTTGTCTTGTTTTTGTTGGTTATCACTTTTGCATTGCTTTTCTTCCTGGCTATTAAAATTATGACTGACAGATTCTATTTGAATGGGGAGATTCCAGTAAAAATTTACATTTTTTCTTTTTGAACTCCCTGTCCTTTCTTATGTTTTTATTATGTCATATTTTTGAAATGAATGAGGTTAATATGAAGAGTGACAGTATGATGTCATCTTGTCTCAAATTGTTTTCATATAATATGTTGGGAACACTGTAGATTAACAAACAAAATTCATATGGAAACAATCACAGTGTAGTAAAATAAATTGATAAACACATAAAATATTGAAATCATTAAAGATAAAGTCTTTTAAGTGAATATTCAAATGGAATACCATCTGCATCTATTAAATAATGGTTGTCATCTAACTAAATCTACTGAGAGTATGGATAAACCTGCATAACAGTGCCTAGCCAGTGACATTGCGATTTCTCACAACACCATTAAAAATCAACAGCCAAGACATGAACCCACATTCCACTAATGTGAAGAAAAATGTACACCAAAATTATTGGGACACACAGGAAAAGTTGATTATGAAATTCTAAAAAGGAAGTAATAGGTCTATCTTCAGTGAACACAGTCAGAATTGATCACAGAGAATAGCTTAAAACATGCTCTATAAATATACAGAATAAAGATTAAGGATCAGGATGCATTCAATGACCCTTAGAAAGTAACAATGCTATATTTTTTGCATTTTACCGTAGCTTAACTATATTCCTAAATATATATCGTTTGTACCCTCATAAAAAAAATAAAAATTATTTTTTTTTCATACATACATTAAAATCTCACAGCTAAAATTGAAATCAGGCTTTCTAATGCCATTGGTAAGATAGAGATGATTCCAGTTGTACTTAAAAAGACTGCAATGCAATTAGAGAAGTATAGTATATCCGTGTGTGCAAGGTATGTAATCTGGAGGTGAGACAAATAGGTAGAGAGGGGTAAATGGCATGCAGATGGTCCCCCAGGGGCTGAGAATCAGCCATCCTGAATTCTACCTTATATTGTCTTGGTCTTTAAAGATTTGCAATGTCCTGGGATCAGAATGACAAGAAAAGTGTTTGCTTAATGAAGAGCTTTGGATATTGAGCCCCCAAGGGACACAGAGACCTCGAATAGTCTGCCTGTGACCATCTCACTCAACAGTCCCCCTCCCGTCGGGAAACAGCACACCTGAGACTCCACCCACAGATGATCCTCTTGCCGGGGAGCCTGGTGCCTCACTTCGTCCCTCTGCCTTTCCTAAGGAAAGCTCTTCCATCTACACCCTCCAACATCCAGGGCAGATGCCAAGCGTCATTCCTCGGTGATGCCAGCCAGGTAACCCGAATCCCTTAGTTAATGTTTGGAAATGAGGACAGCTGTTTTAATACAGGTTCACCCGGGAATGTTGCATGTGACAATAGTATGTGCATGAAAAGATTGGAAACAAGTCACCCCTCATCTCCAACCTGTCTCCCATCTTCCTGACATGTTTTCTTATATCTTTGCACCGATATCAAGGAGTAGACATGCTGCTGGCATCCTCCTCTCTCTCCACAATGGCAACAACAATTTTCCTTCTGAACAGAAATCTGCCCCTTCTCAAGCATGATGACCATTTTACAATTTTCTGACATTTACTAGCATTCTTGTGGTGGTTAAGGAGGTTTTATCAACATCACCTTGTTTTCTCATTCCTGGCTCTTAACACACATCTGCATTACAGGTTTCCCTCACTATCCAAAAGTAGAGCGTTCCTATGAAACTTATAAGCTGAAATGGGATGAAGTGAGGAAGATTACCATTAATTTATATGAGAAAAAATTTTCAGCATCCCCAGACCCAAAAACTAACCCACCAAATAATACATATAACCTAAAATAACACTAACATACAATGTTCATGGACACAGTTCAAAGCTGTGGCATTTCATATTGAGATGCTGAGTGTAGTTCCCAGGGAAGGAGCTTGGCCCTGTGACTTCGGCTGCTCAGGGTATGCACTGCCTCTTTAATGGCTTACTGTAGAACAAACACTGAATGTGAAGAAAACAGATACTAATGTGGATTTTTCATAAAAGTGAAGCTGGATATAGTGACCTTTCAAAAAGCGGGGGATACTCTTATTTCTGTTACCCAGTTCTGACCTCTGGGGAAACACGTGGTGTCCAAGACAGACTCATCAGGCTGCCTCCTCTGTGTATTTTTCTCTATAAAATTACCAAATATTTTAAATGAACATAGTGTAATTAAAAAAAAAAAAGACCACCCTTTCATCTCTTTTAAAACAAATAAATATTGACACTCTGCTATATCAGCTTCTGGTCTTTTTTTTTTTTTTTTAACCAAAAAATATGCACACAGACAGCACCACCTTTGTATTCCTGAATTCCGCTCCATCCCTCTCCTTCCCATCCCGAGATGCTGCTTGCTGACATTTGATTGTAAGTCACCTCTTCTTTTCCATCAGATTCATCAACAATATGGAACCTAGAAACCAAACAGGAGTTTCAGAATTCCTTCTCCTGGCACTGACAGAGGATCCCAAAGTGCAGCCTCTCCTTTTTAGCCTGTTTTTGTCCACGTATCTGGTCACTGTCCTGGGAAACCTGCTCATCATCCTGGCCGTCAGCTCTGACCCCCACCTCCACACCCCCATGTACTTCTTTCTTTCCAATCTCTCCTTTACTGACATCTGTTTCAGCACCACCACGATTCCAAAGATGCTGGTGAACCTCCAAGCACAGAATCAGAGCATCCCTTACGCAGGATGCCTCACCCAGGTCTGCTTTGTCCTGATTTTTGGTAGTTTGGAAAGTTTTCTCCTTTCGGTAATGGCCTATGACCGCTATGTGGCCATTTGTCACCCACTGAGATACACAGCTATCATAAATCCCCACTTCTGCGGCCTGCTGAGCCTAGTCTCCTTGCTCGTTAGCATTGTGGATGCCCTGCTCCACAGTCTGATGTTGTTGCGACTGTCCTTCTGCACAGACCTGGAAATTCCTTACTTCTTCTGTGAAGTTTTTCAGGTCATCAAAGTTGCCTGTTCTGAAACCCTCGTCAATAACATCATCTTATATTTTGCAGCTAGCATACTGGGTGTTCTTCCTTTCTCTGGAATCATTTTCTCTTATATTCAAATTGTATCTTCCATTCTGAGAATACCTTCAGCAGGTGGAAAGCATAAAGCTTTTTCTACCTGTGGGTCTCACCTTACAGTTGTTTGCTTATTCTATGGGACAGCTTTTGGTGCGTATATGAGTACAACATTTACACACTCTTCCAGGAAGACTGCAGTAGCTTCAATGATGTACACTATGGTAACTCCCATGATGAATCCCTTCACCTACAGCCTGAGAAACAGAGACATGAAGGGAGCCTTGAGGAGAATCATCAGGTGCACACCTGCTTTTCAGTGATTATATTACCTACTTTGGGTTTGGATTTCTAGATCTCTAGATTTTTTCATCAAACCACAGATGGCTGCAACAGACTCAGCTGTCATATCCAGACATCATGCTCAGAGATACCAAATAGACTGTCCCCAGACCTATTGTTAACAGAGGACTTATTATTAATAGACCTTTCCATAAAATCAATACAGAAGACATCTACTTCCATCTGATCACTGAGAATAGTATCATATCCATTTCTAACGAAAGTTCTGTTTGGGAGAAAATAATTACTGTGAGAGCTTTAGATTGACAATGTAGAGTATGTTTTCTGTTGGGAAGTTAATTCCTATATCCACTACAAGCACTTAATATGTTGCCTGGCTCCTAATACTCGATAAAATTTAACTAGGACCATAGTGTTCTATATGTTGCCTTAATATATAAGGCTTATTTTTGCTTGTTCTCACATATTTTCTACTTTCTCCAAAGTTTTTTTGGTTTACCATTATTGTAGTATCTATTAGCACGTTTTTCTCATCTTAGTAATTAAGTCAAATGAATAATTGTTGAGTAGGCAGGGTGGAGCGGGTAGTCTGTTTTGGAACCACATTTGCTTTGATCCTTAAAAAACCAAAAACAAAAAAATATTGATCAACACGTATATGAGATGTTACTTTTCTCCTTAGTCACCTTATTTTGCAGTTTTTCTTTCTCATCTCTGGTGAGTCCACAGAGGCTAAGTAAAATTATTAGAATCATTGAAGTTTTAGGGGATTGGCTGTACTCTTAGGAATCTCATACAAATGTTTGTAATGTATATTTATGAGGAAAAGAATTTTTCTATGGACATGAACTTTAAGGACGATGTATAGAACGTGAAATAGAATGGGACATAGGGGAAGTTGGCAGGCTTAGGGAGATCACTTTTCCACAACTACAAAGAAGCAGAGCCATCTGTCAGAATCGTCTCTGGGTGTTGGGGGGACAACAAAACAAATCTTGTAGGAGAATTAATGATGTGGCTGGAGAGACTTCTGATCACCACTGATAGTTGGCAGGGGGATTGTGTCTAGCACTAAATCAGGAGGTCAGCTCCTCACCAGACACACCAGGTATATTGTAGTGCAAAGTTGTCTCCCTTTATGTTCATAAAACACTTGCAGAGATGAGTCTCCTGAGGCCTTGTTCATACTGTGGGTTTCCATACCTCACCCAAGACCTACTTTGATATCTGGGGAGTCATCTGAAGGATGAACATTCTAAGTAATTACTTCTTTGAGATTCTGATGCATGCCGAAGTTTCGCAAGTACAGCTTTAATATTAGATGATAGAGAATGGGTTTAGAATCTAGAATATGAAAGAATCTGGAAAGTGGAATTTTTTGAATTTTACTTATTATTAAAATATCATATGCAAAGTACTGTATGAAATGTACCAGTAGTTCTTAAAGAATAGTAGTATAATGAAAGCTCATATACCCATGACCTGGGTTATAAAATAATGGCATCACCATATAATTCAATGAATACTCTCCCACTCTTTTGTCCTGTACCCTCCTGGTGGCAAACACTATCTTGAAATCTATATTTATTGCTTTCTCTGAAGTTCTTGTATTTTGTTGAATCTTATTATCGATTTAATTGTGCCTCCTAAAAAGATAGGTTGAAGTCTTAACTCCTCTAAATGTGACTTTGTATGGAAATAAGATCTTTGAAGATATTATGTGTTAACATGAGGTCATACAGTAGTAGGGAGCATCCTAAACCAATATGAGTGGTGTCCTTATTTTTTTCCTTATAAAAGAGAAGATATTGAGACAGAGAATCAAAGAAGGAGGAGGTCATGTGAAGACAAAGGAATAGATGGAGTTATGCTGGACCTGCAAGCCAAACAGCTCATAAGGATACCAGAAATTGGGAGAGACAAGAAAGGATCTTCCCTCAGAGATTCGGAGGGTACATAGTCCTGTTGACAGCCTGAATTTGGACTTTTAGCCTCCACAACTTTCAGACAATATTTTCTTTTCTAATTTTAAGCCTCCCATTTTGTGGTAGTTTGATACTGCAGCCTTGTATAATTCTTATTGTTGTAAGTGATTCTAACTCATAGCGACCCTAAGTGACAGAGTACAATTGTCCCATAGGGTTTTTGGGTTTTTTTTAATTAGTTTTTATTGTGCTTTAAGTGAAAGTTTACAAATCAGGTCAGTTCCTCATAAAAAAATTATATACACCTTGCTATAGACTTCTAATTGCTCTCCCTCTGATGAGATAGCACAGTACTTCCCTCCCCTCTCTCTCCTCGTGTACATTCAGGTAGCTTCTGACTACCTCTGCCCTCTCATCTCCCCTCCAGACAGGAGTTGCCAACATAGTCTCATGTGTCGACTTGATCCAAGAAGCTTGTTCTTCACCAGTGTCATTTTCCATCCCCTATTCCAGTCCAATCCCTGTCTGAAGAGTTGGCTTTGGGAATGGTGTCTGCCCTGGGGTAACAGAAGGTCTGGGGCCCATGGCCTCCGGGGTTCCTCCAGTCCCAGTATGACCATTAAATCTGGTCTTTTTATGAGAATTTAGGGTCTGCATCCCACTGCTATCCTACTCCCTCAGGGCTTCTCTGTTGAGTTCCCTGTCAGGGCAGTCATCAGTTGTGGCCAGGTACCATCTAGCTGTTCTGGTCTCAGGCTGATGTAATCTCTGGTTTATGTGGTCCTTTTTGTCTCAGGCTCATAATTATTTTGTGCCTTTGGTGTTCTTCATTCTTCCGTGTTCCAGGTGGGTTGAGACGCATCGATGCATCTTAGATGGCCGCTTGTTAGTGTTTAAGACCACAGAAGCCACTCTCCAAGGTGGGATGCAGAATATTTTCTTAATAGATTTTATTATGCCGATTGACTTAGATGTCCCCTGAAACCATAGCCCTCAAACCCCTGCCCCTGCTATGCTGGCCTTTGAAGTGTTCAGTTTTTTAAGGAAACTTCTTTGTTTTTGGTTTAGTCCATTTGTGTTGACCTCTCCTTTATTGTGTATTGTCTTTCCCTTCACCTAAAATGAAACTTATCCACTATCTAATTAGTGAATGCCCCTCTCCTCCCTCCCGCCCTCCTCCCTCTCGTAACTCAAAGAGTATTCTCTGCTTAAACTATTTCTCCAGTTCTTATAATAGTGGTCTTATACAATATTTGTCCTTTTGCAATTGACTGATTTCACTCAGCATAATGCCTTTCAGACTTCTCCATGTTATGAAACGTTTCATGGATTCAACATTGTTCTTAACTGATGCATAGTATTCCATTGTGTGAATATGCCATAGTTTATCCATTCATCCATTGATGGGCACCTTGGTTGCTTCCGACTTTTTGCTATCGTAAACACTGCTGCCGTGAATATGGGTGTGCATATATCGCTTCGTGTAAAGGCTCTTATGTCTCTAGGAATTATTCCAAGGAGTGGGATTGCTGGATCGTTTTTTTATGGTAGTTCTATTTCTAGCTTTTTAAGGAAGCGTCAAATCAATTTTCAAAGTGGTTGTAACACTTTACATCCCCACCAGCAGTGTGTAAGTGTTCCAATCTCTCCACAGCCTCTCCAACATTTACTATTTTGTGTTTTTTGGATTACTGTCAGCCTTGTTGGAGTGAGATGGAATCTCACTGTACTTTTGATTTGCATTTCTCTAATGGTTAATGATTGAGAGCATTTCCTCCTGTATCTGTTAGCTGCCTGAATGTCTTCTTTGATGAAGTGTCTGTTCATATTCTTTGCACATTTTTTAATTGGGTTATTTGCCTTTTTGTGGTTGATATTTAGCAGAATCATGTAAATTTTAGAGATCAGCCACTGGTCAGAGATGTCGTAGCCAGAAAGTTTTTCCCCATCTGTAGGTAGTCTCTTCGCTCTTTTGGCAAAGTCTTTGGATGAGCATAGGTGTTTGAATTTTTAGGAGCTCCCGGTTATCTGGTTTCTCTTTGGCATTTTTAGTAATGTTTTGTGTTCTGTTTATGCCATGTATTAGGCTCCTACCATTGTCCCTATTTTTTCTTCCGTGATCTTTATCATTTTAGACTTTATGTTTAGGTCTTTGATTCATTTTGAGTTAGTTTTTGTGCATGGTGTGAGGTGTGGGTCTTGTTTCATTTTTTTGCACATAGATATCCAGTTATGCCAGCACCATTTGTTGAAAAGACTGACTTTTCCCCATTTAAATCTTTTGGGGCCTTTGTCAAATATCAACTGCTCATATGTGGATGGATTTATGTCTGGATTCTCAATTCTGTTCCATTGGCCTATGTGTCTGTAGTTTTACCAGTACCAGACTATTTTGACTACTGTGGCTGTATAATAGGTTCTAAAATCAGGTAGAGTAAGGCCTCCCACTTTGTTCTTCTTTTTCAGTAATGCTTTACTTATCCAAGGCTTCTTTCCCTTCCATGTGAAGTTGGTGATTTGTTTCTCCATCTCATTAAAAAATGTCATCGGAATTTGGATTGGAATTGCATTGTATCTATAGACGGCTTTTGGTAGAATAGACGTTTTTACAATGTTAACTCTTCCTATCCATGAGCAAGGTATGTTTTTCTACTTATGTAGGTCTCTTTTGGTTTTTTGCAGTAATACCTTGTAGTTTTCTTTGTATAGGTCTTTTACATCTCTGGTTAGGTTTATTCCTAAGTATTTTATCTTCTTGGGGGCTACTGTAAATAGTATTGACTTGGTGATTTCCTTTTTGATATTCTTTTAGTCGGTGTAGAGGAATCCAACTGATTTTTGTATGTTTATCTTGTAACATGATACTCTGCTGAACTCTTCTATTAGTTTCAGTAGTTTTTTTTTTTTTTGCGGATTCTTTAGGGTTTTCTGTGTATAAGATCATGTAATCTGCAAATAGAGATATTTTTACTTCGTCCTTACCAATCTGGACACCCTTTATTTCTTTATCTACCCTAATTGCTCTGGCTAGGACCTCCAGCACAATGCTGAATAAGAGTAGTGATAAGTGGCATACTTGTCTGGTTCCTGTTCTCAAGAGGAACACTTTCAGAAGCTCTCCATTAAGAATGATGTTGGCTGTTGGCTTTGTATGTTGTTGTAGTTGTTAGGTGCCAGCAAGTTGGTTCCAACTCATAGCGACCCTATGCACAACAGAACGAAACACTGCCCAGTCCTGCGCAATCCTTACAATTGTTGTTATGCTTGAGCTCATTGTTGCATCCACTGTGTCAATCCACCTCATTGAGGGTCTTCCTCTTTTCCGCTGACCCTGTGCTCTGCCAAGCATGATGTCCTTCTCCAGGGATTGATCCATTCTGACAACGTGTCTAGAGTATGTAAGACACAGTCTCACCATCCTTGCCTCTAAGGAGCATTCTGGCTGCACTTCTTCCAAGACAGATTGGTTTGTTCTTTTGGCAGTCCATGGTATATTCAATATTCTTCGCCAACACCACAATTCAAAGCTATCAACTCTTCTTTAGTCTTCCTTATTCATTGTCCAGCTTTCACATGCATAAGATGTGATTGAAAATACCATGGCTTGGGTCAGGCACACCTTAGTCTTCAGGGTGACATCTTTGCTCTTCAACACTTTGAAGTCCTTTGCAGCAGATTTGCCCAGTGCAATGCGTCTTTTGATTTCTTGACTGCTGCTTCCATGGCTGTTGATTGTGGATCCAAGGAAAATGAAATCCTTGACAACTTCAATCTTTTCTCTGTTTATCATGAGGTTGCTCATTGGTCCAGTTCTGAGGATTTTTGTTTTCTTTATGCTGAGGCATAATGACTTTGTATAAATGCCCTTTATTATGTTGAGGAATTTTCCTTCTATCCTTATTTTGCTGAGAGTTTTTGTCATGGATGGGTGTTGGACTTTGTCAAATGCCTTTTCTGCATCAATTGAGAAAATTGGATGGTTCTTGTCTTCTGTTTTATTTATATGGTGGATTACAGTAATTGTTTTTGTAATATTGAACCATCCTTGCATAAATGGTATAAATCCCACTTGGTCATAGTGAATTTTTTTTTGATATGTTGTTGAATTCTATTGGCTAGAATTTTGTTGAGGATTTTTGCATCTATGTTCATGAGGGATATAGGTCTGTAATTTTCTTTTTTTGTGGTGTCTTTAGCTGGTTTTGGTATCAGGGATATGCTGGCTTCATAGAATAAGTTAGGGAGTATTCCATCCTTTTCTATGCTTTTAAATACCTTTTGTAGTAGTGGTGCTAACTCTTCTCTGAAAGTTTAGTAGAATTCTGCAGTGAAGCTGTCATGGCCAGGGCTTTTTTTTGTTGTTGTTGTTGGGAGTTTTTTGATCACCTTTTCAATCTATTCTTTTTTTATGGGACTATTTAGTTGTTCTACCTCTGTTTGTGTCAGTTTAGGTAGGTAGTGTGTTTCTAGGAATTCATCCATTTCTTCTAGGTTTTCACATTTGTTATGATACAATTTTTCATAGTAATCTGACATGATTCTTTTGATTCCAGTTGGGTCTGTTATGATATGGCCCATTTCATTTTTTAATCTGGTTATTTGTTTCCTTTCCTGTATTTCTTTAGTCAGTCTCGCCAATGGTTTATCAATTTTGTTAATTTTTTTAAAGAACCAGCTCTTTTTTGTCTTGTTAACTCTTTTAATTGTTTTTCTGTTTTCTAATTCATTTAATTCTGCTCTAATTTTTATTATTTGTTTTCTTTTGGTGCCTGGCTGTTTCTTTTGTTGCTTTCTTTCTATTTGTTCAAGTTGTAGGGACAGTTATTTGATTTTGGCTCTTTCTTCTTTTTGTATGTGTGCATTTATTGATATAAATTGACCTCTGAGCACTGCTTTCTCTGTGTCCCAAAGGTTCCGATAGGAAGTGTTTTCATTCTCATTGGATTCTATGAATTTCTTTATTCCCTCCTTAATGTCTTCTATAACCCAGTCTTTTTTGAGCAGGGTATTGTTGAGTTTTCAAGTATTTGATTTCTTTTCCCTGGTTTTTCTGTTATTGATTTCTGCTTTTATGGCCTCATGGTCTGAGCTATTACGCGGTATATGAGCATATGAGTCCATTCACTATTCTTGAATAGAATCAGCTCAGGTGTCCTGATAGTGGGTCACCTAGTGTGTGGTGTAGGCTCTCACCTACTATCTTAGAGGAGTAGTGGTGATGGTTGTATGCACCAGTTTCTAGTAGCGGCAAGGGGTCACACACTCCAAGGAGGGCAGGGTGCTGACAGCCTTCCCCCAAGTGCCAGTGAGGAAGGAGCCTCTATGTTCTCTAGAGCACTCTGGTGGGTGGTCTCTACAGCTGTACCTTAGGCACCCAATGCTTGTACCTCTAAAGATTGGTAGGTGTCACTATCCTCAGACCCCTTTAGCAGGTGGCTATGTGGTGTGGATGGAGTCTCAGCCCTCAGTTCCCTGCTGTGGATCAGTGAGGGCTCTGTTTAATAGGTAGAGCCATATTAGACCTCCAAAACTTGTCTTTCCACTTCTAAGCTACAATAATTACAGTCAGATCTCTAAAAGAATTGCTTTTGTATTAAAATGGCTACCTGGTTCCATATAGGAGTGATAGCCAAAAACTGTGTCTCTTATGCCTGGATGGAGCTGGTTCTGTACTGTTACTCCAGTTTAGAGAACTCAGGAAAGGATTTTTCCCCTGATTGTTAATTGCTGCTTTTCCCAGGCCAGGAGAATGGGTTAGAAAGAAAAAAAAAATCCCGCAGAGCACTTCACTCTCTGGCTCAGGAAATTCCAATGTTAATGAAGCCAGCTGGGGCAGGGAGGGGAGGGATCAGATAGATTGGAGAGAGTAGCCTGGTAAAGTAGACAAAGTCACTTTTGTTATTTGGTGAGGACTGTTTTATCTGACATTCCAGAGGGGTGTGTAGACTGTGTGTGCTGGCTGGGTCCTGCCGAGATTGCCCCAGGGGGTTAGGGCTGCCTCCCGTGCTTGCCTTGACTCAGGAAGCCACAGTCAGCCTCACCACTCTGGCCCCAAAGCTCCACAAGGGCTCAGGTCTGGGGCATGGCTAGTGAGGCTCTGGAACTGGTCGCTGCTTCAGAATGAGATTCTCGCTCCCTTGTCACTCAGGTCAATTCCTTAGTTCTGTATTTGATGGTCACAATTCATAGATTGTCATGTATGTAATCGATTCACTTGTTTTTTCAAGCCTTTGTTACCAGAGGGATCAGCAGAAGCTTCTGCCTAGTCAGCCATCTTGGTCCCACCCCCATAGGGCTTTATTGGCTGTAATCCTTACAGAAGCAAATCGCCATGTCTTCCTGTCACGAGGCTTTTGGGTGGTTTCAAATCATCATCCTTTTGGCTAGAAGCCAAGTGTTTAATCATTGAGCCACCAGGACTCCTTTGGCACACCTGTGGAATTGCCACTAATTAATTGTACTTGCTCTACAAAACTGGCCATATGATTCAAGATAGTTGTTTTATCACTCCTGGGTGTATTCCCATCTAATTTATAAATTTCACTATTTTTAAACTTATTAATAGTGAAATTTCAATGAATGAATTACGTATCCTGATTGTGCTTTTGAAATTCAATCATGTTGCTGTGTGTAATTGTAATTTATTTGTTTCCAATGCTGTATATTTTTCCATTGTGTATGGTGACATTACAAAATATGTATTCCTTCTGATGTTGATGGAAATTTTGGTAGCTAATTTGCTATTAGGAATAAATCTGTTTGAATATATTCTTATATGTCTCTTGGTGGAAACTGGAGTGAATTTCATACCTGGGGTGGAATTTTGGGGTGTGCGGAAGTACCTACTGTGCTTTGAGAACTTCCAAAGAGTTTTCTTCAGTGAATGAACCAATATAAACGTCCGTAAGAAGTTCCTGATGAGCTGTATCATTGCTGATACATTTTCCCTTGTTCTATTTAGTGGTTGTGAAAATTATTTCATTTAGATTATTTCATGACATTTCTTTTATTGATGAAGCCAAGCATCTTCTCACGTATTTAAGAGCCATTTATTTTTCCTCTTGAGGAAATTTCCTTTCTGGCATTTCTATTGAGCTGTTTATCCTTTTCTTACTAATTCGTACCAATTCTTTATACAACCAGTAAGTAAACCTTTGTCAGTTATATGCACAGCTATTTCTTCTTTGGATGAATGGATTTTTTTTTTTTTTTTTGCGTATGAACATAGGTGCTTAGTTTTAGTATAGTTTTATTCCTCCCAATTTTCCTTAATGGATTGTGCTCAACAGATCTCATTTTTGAAACTACTAATTACCTTAGTCTAAAGAATTTATAATTTTTCTTTTACTTTTGAAACCTGGACCCACCTGTTATTTATTTTTGCCTTTCCTATGATGTAGGAATTCAAATTCATTTTTATGTTGCAGAATCTTTTATTAAATAATCCATCCATTCACTGTAATGGCACTTCTGCGATAAATATAGTGTCCCTTTATATGCTGGTCTTTTTATGGACTGTCTCTTTATCAATAACTTCTTTGTATCTATCCATGTACTCCAATTGCAGTTCTTAATTATTTTAACCTAACAGTCAGCTAAGAATACATTTGTTGTCATAACAATTTCCAACCTCATTCAGTTAGAACCACAGAGGTATCACAGGTTGAATGCTTTCCTGATAATTTGCAATTTACCACAAAAATCTTGACAGCAAAGAGCCATAATTTCAACTTATGGTGTGTAATATGGAAAAAATAAATATACTGAAGCTAGTAGTCTGGAATTAGGAAAAGTTGGAAAGCAAATGTCTGTTATATACTCAGTCCATTTTGATTACAAACACTGTATTAGAAAGTGCTGAATATATTTTCAGAAAGGACATCAACATTCAATGAACCACATGTAGAATTAGCTTTTAGAATCTGTATTTTTAGGGTACATTTGCTATACTATCACTTGTATTCATACAAGATATATATCAACAAAATAAACGATCTTTTAAGCCTAAACATGGTATGAGCCTTCTTGATACTGTTATTAGAATAGGGGTGCCTTCAAATGTGCTTAAAGAAAGAAGACTAGAATTCATTAACAGAAGGGAGGTTTGTCCACATGTGCCAAGGGCCTGAAAAGGGTGTGAGCAGGAAGAATTGGGGGGCGAGGATGACATATTCCTGGTGTGTGTATGGGAACTATCCAATGTAAAGTGCTTCCTTCTTTGAGCCTTGTTCCTTAAGGATTTGGAATACTCTAAGATCAGAATGGAGCCCTGGTTGCACAGTGAGTAAGAGCTATGTCTGCTAACCAAAAGGTCCACAGTTTGAATCCACCAGTCGCTCCTTGGGAACCCTATAGGGCCATTCTACTTTGTCCTATAGGGTTGCTATGAGTCGGAATGGACTAGGCGGCAATGGGTTTAGTTTGGTTTTGGAAGATCAGAATGATAGCAAAAAACACTTACTAATGAGGAACTTTGGCTATGGAATGCTCAAGGGCCATAAAGACTGCAAAGAGTACACCTTTGACAACACATTCAACAGCCCTTTCAAGGTCCATGGACTGTGCACCTGAGCCCTGAGACAGTCCACATTAAGACCAGCACATAAAGGGATGCTTTATTTATTGCGGAAGGGCCATTACAGTAAATGGATGATTTAATAAAAGATTCTGCAGCATAAAAATGAACTTGAATTCTTGCATCATAGGAAAGGCAAGCACCTGTGCACATTTCTCATCCTTGTAAAACCCATAATTATTTTTTTTAATTTTACCACGGTAAAATATATATAACAAAATATTTGCTATTTAAACCATTCTTAAGTATGCTGTTGTTATTGTTAAAAAGGTGCTGTCAAATCAGTTCCAACTCATGCTGACCCTTTGTACAACAGAACAAATCACTGCTGAGCCACCCTCACAACTGTTGCTATGTTTGAGTCCATTATTTCAGCAACTGTATCAATCCATCTCTTGAGGGTCTTTTTCCTTTTTTTGCCTACATTAAGTATGATGTCTTTCTCCAGGGACTGATTCCTCCTTATAACATGTCCGAAGTATGTGAGATGTAATCTTGTCATCTTTGCTTCTAAGGAGCATTCTGGTTGTACTTCTTTCAAGACAGATTTGTTCGTAGCCCATGGTATATTCAATATTCATCACCAACACGACAATTCAAAAGTGTTAATTCTTCTTAGGTTTTCCTTCTTCATTGTCCAGCTTTCCCATGCATATGGGCAACTGCAAACTCCATAGCTTGGGTCAAACTCACCTTGGTCTTCAAGATGCCTGTGTTAGTCATCTAGTGCTGCAATAATAGAAATACGACAAGTGGATGACTTTAACAAAGAGAAATTTACTTTCTCACAGTCTAGCAGGCTGGAAGTCCAAATTCAGAGCATGAGGTCCAGGGGAAAGCTTTCTCTGTCAGTTCTGGAGGAAGGTCCTTTTCCTCAATCTTCCTCTGGTCAAGGAGTTTCTCAGGCATAGGCAGGGGCCCCATGTCCAAAAGACACACTCTGCTCCTGGTGCTGCTTTCTTGGTGGTATGAGGTCCCCCTGTCTCTCTGCTTGCTTTTATCTTTTATATCTCAAGAGATTGCCTCAGGACACAATCTAATCTTGTAGGTTGAATCCTGCCTCACTAACACAACTGATGCCCATCCTCCCTCATTAATATCATAGAGGTAGAATTTACAACATATAGGAAGATCGCACGATACTGGGAACCATAACCCAGTCCAACTGATGCACACATTTTGGGGGGGAGATAATTTCATCTTTGACAATGACATCTTTGCTTTTCCACACTTCGAAGAGGTCTTTTGCAGCAGATTTGCCTAATACAATGCATCTTTTGATTCCTCGACTTCTGCTTCCATGGGCATTGATTGTGAATCTAGGTGCAATGAAATCCTTGACAACTTCAATCTTTTCTCTGTTTATCATCATGTTGCTTATTGGTCCGGTTGTAAGGATTTTTGTTTTCTGTATGTTGATGTGTAATCCATATTGAAGGATGTGGTCTTTGATCTCCCTCAGTAAGTACTTCAAGCCCTCTTCACCTTCAGCAAGCAGGGTTGTGTCATCTGCATAATGCACTTTGTTAATGAGTCTTCTTCCAATCCTGATGCCCCATTTCTCTTCTTATAGTCCAGCTTCTTGAGTTACTTGCTCAGCATACAGATTGAATTGGTGTGGTGAAAGAATACAATCCTGGCACACACCTTTCCTGACTTTAAGTCACACAGTATCCGCTTGTTCAGTAACAATAGTTGTATGCATCTAGTTGGAAAACCGTCAGCACTATCCATTTCACAATGGTTTTCATCACCACAAATAGAAACCACATATTGTTTATTCATTCATTTGTGGATTGACACTTGGGTTGTTTACACATTTTGGCTATTGTGAGAAATACTGCAATCAAAGTTGTTGTAAAACAACAAGAGTCCCTGCCTATAAGTCTTTTGGATATATATGTGGGAGTAGAATTGCTGGGAGATATGGTAATTCTAGGTTTAACTTTTTGAAGAAACACTAAAGTGTTTTCCAAAATGCTGCACCATTTTACATTCCCACCAGCAACAAATGAGCTTTCCAATTTCTCCACATCTTCATCAATACTTGTTAATTTCCAAATTTCTGATAATAGCCATCCTGGTGGATGTGAGTGGGTATCTGATTGCGGTTTTGATTTGTATTTCCCTTAGAACTATTGATGTTCAGCATCTTTCTATGTGCTTGCTGGCCATATGTGTATCTTCTTTGGAGAAATATCTATTCAAGTCCTTAGCTCATTTTCAAATTTGGTTGTGTTTTTCTCCTTGAGTTGTAGGAATTCTTTCAGTATTCTGGACATGAATCTCTTATCAGATACATGGTACCCAAACACTTCCTTCCATTTTGTAGGTTGTCCCTTCCTTTCCTTGATAAGGTGCTTTGAATCACAAAAGCTTTAAATTTATTTTTAATTTTAATAACATTTTTATTAAAATATAATTCATGTACCACAAAGTTCGTCCTTTTAAAATGTACAATTTAGTGATTTTTAGTATGCTCACAAAGTTGTTCATTGATCATCATTATCTAATTCCAAAACATTCTCATCACCCAAAGAAATGAAACCCCATACCCATTGGCAGTCACTGCACATTCCTCTGATCACCCATCACCTGGAAACCACTAATCCTATTTCTCTCTATGGCTTTGACTATTCTGGATATTTCTTATACATGAAATCATAGGATTTATGCCTTTTTTTAGTCTGGTTTCCTTCATTTAGTGTAATGTTTTCAAGGTTCATCCATGTTGGAGAATGTATCATAACTTTATTCCTTTTTTGGCTGAATAATATTCCATTATATAACTATACCACATTTCGGTTATTAATTTATGGGTTGATAGACATTTCAGTTTTCTCTGTATATTGCTTTTGTGACTAATGCTGCTATAAACATTTGAGTACAAGTTTTTGTGTAGACATAGATTGTCAATTATTTTGAGTATATACCTAGGAGGGGAATTGCTGAGCTATAAAGTAACACTGTATTTAATATTTTGAGGAATTGCCGACTGTTTTACAAAGTGGCTGAATGACTTTACGTTCCCACCCACAGTGTATGAGGGTTTCAATTTCTCTGTACCTTTCCAACACTTAATATTATCTGTATATATAGCAGGATTCTATGAGGAAAATACTAAATGATGCAGGAAGCATCAAAAGAAGATAGAAGGAATACAGAGTCACTGTACCAAGAAAGAATTGGTCAATGTTCAACCATTTCAGGAGGTAGCGTATGATCAAGTACCGATGGTTTGAAGGAAGAGGTCCAAGCTGCTCTGAGAGTATTGGCTGGCAAAAAGCAAGGCTCCAGGAATTGACGGGATACCAACTGAGATGTTTCAACAAACGGATGCAGCACTGGAAGTGCTCACTCATCCATGCCCATAAATTTGAAAGTCAGCTATCTGGCCAACCTACTGGAAGAGATCCATATTTTGTATTGTGCAAATTATCAAACAATATCATTAATATACTCATGTAAAATTTTGCTGAAGATCATTCCAAAGTGGTTGCAGCAGTGCACCAACAGGGAACCACCAGAAATTCAAGCCAGATTCAGAAAAGGGCATTGAACAAGGGATATCATTGCTCATGTCAGACGGATCGTGGTTGAAAGCAGAGCATACCAAAAAGATGTTTACTTGTGTTTTCTTGACTATGCAAAGGCATTTGACTGTGTGGATCATAATAAATTATGGATAACATTGTGAGAAATGGGAATTCCAGAACACTTAATTGTGCTTATCAGGAACCTGTACTTATATCAATAGGCAGTCTTTTGAACAGAGCAAGGGGACACTGTGTGATTTAAAATCAGAAAAGGTGTGTGTCAGGGTTGTATCTTTCACCATACTTATTCAATCTGTATGCTGAGGAAATAATCCAAGAAGCTAGACTATATGAAGAAGAACATGACATCAGAATTCGAGAAAGACTCAATAACAACCTGTGCTATGCAGATAACACAACCTTCCTTGCTGAACGTGAAGAGGACTTGAAGTACCTACATACTGACAAAGATCAATGACCATAGCCTTCAGTATGAATTACACCTCAACATTAAGAAAATAAAAATCCTCGGAATTGGACCAATAAGCAACATCATGATAAATGAAGAAAAGGTTGAAGTCAAGAATTTCATTTCACTTGGGTTTAGATAAACACCCATAGAAGCTGCAGTCAAGAAAACAAAGGACGCATTGCGTTGGTCAAATCTACTGCAAAAGACTTCTTTAAAGTGTTAAAGAGCAAAGACGTCACCTTGAAGACTAAGGTACATCTGATCCAAGCCACGGTATTTTCATCACATATGCATTTGAAAGCTGGACTATGAGTAAAGAAAACAGAAGAAGAATTGAAGCCTTTGAATTGTGGTTTTGGTGAGGAATATTGAATATATCGTGGACTGCCAAAAGAACAAACAAATCTTTCGTGGAAGAAGTACAACCAGGATGCTCCTTAGAAGCAAGGGTGGCTAGTCTCTGTCTTATATACTTTGGCCGTGTTATCAAGAGAGATCAGTCTCTGGAGAAGGAAATAATGCTTGGTAAAGTAGAAGGTCAGTAAAAAGAGAAAGGCCCTCAATGAGATGGACTGACACAGTGGCTGCAAGCGTGGGCTCAAGCATAACAAGGATTGAGAGGATGGCACAGGACCAGGCAGTGTTTCATTCTGTTGTACATAGGGTCGCTATGAGTTGGAACTGACTTGATGGCACTTAACCACAAAAACAGCATTGAATTTGAGAAAAGTTAGTAGCAAAATTCTAAAAACTGAGTAAAATGTCTGTTACACGCTAAGTCCAAATTAATTGCAGAGAATATATTAGAAACCTGAGTATAATATGCAGAAACAGGATCAACCTTCAGTGAGCCATATGTAGAACTGGCTCTTACAGCTGGAATTTTTTAGAGTTGAAGTTGATAAAGTTGAACTGATAAATACTATCACTTGTCTTTTTAAAAGTTATATATATATATATGAATATATATAATTAAAAAAACCATATAAATAAACTACATTTTTGAGCCTAAACATGATGTCAGTCTCCCTGATATTTTTGTTGGAAGGGGAATGCCTTTGAATATACCTTAAAAAAAGAAGACTAGAATCTAATTGCATGAGTGTTCTGTGTCCATGTGTACATGGTACTTGCAATGGATGTGAGCAGAAAGACTTCTTTCTCTGAGCCTTGTCCCTTAGGGATTTTCATTGCCCTGAGATTGGAATGACAACAGAAGAGTTTGACTAATAAGGAGCTTTGGGTATTGAAGCCTCAAGGGTCACAGAGACTGCAAATAGTCTGTTATGATCACACACTCAACAGCTTTGCTCAGGTCAGTAGGCAGCACAACTAAGAAGAAAAGATCATCATTTGTACACAAAAACCTGGTCTTTCTGTCTTTCTGTGCTCCCTGAGTACAGCATTTCCTTTTTTATAATTCAGTCTCCAAGGAGAACTTAATGCCACCCCTTAGTGCTAGCACCAGAGTAATCAGAAGTTCCCTAGTTTCTGTTTTGCAAATAGGGAGAGATCTTTGTCTAACTGTCCATCTGGGGGCAAATGTGAGGAAAGTACTTGCAGAAGATGAGAAAAGCAGAGTCAGCTGTGAGATTCCTGCCGAATTATTGATCTTTTTGCCATGTTTCCCTGAACCTTTGCACCAATACTTCAATAGCTCTCATTCTGCTAGTATCCTACTCTGACCCTAAAATTCCAGGGGCTTTTCCCATCTAAACACAAACTTACCCTTGCTTGATTTTGATGAATGTTCTAGATTTTTCCAAAATTTCCCTTAATATTGTTTTGAGAAGCAGGGGTGTATGGTGACCTTCTCCTTACATTTTTATACATGATTCTTAATACTACTTTGTAGGGAAGATCATTGGCCTTTACTCTGCTACTTGTTCATAAGAACTCTGTGGGAAGAGGTGGAAAACCAGGCAGAACCCACAGGCTAAATCAGCCATTTACCTCTTTCCATTTATTAATCAATGAAGTATTTTAACAGGCATAAAAGCACAGAAGAACAGGAGAAATACCCATGCATTTATGTTTCCAGAATTAATAAATTTTGATATTTTGCCATAACAACTACCTTCTTAAATTAACACAATAGTATGCATAAAGGTTATTAATGGATGTTTGCAGCTGTTTCTTCTCATTTTAGTTCATGCCACATCAGCAAACTAAGGTCCTGAAACCTTTACTCCATCCACATCATTAAGGTTGACTCTACTTTGAAGAGGCAGCTCTTCCCCAGTCATCTTTTGAGTGCCTTCCAATCTGGGGGGCTCATCTATATCAGACAATGTTCTGCTGCTATTCATAAGGTTTTCACTAGCTAATGTTTTCAGAAGTAGACTGCCAGGTCCTTCTTCCTAGTCTGTCTTAGTCTGGAAGCTGAGCTGAAACCTGTCCTCCATGGGTGACCCTGCTCGTATCTGAATACCGGTGGGATAGCTTCAAGCATCACAGAAACATGCAAGCCCCCACAGTATGACAAACTGGCAGACACGTTCTTGCTTGCTGAAAGTGAAGAGGACTTCAAGCACTTACTAAAGAAGATCAAAGACCACAGCCTTCAGTATGGGTTGCACCTCAACATAAAGAAAACAGAAGTCCTCACAACTGGACCAATGAACAACATCATGATAAATGGAGAAAAGATTGAAGCCGTCAAGGATTTCGTTTTACTTGGATCCACAATCAACAGCCATGGAAGCAGCAGTCAAGAAATAAAAAGATACATTGCATTGGGTAAATCTGCTGCAAAGGACCTCTTCAAAGTGTTGAAGAGCAAAGATGTCACTTTGAAGACTAAAGTGTGCCTGACCCAAGCCATGGTGTTTTCAATCATCTCATATGCATGTGAAAGCTGGACAATGAATAAGGAAGACTGAAGAAGAATTGACAACTTTGAATTGTGGTGTTGGTGAAGAATATTGAATATACCATGGACTGCCAAAAAAAGAACAAATCTTAGAGGAAGTACAGCCAGAATGCTCCTTAGAAGCAAGGATGGCGAGACTGCGGCTTACATACTTTGGGCATGTTGTCAGGAGGGATCAGTCTCTGGAGAAGGATATCATGCCTGGCAGAGTACAGGGTCAGTGGAAAAGAGGAAGACCCTCAACGAGGTGGATTGACACGGTGGCTGAAACAACGAGCTCAAGCATAACAACGATTGTAAGCATGGCTCAGGACCAGGTAGTGTTTCGTTCTGTTGTGCATAGGGTTGCTATGAGTCGGAACCGATTTGATGGCACCGAGCAACAACAACAACATGCATAAAGAAGACACATTCTTTTTGTTCCTGTCCATTCTTCCCCTTTGCTTCCCAGAGGCAATTACAGTCTTGAATTTTGTGAGTCCCTAGGCATTAGGGTATTCAATAATTAAAATTTGAAGAATGTGGTAGTGGAAGAGAGAGAAGAATTGAGAGAAAAAGAGTGAAAGAGGAAGGGAAGAATGAAGGAGAGGAAAAAGAGAAATAAAGTGAATATAGAGGAAGATTTGTAATATTCATTTTGTTCATAGTTTTGATGTGAGAATGGCTGTAAAATGAGGGGTTCTTGTATGTCTATCATGTGTCTCATCACGTCTATTTTTCCCATTGTACTCATCAACAGCATGGAATCAGAAAACCAAATATGTGAAAACCAACCAGGGCGCCTCCCTTTCGTCCTCTCAGAGAATCCAGCACTGCCGCCCCTCCTCTTTAGGCTGGTCCTATCCAAGTATCTGGTCAAAGAACTCGGGAACATGATCTTCATCCTGCACTTCAAGTTGAATCCTACCTCTGCTCCATAGTAGCTGTCTGACCTTTGACAGTTTGTTTCCAAGCTAAGTTTCACCATCTGTAAAGTTGGCATAAATATATTAGTTCCCGTGTTGGGGAAGGTTTGAGATACCTCAACTTTATCAGTGACACAAGCAGGGTCAAACGTTAAAAACAATCTTCACTCCTAACAATGGTTTCAGAGACAGGGTAGGTCCAGGCACAGAACTATGGTGTTGCATTTTCAGTCTTCATGTGTTGATTTCTTTCTAAGGCTGTTGTTCTTATGGTCACCAAAGGTTGCAACAATACATGGGTCAGTTCAGAAACAATAATAGGAACGGAAAACTGACTGTCTCTATTTGGACTCTTTGTAATAGAAAGATAACCTTCCCAAGAAATCATTTAGAAGACAGCCCATATTATTAGCCTGGTATGGGACATATGCCCCTTCCAGAAATAATTACTAGCAAGAGAAATTTCATTACCATGGGAGGCTTAGGCTAATTCTCTTATTAGGAAAGTCTGATGTGGAGTCAATCACCAAAATGACTACGAGTGTTTGATGTCAGTTTGTATTACTGTGGTGGCTTGCACATTGCTATAATGCTGGAAGCTATGCCACTAGTATTTCAAATACCAGCAGGGTCACCCACTGTAGACAAGTTTCAGTGGAACTTCCAGACTAAGACAAAATAGGAAGAAAGGCCTAGCAATCTACTTCTAGAAATCAGCCAGTGAAAACTCAATGGAGAACAGAATATTGATCTGAGTCTTTAACTCACTTACTTTGGATGCATCATCAAAAGGGATCAATCACTAGAAAGATATAATGCTTGATAAAGTTAAAGGACAGCAAAGGCCTGGGAAACCTTCAAGGAGATGGATTTACAATGGCCACTACAATGAATTCAAACATACCAAAAATTATGAAGATGGCAAAAGACTGGGAAGGGTTTCATTTGGTTATACATGGCATCCAATTAGTTGGTGCTAACTCAATAGCAAGAGACAGCAACAAATATAACACCTTCTACCTAACGGGTACTCAGTGTACTCAATGAGTGTGAACCAGCACAAATTTATTCCAGGTCTGGCATTCTCATTCTGTTCCTTTCTTTCCTGCTACTTTCACATATTTTAAGCACTTGCTTCAGCACTTAGCTTAGCACAGTGCCTTTAACTGTTAGCCCTATTTGGAAGTGCCTCAGTACGAAAGAGCTTCTGCACCCAAGGTCAAACTGCCTCCCGGGTTGCACCTAATGAAAGGCCTGGCCCTCTTCCTCCAACTAGAATAACTCAGAAAGGCCATTTTATGTAAAATGGTACAACCACTTTGGAAATCAATTTGGTGCTTCCTTAAAAAGCTAGAAATAGAACTACCATATGACTCAGCAATCCCACCCCTTGGAATATATCTTAGAGAAATAAGTGCCTTTACACGAACAGATATATGCACACCCATGCTTGTTGCAGCACTGTTTACAAGAGCAAAAAGATGGAAGCAACCAAGGTGCCCATCAACAGATGAATGGGTAAATAAATTATGGTATATTCACACAAGGGAATACTATGCATCAATAAAAAACAGTGATGAATCTGTGAAACATTTCATAACATGGAGGAACCTGGAAGGCATTATGCTGAGTGAAATTAGTCAGTTGCAAAAGGACAAATATGGCTGCCCTGACAGGGAACACAACAGAGAACCCCTGAGGGAGCAGCAGAACAGTGGGATGCAGACCCCAAATTCTCATGAAGAGGCCAGACTTAATGGTCCGTCTGAGACTAGAAGATCCCTGGTTGTTATGGGCCCCAGACCTTCTGTTAGCCCAGGACAGGAACCATTCACGAAGCCAACTCTTCAGACATGGATTGGACTGGACAACGGGTTGGAAAGGGATGCTGGTGAGGAGTGAGGTTCTTGGCTCAGGTGGACGCTTGAGACTATGTTGACATCTCCTGCCTGGAGGGGAGGTGGGAGGGTAGAGGGGCTTAGAAGCTAGCAAAATGGACAAGAAAAGAGAGAGTGGAAGGAGGGAGCGGGCTGTCTCACTGGGGAGAGAGTAATTGGAAGTATGTAGCAAGGTGTATATAAGTTTTTATGTGAGAGACTGACTTGATTTGTAAACTTTCACTTAAAGCACAATAAAAATTATTTAAATAATTAAAAAAAATAAAGGTCATTCTCTCTCCAGAGCTTCCTGCAGGGTCACAGAGGCTGATCTTGAAACTGCATTGCAACTCGACTTCTTCCTCTGCCCTATCCTTCTTCTTTCCCTTCTCTTTCACAGGTGATGATCCAAGGAGTATTCCCTAACAAACCTTTGGCATCCTAATCTCTGCCTCCCAGAAAACTTAACTTGATCCAATAAGCATGGCTGGAGGAGGCAGAGCCAAGATGAAGGAGTAGTCAGATGCTTCTGGTAGACCCTTTTACAAAAAAAAAAAAAGTCAACCAATTATATGTGAAAATCTAGGAGCTCTGAACATCAAAGACAAAGTTGAGGGATCAGACTGGGTGGCAGGGCAAGGCAGAGATGGTTGAGAAGCAGAGATGAGTTGCCAGACCTGACCTGGTGGGAACCAGAACCTTGCAGGATGGGTTGGCAGGTACAAATGGTGAGGCAAGCGGTGGCACTCAGGACAAGTTTTCCACATCAGTAGACTCTCCACTGAGTGGTGGAGAGTCTTCTCAAATCCCCAGAACCAGAGACAAACAGCACTCAATTGACAAAAGATAAGTATAAGCGTCTAACAAACCACATGGATTGAAAAAAGAAGAAGAAAAAACCTTTTAGGAAATACCTCTCTCCCATTTACCTGCCCACTCCACACTCTGTTGCAGGTTCCTTGTCAGCTTCAGCTATTGTTGCACTCCCTAGGCCTGAAGTTGGACTTGTTTTGCACCCCCAGCCGTTCTCCTGGCTTTGGAGAGGGAAGAAATTAACAAACAGGAAAAATTAATGTACCAGCTCCCCTAAACTGGGAACTCAGGTCATCCATAGCCCCTTTGCCTAGGCACAGGCTTAAGGGGAATACGGATTTTGAATACCTTTCACACTGCATAGACCTGTGTGGGCCCACTTCAACAGTGTAGGCCGTCATAAGCATAGTATTACAGTGTATATAACTGAAACCTATATTCATCTATATCTGCAATTAGGTGGAGTGACAGATTTGTGAAATTTGCTACCACTCACCCTGTTAAGCAGAGTCCTCACCTACCCACATCAGGGGCCTGAGAACTGGTGGCTCCACCCACTCCACTGAGTCACCTGTGACAGGGATCCAAGAATAAGCGGTGACTCCCAGTCCTTACAGCTAACACCACTGGATGTCCATAGTCCAGATGCAAAACCCACCTATGTACACGCTCTAGGGAACACAAACACACCTTCCACCCAGACACTCAGAGGCAGCAATAAGCCCCCTTCCTTGACAAGTACATGACCTCCTACTGCAGCCATATACCTGTGCTTATGCCAATCACCTCTGCCCATCTAGGGCTGTAGGTGAGACCCTGCACCACACACTCAGTGACCAATGACCTGCACACCTGAGCTAAATTCACACAAGTAAAGTAAATAGACTCCTAGGCTTCCATACCTAATAACAGCTTTAGCCACCTGGAGACAGGACGTGAGTGCTTCAAAGATGCCAATAATTAAACTAGCTCACATGAGCAGCATATTTGGGCATATCAAAACAAAACAAAAGAAGAAACTAAGACAGTCTAAACAAACATAAAATAAATAAATACAATAACTTATTGATGGCTCAGGGACAACAGTCAATATCAAATCACATAAAGAGGCAGACCATGATGACTTCAGCAAGCCACCAAAACAATGAATCAAGAAATCTTTAGAAGGAAGAGAACTTCTTGGAATTATCAGAGGTAGAATTCAAAAGCCTCATACCCAGAACTCTTCAACAGATCAGGAAGATCAGGCAAAAGGCAGGAGAAGCCAAAGAACACACAGACAAAGCAATAGAGGAACCTAAGCAGGTTATACAGCAGCCTAATGACAAATTTTACAGGCTGCAAGAATCTATACAGAGACATCAAACAGAAATCCAAATGATTAACGGTAAAATTTCAGAATTAGACAACTCAATAGATAGTCATAGGAGCAGAATTGAGGCAATGGAAGTCAAAATTCGTGATATTGAAGTAAAGCACTTAACACCAACTTATTTGTGGAAAAATCAGGTAAAGAATTTTAGAAAATGAAGAAATGCTGTGAATTAAAGAGGAATAAACTACAAGTGATTGGAGTACAAGAGCAGGGGAAGATAACACAGAATACAGAGAGAATTTTTGAAGATTTATTGGCTGAAAACTCTGACATCCCGAAAGATGAGAAAATATCTATACAAAAAGATCACTGAACCCACATGAAGTAGATTCCAAAAGAAAAGCATAAAGACATAATATAAACAAACTTGCCAAAACAAAAGGTAAAGAAAAAATTTTAAAAGTGTCTAGGGAAAAGTGAAAAGTAAATGACAAAGGAGAGTCCATAAGAGTACCCTCTGACTTCTCAGCAGAAACTATGCAGGCAAGAAGGCAATTGGATGACATATATAAAGCCTTGAAGGAAAAAAGAAAAAAAAAATGCCAGCCAAGTATTATGTATCCACCAAAACTATCTCTCAAATATGGTAGTGAAATTAGGGCATTCCCAGATGAGCAGAAGTTTAGGGAATTTGCAAAAACCAAATGAAGATTACAAGAAACAGTAAAGGGAGCCCTCTGATTAGGAAATCAATAACATCAGATAACAACTCAAGACTAGAACACAGGACAAAACAGTCAATTATCAATTAAGATACGGTAGTCATAAAAATAAATCCAAGCTAAAACACTAAAAATAGGGAAAGAGAGAAGTCAATACCTAAAAGATGACAACATTAAAACAAAAAAGAGGGACTAAACAATGTAGTCATAGGTCTTTCATATGGAGAAAAAGTCTAGGTGATATAAAGAAATAGAAGATTAGTTTAAACTTAGAAAAATAGAGGTAAATATTAAGGTAACCACAAAGGAAACTAACAATCCTACACATCAAAATTAAAAAAGGAAAATATAAAGACCAAGCAAATACAAAATGAACAAAAATGCAAAAGATGAAAAAAAAAATACATACAAAAAAAGAATGAGCACAGAAAATTAAGTGGAACAAATAAACCCCCCCACACACAAAAAACATCAAAATGACAGCACTAAACTCATACCTATCAATAATTATGCTGAATGTAAGTGGACTGAATGCACCAATAAAGAGACAGAGAGTAGCAGAACGGATTAAAAAACACGATCTTTCTATATGCTGCCTACAGAAGACACACCTTAGACTTAAAGATACAAACTAAAACTCAAAGGATGGAGAAAAGAATATATGTCAAGCAAACAACAATAAAAAAAAGAGTAGGAGTGGCAATATTAATGTCTGACAAAACAGACTTTAAAGCAAGATCAACCACAAAGGTTAAGTAAGGAAGGACACTATATAATGATTAAAGGGTCAATATACCAGAAGGACATAACCATAATAAGTATTTATACACCCAATGAAAGGGCTCCAAAATACATAAACTCTAACAGCATTGAAAAGAGAAACAGACAGCTCCACAATAATAGTAGAAGACTTCAAGATTCCACTTCCAGGGAAGAACAGAACATCCAGAAAGAACCTCAGTAAAGAAAAAAGGAAGATCTAAATGCCACAATCAAGCAACTGGATCTCATACACTTATACAGGACACTCCACCCAACAGCAGCCAAGTATACTTTCTTTTCAAACACGCATGGAACATTCTCCAGAATAGACTACATATTAGGCCACAAAGCAAGCCTTAACAGAATCCAAAACATCAAAATATTACACAGCATCTTTTCTGGTCATAAAGCCAAAAAAGTGGAAATCAATAAAAGGAAAAAAAACAAACACATGAAAAGGGAACAACGGCTTTCTCAAAAACTACTGGGTTATAGAAGAAATTAAGGTTGGAATAAAAAAAAATTCACAGAATCAAATGAGAATGAAAACACATTGTACCAGAACCTTTGGGATACAGCAAAAGCAGTGCTCTGAGGTCAGTTTACAACAAAAAAGGCACACATCCAAAAAGAAGAGAGGGCCAAAATCAAAACGGTAACCCAGAACTTTAACAAGTAGAAAGGGAACAGCAAAAGAAGTCCATGGGCACCAGAAGAAAGCAAATAACAAAAAACTAGAGCAGAATTAAATGAAATAGAGAATAGAAAAACAATTGAAAGATTTAACAAAGTTGATTCTTGGGAAAGATAAAAAAAAAATTACAATAAACCATTAGCCAAGCTGACAAAAGAAAAACAGGAGAGAAAGCAAATAACCCAAATAAGCAATGAGATGGGTAATATCATGACAGACCCAACTGAAAATAAAATAATTATAGCAGAATACTATGAAAAATTATGTTCCAACAAACTCAAAAATCTAGAGGAAATGCACAAATTTCTAGTAACACACTACCTACTCAAACTTACACAAAGTAATGTTGAAAACCTGTACAGAACCATAACAAGAGAAGAGATTGGAAAAGTTATTAAAAAACTCTCAAAAAAAAAAAAAAAAACCCTGGCCTTGACGACTTCACTGGAGAATTTTACCAAACTTTCAGAGAAGAGTTAACACCACTACTACTAAAGATATTTCAGACAATAGAAAAGGACGGAATACTCTCAAACTCATTCTAAGTAGCTAGCATAACCCTGATACCAAAACCAGGTAAAAAATCACAAAATTACAGACCAATATCCCTCATGAACATAGGACATCACATAGAGGAAATCACCAAGTCAATACCATTTACAATAGCACCCAAAAGTGTAAAATACTTAGGAATAAGTCTAACCAGAGATGTAAAACAACTATGCAAAGAAAACTACAAGACAGTACCACAAGAAACCAAATGAGACTTACATAAGGGAAAAAACATACACTGCTTATGGATAGGAAGACTCAACACTGAGAAAATGTCAATTCTACCCATTGTGATCTACAGATACAATGTGATCCTAATCCAAATTCCAACATTTTTAAATGAGATGGAGAAACACATCACCAGCTTCATATGGAAAGGGTAGAGGCCCTAGATAAGTAAAGCATTAGTGAAGAAGAAGAACAAAGTGGGAGGCCTCACACTACCTAATTTTAGAACTTATTATACTGCCACAATAGTCAAAACAGCATGGTACTGGTACAACAACAGATATATAGGTCAATGGAACAGAATTGGGAGTCCAGACGCAAATTCATCCACTTATGAGCAGCTGGTATTTGACAAAGGCCCAAAGTCCGTTAAGTGGGAAAAAGAGAGTCTCTTTTTAACAAATGGTGCTGGCATAACTGGATATCCATCTGGAAAAAAAAGAAAAGAAACAAGACCCATACCTCAAACCAAGCACAAAAACTAATTCAAAATGGAGCAAAGACCTAAATATAAACTCTAAAACGAAAAGGATCATGGAAAAAAAAAATAGGGACAATGCTAGGAACCCTAATACATGGCATAGAGAATACAAACATTTCTAACAATGCACAAACACCAGAAGAGAAACTAGTTTACTGGGAGCTCTTAAAAATCAAACACTTATGCTCAACCAAAAAAGTCACCCAAAGAGTAAAAAGACAACCTATGCACTGGGAAAAGATTTTTGGCAATCCAATCAGAGTCTAGTCTCTAAAATTTACAAGATACTGCAAAACCTCAGCAACAAAAAGACAACCCAATTAAAAAATGGGCAAAGGATATGAACAGCACTTCACCAAGGAAGACATTCAGGTGGCTAACAGGTACAAGAGGAAATGCTCAGGATCATTAGCCATTAGAGAAATGCGAATCAAAACTACAATGATATACCATCTCACTCCAGCAAGGCTAGCATTAATCCAAAAAACACAAAATAATGAATGTTGGAGAGGTCGTGGAGAGACTGGAACACTTACACACTGCTGGTGGGAACGTCAAATGGTACAACTACTTTGGAAATCGTTTTGACGCTTCCTTAAAAAGCTACGAATAGAAGTACCATACAATCCAGCAATCCCACTCCTTGGAATGTATCCTAGAGAAATAAGAGCCCTCACACAAATGGATATATGGATACCCATGTTCATTGCAGCACTGTTTACAATAGCAAAAAGTTGGCAACAACCAAGCTGCCCATCAACAGATGAATGGATAAACAAATTATGCTATATTCACACAAAGGAATAGATAAAGAACAAGGATAAATCTGTGAAACATCTCATAACATGGATGAAGCCAGAAGAATTATGCTAAGTGAAATTAGTCAGTCAAGAAAGGACAAATATTAGAGGAGACCACTATTATAAGAACTCAAGAAAATGTTTAAATACAGGAGAAAACATTCTTTGATGGTTATGAGGGTGAGAGGGAAGGAGAGGGATATTCACTAACTAGGTAGTAGACAAGAATTCTTTTTGGTGAAGGGAAGGACAACACACAATACAAGGGAAGTCAGCACAACTGGACTGCATCCAAAGCTAAGAAGTTTCCCGAATACAACCAAACACTTCGAGGGTCAGAGTAGTAGGGTCTGGGGACTATGGTTTCAGGGGACATCTAGGTCAATTGGCATAACAAAGTGTATTAAGAAAATGTTCTTCATCCCACTGCGGCGAGTGATGTCTAGGGTTTAAATTCTAGCAAGCAGGCATCTAAGATTCATTAATTGGTCTCAAACCACCTGGAGCAAAGGATAATGAAGACCACCAAAGACAACAGGAAAATATGACCCCAAGAGACAGGAAGGGCCACAAAAACCAGAGAGTCCATCGGCCTGAGACTGGAAGAACTAGATGGTATCCAGCTACCACCAGTAAGGGCCCTGACAGGGAACACAACAGAGAATCCCTGATGGAGCAGGAGAAAAGTATGATTGGAGGTCTCAAATTCTAGTATGAAGACCAGAATTAATGGTCTCACTGAGACTAGAGGGACCCCAGAGGACATGGCCCCCAGACTCTTTGTTAGCCCAAAACTAAAACCATTCCTGAAGCCAACTCTTCAGACAAAGATTACACTGGACTATAAGCCATAAAATGATACTGGTGAGTAGTGTGCTTCTTAGCTCAAGTAGACACATGAGACTATGTGGGCAGCTTCTGTCAGGAGGCAAGATGAAAAGGCAGAGGGGGACAGGAGCTGGTTGAATGGGCATGGGAAATACAGGGTGGAGAGGAGGAGTGTGCTGTCACATTATAGGGAGAGAAATTAGGGTCACATAACAATATGTACATTCGTTTTTGTATGAGAAAATGAGTTGAATTGTAAATGTCCTCTTAAAACACAATTAAAAAAAAAGAGAAGTACTATACAATCCAGCAACCCTACTCCTTGGATTATATCGTAGAGAAAGAAGAGCTGTCACATGAATAGATACATGCACACCCATGTTCATTGCAGCACTGTTCACAATAGCAAAAAATTAAAAAAATGTAGGTACCATGAACAGACAAATGGACGAACAAATTATGGTATATTCTCACAATGGAATACTATGCAATGATAAAGAACAATGATGAATCTGCGAGACATCTCATAACATGGATGAATCTGGAAGGCATTATGCTGAGTGAAATTAGTCAGTCGCAAAAGGACAAATATTGTATGAGACCACTATTATAAAAACTGAAGAAAATGTTTAAACATTCACTAACTGGACAGTAGACAAGAATTATTTTAGGTGAAGGGAAAAACAACATACAATACAGGGGAAGTCAGCACAACTGGACTAAACCAAAAGGTAAGAAGTTTCCTGAATATAACCAAACACTTCAAAGGACAGAGTAGCAGAGACAGGGGTCTAGGGACCATGGTTTAAGGGGACATCTAGGTCAATTGGCATAACAACATTTATTAAGAAAATGTTCTGCATCCCAATTTGATGAGTCATGTCTAGGGTTTTAAAAGCCAGCAAGCAGCCATCTACAATGCATCAATTGTTCCCAACCCACCTGGAGCAAAGGAGAATGAAGAACACCAAAGACACAAGGGAAATATGAGCCCAAGAGACAGAAAGGGCCACAGAAACCAGAGACTCCATCAGCCTAAGACCAGAAGAACTAGTTAGTGTCCAGCTACCACCAATGACTGCCCTGACCCCTAGGGAACTAAACAGAAAGTCCTTGATGAAGCAGGAGAAAAATGGGATGCAGAACTCAAATTCTAGTAAAAAGGCCAGACTTAATGGTCTGATTGAGACTGGAGGGACCCCAGAAGACATGGCCCCCCAACTCTCTGTTAACCAGAACTGAAACCATTCTCGAAACCAACTGTGTAGACAAAGATGAGACTTGACTACAAGACATAAAATAATACTCATGAAGACAGTGCTTCTTAGCTCAAGTAGGTAATAATAACAAGTAGGTACGTGATACTAAATGGGCAGCTCTTGTCCAGAGGAAGAGATGAGAAGGCAAAAAGGGACAAGAGCTGATTGAATGGACACAGGAAATCCAGGGTGGAAAGGAGGAGTGTGCTGTCACATTACAGGGAGAGCATCTAGCATCACATGACAATGTGTATAAATATTTGTATGAGAAACTAACTTAAACTGTAAAATTTCACTTAAAGCACAAGAAAAAAAAAACAGTGGAAAAAAACTATGACGGGCAGATTCTATTTGAATGGAAGAGTTCAGTAGTTTACATTCTTTTTGAAGTCACTATGCCTTCTTATTTTTTATTATGTCATATGTTTGAAGTGAATGAGGTTAAGATGATGAAGAGAGACATAAAGCCATCTTATCTCAAATTGTTTTTCAAATAATATACCAAGAATACTACAGATTAGAAAGCAAAATTCATACAGAAACAGTTAACATGTAGTAAAATAAATTGATAAACACATGAAAATATTGAATCCATTAAAGATGAAGATTTTTAAGTGAATGTTCACATGGAACACCATCTTCGTATATTAAATACTTTTTGTCATCAAACTAAATCCACTGAGAGTAAGGATAAACCTCCATACTAGTGCCTAGCCAGTGATGTTGTGATTTCTCATAAAAAAAAAATAACTCCATTAAAAATCAAGAGCCAAAATATCAAACCACATTCCACTAATGTGAAGAAAAATGTGTATCAAAATTATTGGGACACAGCAAAAAAAAAGCTGATTATGAAACCCTAAAAAGGGAGTAACAGGTCTGTGTGTAGTGATCACAGTCAGAGGTGATCACAGAGAATGGCTTGAAATATGCTCTACGCAAATGTATAAAGATTAAGGATCAGGGATATTCAATGACACTTAGAAAGAAACAATTTGCATTTTACTATAACTTAGCTATATTTCTAAATATAATATTTGTACCCTCATACATACATTAAAACCTCACAGCTAAAATTGCAATCAGGCTTTCTAACATCATTGGTAAGATAGAGATGCTTTCAGTTGTACTCAAAAACGACTGCAATCCAATTAGAGAAGTATGGTATATCCACCTGTACAAGGTATGTGACTTGGAGGTGAGAAAAACAGGTAGAAAGAGGTAAATGCCTTGGAGCTGGTCTCCTAGGGGCTGGGAATCAGCCATCCTGAACTCTACCTTCTATTGTTTTGGTCTTTTAAGATTTGCAGTGGGATCAGAATGTCAGTAAAAGTGTTTGGTTAATGAGGAGCTTTGGATATTGAGCCCCCAGGGACACAGAGACTGCAAATAATCTACGTGTAACCACTTCACTCACTCACTTTAATACCCGAAGATGCATGCAGACGGTACCACTTTTGTATTCCTCTCCCATCAAGAAGCAGCACACCTGATAGCCCACCCACAGATGACCCTCTTGCCGGGGAGCCTGGTGCCTCAACTTGGTCCCTCTGCCTTTCCTAAGGAAAGCTCTTCCATCTACACCATCCAACATCCAGGGCAGATGCCAAGCGTTATTCCTCACTGATGCCAGTCAGGTAACCTGAATCCCATAGTTAATGTTTTGAAATGAGGACAGGTGTTTTAATACAGGTTCACCCAGCAGAATGATGCATGTGAAGATAGTATGAGCATGAAATGATTGGAATCAAGTCACCCCTAACCTCCTGCCTGTCTCCCAACTTCCTGACATGTTTCCTTGAATCTTCGCACTGATGGCAAGGAGTTGTGATTCTGCTAGTGTCCTCCTCTCTCTCCACAACGGCAAGGACCGTTTTCCTCCCGACCAGAAGCCTGCCCCTTCTCACACCGGATGACTGTTTTAAGATTCTGACATTTACTAACACTCTTGTAGTGGTGAAGAGGGTTTATCAACATCACCTTATCTTCCCTTTCCTAGTTTTTAACACACATTTGTATTACAGGTTTCCCCCGCTATCTGAAAGTAGAGTATTCCTATGAATCCTTTCATAAGTCGAAATGGTGTAAAATGAAGAAGGAATTACCATAAATTTATTTGAAAAAAATTTTTGAGAGTTGCCAGACTCAAAACATAACCCATTATTTCATACCAAATAACATATATAACCTAAAATAATGCTAACATATAGTGTTGATACACACATTTCAAAGCTATGGCAGTTTAATGCTGAGCGTAGTTTTAAGAGAAGGAGCTCTGGGAGAGTCTCTTATCACTAGGAGGGGTTCAATGCCTACTTAAAGGCCCACTGCAAAACACTGAACGCTGGTTTCGAGTTTCTCCTTTTTTTGTAAAAGTGAAAATCCAACTCAAATTTCTTTTAGTTAGCAAAGCAAACAAGCACTGATGTGGGTCTTTTGAAAAAGCAAAGTGGCATAAAGTGAACTTTCAAAAACAGGGGATACCTGTATTTCTGTTGCCCAATTCTGATTTCTGAGGAAAGCAGTGGAATCTGACACAGACTCATCAGGCTGCCTCCAGAGTGTATCTAATTTTCTCTATAAAATTACCGAATATTTAAAATGATAATAGCACGAAGAGAGTAATAAAAAAAAGACCACTCTCTCACCCTTTCCAAAATAAATAAATGTTCACACTCTGCTATATCAGCTTCTGCATCTTTTTTAAATAACCAAATAATATGCATGCAGATGGTAGAGCTTCTGTATTCACCTCCACTCCTCTCGTTCCCATAAAAAAAAAATGACTACCCTTTCACCCCTTTCCAAACTCAATAAATATTGACACTCTGCTATATCAGCTTCTGGTCTTTTTTGGTTTTTGTTTTGCCAAATAATGTGCACACTGACAGTATCACCATTGTATTCCTGCATTCCCCTCCATTCCTCCCATTCCCATCCCAAGATGGTGTTTGCTGACATTTGATTGTAAGTCACCTCATCATCTCTATCAGATCCATCAACAATATGGAACCTAGAAACCAAACAGGAGTTTCAGAATTCCTTCTCCTGGCACTGACAGAGGATCCCAAAGTGCAGCCTCTCCTTTTTAGCCTGTTTTTGTCCATATATCTGGTCACTGTCCTGGGAAACCTGCTCATCATCCTGGCCGTCAGCTCTGACCCCCACCTCCACACCCCCATGTACTTCTTTCTTTCCAATCTCTCATTTACTGACATCTGTTTCAGCACCACCACGATTCCAAAGATGCTGGTGAACCTCCAAGCACAGAATCAGAGCATCACTTACGCAGGATGCCTCACCCAGGCCTGCTTTGTCCTGAGTTTTGGTAGTTTGGAAAGTTTTCTCCTTTCGGTAATGGCCTATGACCGCTATGTGGCCATTTGTCACCCACTGAGATACACAGCTATCATAAATCCCCGCCTCTGTGGCCTGCTGATTCTAGTCTCCTTGCTCGTTAGCATTGTGGATGCCCTTCTCCACAGTCTGATGTTGTTGCAACTGTCCTTCTGCACAGACCTGGAAATTCCTTACTTCTTCTGTGAAGTTGTTCAGGTGATCAGAGTTGCCTGTTCTGAAACCCTCATCAATAACATCATCTTATGTTTTACGGCTAGCATACTGGGTGCTCTTCCTTTCTCTGGAATCATTTTCTCTTATACTCAAATTGTCTCTTCCATTTTGAGAATACCTTCAGCAGGTGGAAAGTATAAAGCTTTTTCTACCTGTGGGTCTCACCTTTCAGTTGTTTCCTTATTCTATGGGACAGCTTTTGGTGCGCATATGAGTACAACATTTACACACTCTTCCAGGAAGACTGCAGTAGCTTCAATGCTGTACGCTGTAGTTACTCCCATGATGAATCCCTTCATCTACAGCCTGAGAAACAGGGACATGAAGGGAGCCTTTAGGAGCATTATCAGATGCACACCTTCTTTTCAGTGATTATATTATCTCCTTTGGGTTTGGATTTCTAGATTGCATCAAAGTGACAGAGTCACAGATGGCTGCAACAGACTCAGCTGTCATATCCAGACATCAAGCTCAGAGACACAAAATAGACTGTCCTTGGACCTATTGTTAATAGAGGACTTAGTATTAATAGACCTTTTCATAGAATCATACAGAGGATATCTCCTCCCATATGATCACTGAGAATAGCATCATATATCCCTTTCTAATCAAAGTTCTGTCTGGGAGAAAATAATTGCTATGAGAGCTTTATACTGACAATGTAGAGTATGTTTTCTCTTGAGAAGTTAATTCGTATAACCACCACAAGCACTTAATACAATGCCTGGCACCTAATACTCAATAAAATTTAACTAGGACCACTGTGTTCTATATGTTGCCATAATATATAAGGCTTATTATTTCTTGTTCTCACATATTTTCCACTTTCCTCAGGATTTTTATTGGTTTACCATTATTGTACATTTTAAGGTCATCTCTACTTTGAGGAGATAGCTCTTCCCCAGTCATCTTTTGAGTGCCTTCCAACCTGGGGGGCTCATCTTCCAGCACTATATCAGACAATGTTCAGCTGCTATTCATAAGGTTTTCATTGGCTAACGCTTTTCAGAAGTAGACTGCCGGGTCCCTCTTCCTAGTCTGTCTTAGTCTGGAAGCTCAGCTGAAACCTGTCCTCCATGAGTGACCCTGCTGGTATCTGAATACCAGGGGCATAACTTCCAGCATCACAGCGACACACAAGCCCCCACAGTATGACAAACTGACAGACAGGTGGTACGAGTCAAAATGAGAAGAAACAGCTGCAAACATCCATTAATAATCGGAACCTGGAATGTAAGAAGTATGAATCTAGGAAAATTGGAAATTGTCAAAAGTGAAATGGAACACATAAACATCAATATCCCAGGCACTAGTGAGCTGAAATGGACTGGTATTGGCCATTTTGAATTGGACAATCATATAGTCTACTATGCTGGGAATGACAACTCGAAGGGGAATGGTGTTGCATTCATCATCGAAAAGAACGTTTCAAGATCTATCCTGAAGTATAACACTGTCCGTGATACGATAATATCCATACACCTACAAGGAAGACCAGTTAATATGACTATTATTCAAATTTATGCACCAACCACTAAGGTCAAAGATGAAGAAATAGAAGATTTTTATCAGCTGCTGCAGTCTGAAATTAATCAAACATGCAATCAAGATGCATTGATAATTACTGGCGATTGGAATACAAAAGCTGGAAACAAAGAAGGATCAGTAGTTTGGAAAATATGCCCTTGGTGATAGAAACAATGCTGTAGATAGAATGATGGAATTTTGCAAGATCAATGACTTCTTCATTGCAAAAACCTTCTTTTACCAACATAAACGGCGACTATATATATATATATATATTTTTTTTTTTATACACATGGACCTCACCAGATGGAACACAGAAACCAAATCGACTACATCTGTGGAAAGAGACGATGGAAAAGCTCAATATCATCAGTCAGAACAAGGCCAGGGGCCAACTGTGGAACAGACCATCAATTACTCATATGCAAATTCAAGCTGAAGCTGAAGAAAATCAGAGCAAGTCCACGAAAGCCAAAATATAACCTTGAGTATATCCCGCCTGAATTTAGAGACCATCTCAAGAATAAATTTGACATATTGAACACTAGTGACCAAAGACCAGATGAGTTGTGGAATGACATCAAGGACATCATCCATGAAGAAAGCAAGAGGTCACTGAAAAGACAGGAAAGAAAGAAAAGACCAAGGTGGATGTCAGTGGAGACTCTGAAACTTGCTCTTGAGTGTCGAGCAGCTAAAGCAAAAGGAAGAAACGATGAAGTAAAAGAACTGAACAGAAGATTTCAAAGGGCAGCTCGAGAAGAAAAAGTATTATAATGATGTGTGCAAGAGCTAGAGATAGAAAACCAAACGGGAAGAACATCCTCAGCATTTCTCAAGCTGAAAGAACTGAAGAAAAAATTCAAGTCTCGATTTGCAATAGTGAAGGATTCCATGGGAAAAATATTACATGATGCAGGAAGCATCAAAAGAAGATGGAAAGAATACACAGAGTCATTATACCAAAAAGAATTAGTCGATATTTAGGCATTTCAAGAGGCAGCATATGATCAGGAACCGATGGTACTGAAAGAAGAAGTCCAAGCTGCTCTGAAGGCATTGGCGAAAAACAAGGCTCCAGGAATTGATGGAATATCAATTGAGATGTTTCAACAAACAGATGCAGGTCTGGAGATGCTCATTTGTCTATGCCAAGAAATATGGAAGACAGCTTCCTGGCCAACTGACTGGAAGAGATCCGTATTTATGCCTATTCCCAAGAAAGGTGATCCAACCGATTGTGGAAACTACAAAACAATGTCATTAATATCACAAGTAAGCTTAAGATCCTTCAAAAATGGCTGGAGCAGTATATCGACAGGGAACTGCCAGAAATTCAGACCAGTTTCAGAACAGGACATGGAACCAGGGATATCACTGCTGATGTCAGATAGATCCTGGCTGAAAGCAGAGAATACTAGAAAGATGTTTACCTGTGTTTTATTGACTATGCAAAGGCATTCTACTGTGTGGATCATAACAAACTATGGGAAACACTGTGAAGAATGGGAATTCGAGAACACTGAATTGTGCTCATGAGGAACCTTTACATAGATCAAGAGGCAGTTGTTCGGACAGAACAAGGGGATACTGATTGGTTTAAAGTCAGGAAAGGTGTGTGTCAGGATTGTATTCTTTCACCATATCTATTTAATCTGTATGCTGAACAAATAATCCGAGAAGCTGGACTATATGAAGAAGAACGGGGCATCAGAATTGGAGGAAGACTCATTAACAACCTGGGTTATGCAGATGACACAACCTTGCTTGCTGAAAGTGAAGAGAACTTGAAGCACTTACTGATGAAGATCAAAGACCACAGCCTTCAGTATGGATTGCACCTCAACATAAAGAAAACAAAAATCCTTACAACTGGACCAATAAGCAACATTATGATAAACGGAGAAAAGATGGAAGTTGTCAAGGATTTCATTTTACTTGTATCCACAATCAACAGCCATGGAAGCAGCAGTCAAGAAATCAAAAGACACATTGCATTGGGCAAATCTGCTGCAAAGGACCTCTTCAAAGTGTTGAAGAGCAAAGATGTCACCCTGAAGACTAAGGTGTGCCTGACCCAAGCCATGGTATTTTCAATCACATCGTATGCATGTGAAAACTGGACAATGAATAAGGAAGACGGAAGAGGAGTTGACGCCTTTGAATTACGGTGTTGGTGAAAAATATCGGCTATATCATGGACCGCGAAAAGAAGGAACAAATCTGTGTTGGAAGAAGTGCGGCCAGAATGCTCCTTAGAGGCAAGGATGGTGAGACTGCATCTCATACACTTTGTACATGCTGTCAGGAGGGCTCGGTCGCTGGAGAAGGACACCATGCTTGGCAGAGTACAGGGTCAGCGGAAAAGACGAAGACCCTCAACGAGGTGGATTGACACAGCGGCTGCAACAATGAGTCCAAGCAAAGCAACGATTGTAAGGATGGCGCAGGACCGGGCGGTGTTCCGTTCTGTTGTTCCCAGGGTCGCTGTGAGTCGGAACTGACCCGACGGCACCGAACAACAACGACATTAGCACATTTTACTCATCTTAGTAATTAGATCAGATGAGTAATTGTTGAGCAGGCAGGGAAGGGTTGGGAGTCTGTTTTGGAACCACATTTGCTTGGATCTTTATTAAAAAAAAACAAAAATATTCATCAGAATGTATATGAGATGTCACTTTTCTCTTTAGTCACCTTATTTTGCTGTTTTTCTTTCTCATCTCTGGTGAGTCCACACAGAGGCTGAGTAAAATTAACGGAATCATTGAAGTTTTAGGGGATTGGTTGTATTCTTAGGGATCTCATACAAAAGTTTGTAATGTATTTTTATGAGGAAAATAATTTTTTCTGTGGACATGAACTTTATTTTGAGGAAGATGTATACAGTGTAAAATAGAATGGGACAAAGGGGAAGTTGGCAGACTTAGGGAGATCACTTTTCCACAACTACAAAGAAGCAGAGCCATCAGTCAGAACCGTCTCTGGGTGCTGGGGTGACAACAAAAGAGATCTCATAGGAGAATTAATGACGTGGCTGGAGAGACTTCTGATCACCATTGATAGTGGCAGTGGGATTGTGTTCAGCACTAAATCAGGAGGTCAGCTCCTCCCCAGACACACAGGTGTACTGTAGTACAAAGTTTTCTCCCTTTGCATTCATTAAACACTTGCAGAGATGAGTCACCTGAGGCCTTGTTCATACTGCTGTTTTCCATACCTCACCCAAGACCTACTGACTTTGATATCTGGGGAGTCATCTGAAGGATGAACATTCTAAATAATTACTTCTTTGAGATTTTGATGCAGGCTGAAGTTTCAGAAGTACAGCTTTAATATTAGACGATAAGAGAATGGATTTAGAATCTAGAATATAAAAGAATCTGGAAAGTGGAATCTTCTCAATTTTACTTATTATTAAAATATCATGTGCAAAGTACCATATGAAATGTATCAATAGCTCTTAAGGAATAGTAATATAATGAAAACTCACATACCCATGGCCTGGGTTACAAAATAAAGTAATGACATCGCCATATAATTCAATGAATACTCTCCCAGTCTTTTGCTCTGTACCCTCCTGTTGGCAAACACTATCTTGAAATCTATATTTATCATTTTCTCTGAAGTTCTTCTTTTTGTTGAATCTTATTGTTATGGATTTAATTATGCCTCCTGAAAAGAGAGGTTGAAGTCTTAACTCCTGTTAATGTGACTTTGTCTGGGAATAAAATCTTTGAAGATGTTATCTGTTAACATAATGTCATACTGGAGTAGGGAGTGTCTTAAACCAATATGAGTGGTGTCGTTATAAAAGAGAAGATATTGAGACAGAGAGTCAAAGAAGGAGGATGTCATGTGAAGACAAAGGGAGAGATGGATTTACGCTGCAGCTACAAGCTAAAGAATTCATAGGGATACCAGAAGTTGGGAGAGACAAGAAAGGATCTTCCCTCAGAGGTTCAGAGGGTACGTAGTCCTGTTGACAACCTGAATTTGGATTTTAACCTCCAGAATTTTGATAGATTTTTTTTTTCTCATTTTAAGCCACTCACTTTGTGGTAGTTTGATATTGCAGCCCTGTATAATTAATATTGTTGTTTTGAGTGATTCCAAATCGTAGTGACCCTATGTGACAGAGTACAGCTGCCCCATAGGGTTTTATAAGCTGTAATCTTTATGGAAGCAAATCACCAGGTCTTTCTCTCACAGGGCTTTTGGATGGTTTCCAACCACCATCCTTTTGGCTAGCAGCCAAGGGCTTTATCATTGAGCCACCAGGGCTCCTTTGATACACCTGTGAAATTGCCAGCATTTGATTGTACTTGCTCTACAAAACTGGTAATATGATTCAAGATAGTCCTTTTATCACTCCTGGGTGTATTCCTACACAATTTATAAATTTGACTATTTTTAAACTTACTGATAGTGAAATTGTCATCAATGTATTCTGTGTCCTGATTGCGCTTTTGAAATTCAATCATGTTACTTTGTGTAATCATAATTCATTTATTTTCAATGCTGTATATTTTTACATTATGTGTGGTGACATTACAAAATATGTATCCCTGCCGATGTTGATGGAAATTTTGGTAGCTAATTTTCTATTATGAATAAATCTGTTTAAATATACCCATGTATGTCTCTTGGTGGAAATGATAGTGAATTTCATACTGGGGTGGAATTTGGGGGTGTAGGGAAGCACCTACTCTGCTTTGAGAACTTCCAAAGAGTTTTCTTCAGTGGATGAATGAATTTAAACATCCGTAAGAAGTTCCTGATGATCCATGTCATTGCTGATACATTTTCACTTATTCTATTCAGTGGGTGTGGAAATTATTTCCTCTAGATTATTTCATGCCATTTCTTTTATTATCGATGAAGCCAAGCACCTTCTCACGTATTTATGAGCCATTTATTTTTCCTCTTGTGGAGATTTCCTCTCTTGTGTTTCTATTAGCTGTTTATCCTTTTCTTACTAATGCATACCAATTCTTTATACAACCAGGATGTAAACCTTTGTCAGTTATATGCACAGCTATTTCTTCTTTAGATGCATGGCTTGTTTTTGCATATCCTTTATAGTGTTTTCAGATGAACACAGGTGCTTAGTTTTAATACAGTTTTATTTCTCACAACTTTCCGTGATGGACTGTGCTCAATCAACAGATCTCATTTTTGGAACTAGTTACCTAAAAACTAAAGAATTTATAGTTTTTCTTTTACATTTGAAGCCTGGACCCACCTCTAATTTACTTTTCCCTTTCATATGATACAGGAATTCAAGTTCATTTTTATGTTGCTGAATCCTTTATTAAATAATCCATCCATTCACTGTAATGGCACTGCTGCAATACATAGTGTCCCTTTATATCCTGGTCTTTATATGGACTGTCTCTTGATCAATAAGTCCTTTGACCTATCCATGTGCTCCAACTTCAGGTCTTAATTATTTTAACATAACATTCAGCTAGGAATACATTTGTTGTCATAACAATTTCCAACATCATCCAGTTAGAACCACAGAGGTATCACAGGTTGAATGTTTTCCTGATAATTTGCAATTTACTACAAAAATCTTGACAGCAAAGAGCCACAATTTCAACTTAAGGTGTGTAATATGAAAAAAAAGAATGTATATTGAACCTAGTAGTCTGGAATTAGGAAATGTTGGAAAGAAAGTATCTGTTACATACTCAGTCCATTTTGATTACAAACACTGTATTAGAAAGGCTAGAATAGATTCTGCAGAAACGACATTAACGTTCAATGAACCATATGTAGAATTAGCTTTTAGAATCTGTATTTTTAGGGTACATTTGCTATATTATCACTTGGATTTTTACAAGTACTATCTATCTATCTCTATGTGTCTGCCTGTCTGTCCCTCTCTCTACCTATACAGCAGTAAAATAAAGTGTCTTTTAAGCCCATACATGGTGTCAGTCTTCTTGATATTGTTATTAGGACAGAGGTGCCTTCAAATGCACCTAAAGAAAGAAGACTAGAATTCATTTACAGAAGGGAGGGTTGTCCATGTGTGCAAAGGCCTGAAAAGGGTGTGAGCAGGAAGAATTGGGGGGAGAGGATGGCATATTTCTGGTGTGGGTATGGGAATTATGCAATGTAAAATGATTCCTTCTTTGAGCCTTGTTCCTCAAGGATCTGCAATGCTCTAAGATCAGAATGGAGCCCTGGTTTTACAGTGGGTAAGAGCTATGTCTGCTAACTAAAAAGTCCGCAGTTTGAATCTACCAGTTGCTTCCTGGGAACCCTATAGGACCATTCTACTTTGTCCTATAGGGTTGCTACGAGTCGGAATGGACTAGGCGGCAATGGGTTTGGTTTGGTTTTCGAGATCAAAATGATAGCAAAAAACATTTACTAATGAGGAACTTTGGCTTTGGAATGTTCAAGGGCCATAAAGACTGCAAAGAGTACACCTTTGACAACACATTCAACAGCGCTTTCTAGGTCCATGGACTGTACACCTGAGCCCAGGGACCATTCCTTCTGCACATTTCTCATCCTTGTAAAACCCGTAATGAAGTTTTTTTTTTTTTTTTTACTATGGTAAAATATATATAAGAAAACATTTGTTATTTAAACCATTTTTAAGGATGTTGTTGTTGTTAGGTGCTGTCAAATTTGTTCCAACTCATACTGACACTTTCCACAACAGAATGAAACACTGCCCAGTGCTGAGCCATCCTCACAATTGTTGCCATGTTTGAGCCCATTATTTCAGCAACTCTGTCAATCCATCTTGTTGAAGGTCTTCCTCTTTTTTGCTGACCCTCTACTTTACCAAGCATGATGTCCTTCTCCAGGTACTGATCCCTCCTTATAACATGTCCAAAGTATGTGAGACGTAATCTCGCCATATCTGCTTCTAAGGAGCATTCTGGTTGTGCTTCCTCCAAGACAGATTTGTTCCCAGTCCATGGTATATTCAGTATTCATCACCAACACCACAATTCAAAGGTGTCAATTTTTCTTCAGCTTTCCATATTCATTGTCCAGCTTTCCCATGCATATGAGGCAACTGAAAACACCATACCTTGGGTCAGGCTCATCGTGGTCTTCAAGACGACATCTTTGCTTTTTGACACTTCAAAGAGGTCTTTTGCAGCAGATTTGCCTAATACAATGCATCTTTTGATTTCTTGACTGCTGTTTCCATGGGCGTTGATTGTGAATCTAAGTAAAATGAAATCCTTGACAACTTCAATCTTTTCTCTGTTTATCACAATGTTGCTTATCAGTCCAGTTGTGAGGATTTTTGTTTTCTGTATGTTGCAATGTAATCAACACTGAAGGCTGTGGTCTTTGATATTCATCAGTAATTGCTTCAAGTCCTCTTCACTTTCAGCAACCAAAGTCGTGCCATCGTTATAACGCACTTCGTTAATGGGTCTTCCTCCAATTCTGATGCCCCATTTTTTTTCTTATACTCCAGCTTCTTGGGTTATTTGCTCAGCATACAGATTGAATAAGTATGGTGAAAGGATACAATCCTGGCACACACCTCTCCTGACTTTAAATCACACAGTATCCCCTTGTTCAGTTATAATAAGTGCGTGTGTCTAGTTGTACAACTATCACCAGTATCCATTTCTTAGTGGTTTTCATCACCACAAATAGAAACCACTTATTGTTTAAACATTCGTTTGTTGATTGACGCTTGGGTTGTTTACACATTTTGGCTATTGTGAAATATACTCCAATCAATGTTGTTGTAAAGCAACATGAGTCTCTGCCTACAAGACTTTTGGATATATATGTGGGAGTAGAACTGGTAATTCTAGGTTTAACTTTTTGAAGAAACACTAAAGTGTTTTCCAACATGCTGCACCATTTTACATTCCCACCAGCAATGAATGAGCATTCCAGTTTCTCCACATTCTCATCAATACTTGTTAATTTCCAAATTTCTGATGATACCCATCCTGGTAGATGTGAGGGGGTATCTGATTGTAGTTTTGACTTATATTTCCCTTAGGACTATTGATGTTCAGCATCTTTCTATGTGCTTGCTGGCCATTTGTATATCTTCTTTGGAGAAATGTCTATTCAAGTTTTTAGCTCATTTTCAAATTTGGTTGTTTGTCTTTTTCTCATTGAGTTGTAAGAATTTTTTCAGTTGTCTATATATGAGTCCCTTATCAGATACGTGATTCCCAAATATTTTCTCCCATTTTGTAGGTTGTCCCTTCCTTTCCTTGATAAGGTGCTTTGAATTATAAAAGCTTTAAATTTATTTTTACTTTTAATACCGTTTTCATTAAAACATAACTTCTGTGCCACAAAGCCCATCCTTTTCAAATGTACAATTCAGTGATTTTTACAGTGATTCACAAAGTTTTTCATCGATCATCATTATGTAATTCCAGACATTCTCATCACCCCCAAAAATGAAACCCCATACCTGTTAGCAGTACCTGCACATTGGTCTGATCACTCATCCCATAGAAACCACTAATCTTATTTCTCTCTATGGCTTTGACAATTCTGGGTATTTCATATACATGAAATCATAAAATATATGGCTTTATTTGGCCTGGTTTCTTTCATTTAGTGTAACGTTTTCAAGGTTTATCCACGTTGGAGAAAGTATCATAGCTTCATTCCTTTTTTGGCTGAATAATATTCCATTTTAAAGCCATACCACATTTTGGTTATTAATTCATGGGCCAATAGACATTTGAGGTATATATATATATATATATATATATATATATATATATATTCCTATGGTGACTAATGCTGATATAAACATTTGAGTACAAGTTCTTGTGTAGGCATAGATTTTCAATTACATTGAGTACATACCTGGGTGTGGGAATTCCTGAGCTATAAAGTAACACTGTATTTTATACTTTGAGGAATTGCCAAACTGTTTTACAAAGTGGTTGAATGACTTTACATTTCCACCAGCTGTCTATGAGGGTTCCAATTTCTCTGCATCTTTCCAACACTTGTTATTATCTGTACAGACATAGAAGGATTCTATATTAAATGATGCAGCAAGCATCAAAAGAAGATGGGAGGTATACAAAGAGTCACTGTACCAAAAAAAGAATTGGTCTATGTTCAACCATTTTAAGAGGTAGCATATGATTGAGAACCAATGGTCTGAAGGGAGAGGTCCAAGCTGTACCGAGAGTACTGGCAAAAAGCAAGGCTCCAAGAATTGACAGAATAGCAACTGAGATGTGTCAACAAATGGATGCAGCACTGGAAGTGCTCACTCGTCTATGCAGATAAATTTGAGAGACAGCTATCTGGCCAACCTACTGGAAGATATTCATATTTTTTTTTTGTTTTTTTTTATTAAATTTTATTAAGCTTCAAGTGAACGTTTACAAATCCAATCAGTCTATCACATGTAAGTTTACATACGTCTCACTCCCTACTCCCACTTGCTCTCCCCCTCTTGAGTCAGCCCTTTCAGTCTCTCCTTTCATGACAATTTTGCCGGCTTCCCTCTCTCTCTATCCTCCCATCCCCCCTCCAGACAAGAGTTGCCAACACAATCTCAAGTGTCCACCTGATATAATTAGCTCACTCTTCATCAGCGTCTCTCTCCCACCCGCTGACCAGTCCCTTTCATGTCTGATGAGTTGTCTTTGGGGATGGTTCCTGTCCTGTGCCAACAGAAGGTCTGGGGACCATGGCCGCCGGGATTCCTCCAGTCTCAGTCAGACCATTAAGTTTGGTCTTTTTATGAGAATTTGGGGTCTGCATCCCACTGATCTCCTGCTCCCTCAGGGGTCCTCTGCTGTGCTCCCTGTCAGGGCAGTCATCTATTGTGGACGGGCACCAACTAGTTCTTCTGGTCTCAGGATGATGTAGGTCTCTGGTTCATGTGGCCCTTTCTGTCTCTTGGGCTCTTAGTTGTCGTGTGGCCTTGGTGTTCTTCATTGTCCTTTGCTCCAGGTGGGTTGAGACCAATTGATGCATCTTAGATGGCCGCTTGTTAGCATTTAAGACCCCAGACGCCACATTTCAAAGTGGGATGCAGAATGATTTCATAATAGAATTATTTTGCCAATTGACTTAGAAGTCCCCGCAAACCATGTTCCCCAGACCCTCGCCCTTGCTCCACTGACCTTTGAAGCATTCATTTTATCCCGGAAACTTCTTTGCTTTTGGTCCAGTCCAATTGAGCTGACCTTCCATGTATTGAGTGTTGTCTTTCCCTTCACCTAAAGCAGTTCTTATCTACTGAGTAATCAATAAAAAACCCTCTCCCACCCTCCCTCCCTCCCCCCCTCGTAACCACAAAAGTATGTGTTCTTCTCAGGTTTACTATTTCTCAAGATCTTATAATAGTGGTCTTATACAATATTTGTCCTTTTGCCTCTGGCTAATTTCGCTCAGCATAATGCCTTCTAGGTTCCTCCATGTTATGAAATGCTTCACAGATTCGTCACTGTTCTTTATCAATGCGTAGTATTCCATTGTGTGAATATACCACAATTTATTTACCCATTCATCCGTTGATGGACACCTTGGTTGCTTCCAACTTTTTGCTATTGTAAACAGAGCTGCAATAAACATGGGTGTGCATATATCTGTTTGTGTGAAGGCTCTTGTATCTCTAGGGTATATTCCAAGGAGTGGGATTTCTGGGTTGTATGGTAGTTCTATTTCTAACTGTTTAAGATAACGCCAGATAGATTTCCAAAGTGGTTGTACCATTTTACATTCCCACCAGCAGTGTATAAGAGTTCCAATCTCTCCACAGCCTCTCCAACATTTATAATTTTGTGTTTTTTGGATTAATGCCAGCCTTGCTGGTGTGAGATGGAATCTCATCGTAGTTTTAATTTGCATTTCTCTAATGGCTAATGATCGAGAGCATTTTCTCATGTATCTGTTGGCTGCCTGAATATCTTCTTTAGTGAAATGTGTGTTCATATCCTTTGCCCACTTTTTGATTGGGTTGTTTGTCTTTTTGTGGTTGAGTTTTGACAGAATCATGTAGATTTTAGAGATCAGGCGCTGGTCTGAGGTGTCATAGCTGAAAATTCTTTCCCAGTCTGTAGGTGGTCTTTTTACTCTTTTGGTGAAGTCTTTAGATGAGCATAGGTGTTTGATTTTTAGGAGCTCCCAGTTATCGGGTTTCTCTTCATCATTTTTGGTAATGTTTTGTATTCTGTTTATGCCTTGTATTAGGGCTCCTAGGGTTGTCCCTATTTTTTCTTCCATGATCTTTATCGTTTTAGTCTTTATGTTTAGGTCTTTAATCCACTTGGAGTTAGTTTTTGTGCATGGTGTAAGGTATGGGTCCTGTTTCATTTTTTTGCAAATGGATATCCAGTTATGCCAGCACCATTTGTTAAAAAGGCTATCTTTTCCCCAATTAATTGACACTGGTCCTTTGTCAAATATCAGCTGCTCATAGGTGGATGCATCTATGTCTGGGTTCTCAATTCTGTTCCATTGGTCTATGTGCCTGTTGTAGTACCAGTACCAGGCTGTTTTGACTACTGTGGCTGTATAATAGGTTCTGAAATCAGGTACAGTGAGGCCCCCCACTTTCTTCTTCTTTTTCAGTAGTGCTTTGCTTATCCGGGGTTTCTTTCCCTTCCATATGAAATTACTGATTTGTTTCTCTATCCCCTTAAAATATGACATTGGAATTTTGATCAGAAGTGCGTTAAATGTATAGATGGCTTTTGGTAGAATAGACATTTTTACTATGTTAAGTCTTCCTATCCATGAGCAAGGTATGTTTTTCCACTAAAGTATGTCCTTTTGAATTTCTTGTAGTAGAGCTTTGTAGTTTTCTTTGTATAGGTCTTTTACATCCTTGGTAAGATTTATTCCTAAGTATCTTATCTTCTTGGGGGCTACTGTGAATGGTATTGATTTGGTGATTTCCTCTTCGGTGTTCTTTTTGTTGATGTAGAGGGATCCAAGTGATTTTTGTATGTTTATTTTATAACCTGAGACTCTGCCAAACTCTTCTACTAGTTTCAGTAGTTTTCTGGAGGATTCCTTAGGGTTTTCTGTGTATATAATCATGTCATCTGCAAATAGTGATAACTTTACTTCCTCCTTGCCAATCCGGATACCTTTTATTTCTTTGTCTAGCCTGATTGCCCTGGCTAGGACTTCCAGCACGATGTTGAATAAAAGCGGTGATAAAGGGCATCCTTGTCTGGTTCCCGTTCTCAAGGGAAATGCTTTCAGGTTCTCTCCATTTGGAGTGACATTGGCTGTTGGCTTTGCATAGATGCCCTTTATTATGTTGAGGAATTTTCCTTCAATTCCTATTTTGGTAAGAGTTTTTATCATAAATGGGTGTTGGACTTTGTCAAATGCCTTTTCTGCATCAATTGATAAGATCATGTGGTTTTTGTCTTTTGTTTTATTTATGTGATGGATTACATTAATGGTTTTTCTGATATTAAACCAGCCTTGCATACCGGGTATAAATCCCACTTGATCAGGGTGAATTATTTTTTTGATGTGTTGTTGGATTCTATTGGCTAGAATTTTGTTGAGGATTTTTACATCAATGTTCATGAGGGATATAGGTCTGTAATTTTCTTTTTTTGTAATGTCTTTACCTGGTTTTGGTATCAGGGATATGGTGGCTTCATAGAATGAGTTGGGTAGTATTCCGTCATTTTCTATGCTTTGGAATACCTTCAGAAGTAGTGGTGTTAACTCTTCTCTGAAAGTTTGGTAGAACTCTGCAGTGAAGCCGTCGGGGCCAGGGCTTTTTTTTGTTGGGAGTTTTTTGATTACTGTTTCAATCTCTTTTTTTGTTATGGGTCTATTTAGTTGTTCTACTTCTGAATGTGTTAGTTTAGGTAGGTAGTGTTTTTCCAGGAATTCATTAATTTCTTCCACGTTTGCAAATTTGTTAGAGTACAATTTTTCGTAATAATCTGATATGATTCTTTTAATTTCAGGTGGGTCTGTTGTGATGTGGTCCTTCTCTTTTCTTATTTGGGTTATTTGTTTCCTTTCCTGTATTTCTTTAGTCAGTCTAGCCAATGGTTTATCAAGTTTGTTAGTTTTTTCAAAGAACCAGCTTTTGGCTTTGTTAATTCTTTCAATTGTTTTTCTGTTCTCTAATTCATTTAGTTCAGCTCTAATTTTTATTATTTGTTTTCTTCTGGTGCCTGGTGGATTCTTTTGTTGCTCAGTTTCTATTTGTTCAAGTTGTAGGGACAGTTCTCTGATTTTGGCTCTTTCTTCTTTTTGTATGTGTGCATTTATTGATATAAATTGGCCTCTGAGCACTGCTTTTGCTGTGTCCCAGAGGTTTTGATAGGAAGTATTTTCATTCTCGTTGCTTTCTATGAATTTCCTTATTCCCTCCTTGATGTCTTCTATAACCCAGTCTTTTTTCAGGAGGGTATTGTTCATTTTCCAAGTGTTTGATTTCTTTTCCCTAGTTTTTCTGTTTTTGATCTCTAGTTTTATTGCCTTGTGGTCTGAGAAGATGCTTTGTAATATTTCGATGTTTTGGACTCTGCAAAGGTTTGTTTTATGACCTAATATGTGGTCTATTCTAGAGAATGTTCCATGTGCACTAGAAAAAAAAGTATATTTTGCAGCAGTTGGGTGGAGAGTTCTGTATAAGTCAATGAGGTCAAGTTGATTGATTGTTGTAATTAGATCTTCCGTGTCTCTATTGAGCTTCTTACTGGATGTCCTGTCCTTCTCCAAAAGTGGTGTGTTGAAGTCTCCTATTATAATTCTGGAGGTATCTATCTCACTTTTCAATTCTGTTAAAGTTTGATTTATGTATCTTGCAGCCCTGTCATTGGGTGCATAAATATTTAATATGGTTATGTCTTCCTGGTCAATTGTCCCTTTTATCATTATATAGTGTCCTTCTTTATCCTTTGTGGTGGATTTAAGTCTAAAGTCTATTTTGTCAGAAATTAATATTGCTACTCCTCTTCTTTTTTGCTTATTGTTTGCTTGATATATTTTTTTCCATCCTTTGAGTTTTAGTTTGTTTGTGTCTCTAAGTCTAAGGTGTGTCTCTTGTAGGCAGCATATAGATGGATCGTGTTTCTTTATCCAGTCCGTGACTCTCTGTCTCTTTATTGGTGCATTTAGTCCATTTACATTCAGAGTAATTATAGATAAATAAGTTTTTAGTGCTGTCATTTTGATGCCTTTTTATGTGTGTTGTTGACAATTTCATTTTTCCACATACTTTTTTGTGCTGAGACGTTTTTCTTAGTAAATTGTGAGATCCTCATTTTCATAGTGTTTGACTTTATGTTAGTTGAGTCGTTACGTTTTTCTTGGCTTTTACCTTGAGTTATAGAGTTGTTATACCTTTTTGTGGTTACTTTATTATTTACCCCTATTTTTCTAAGTAAAAACCTAACTTGTATTGTTCTATATCGCCTTGTATCACTCTCCATATGGCAGTTCAATGCCTCCTGTATTTAGTCCCTCTTTTTGATTATTGTGATCTTTTACCTATTCACTTCCATGATTCCCTGTTATGTGTATTTTTTTTAATTAATCTTAATTTGTTTGTTTTTGTGATTTCCCTATTTGAGTTGATATCAGGACGTTCTGTTTTGTGACCTTGTTTTGTGCTGATATCTGATATTATTGGTTCTCTGACCAAACAATATCCTTTAGTATTTCTTGTAGCTTTGGTTTGGTTTTTGCAAATTCTCTAAACTTGTGTTTATCTGTAAATATCTTAATTTCGCCTTCATATTTCAGAGAGAGTTTTGCTGGATATATGATCCTTGGCTGGCAGTTTTTCTCCTTCAGTGTTCTGTATATGTCGTCCCATTCCCTTCTTGCCTGCATGGTTTCTGCTGAGTAGTCTGAACTAATTCTTATTGATTCTCCCTTGAAGGAAACCTTTCTTTTCTCCTTGGCTGCTTTTAAAATTTTCTGTTTATCTTTGGTTTTGGCGAGTTTGATGATAATATGTCTTGGTGTTTTTCTTTTTGGATCAATCTTAAATGGGGTTCGATGAGCATCTTGGATAGATATCCTTTCGTCTTTCATGATGTCAGGGAAGTTTTCTATCAGGAGTTCTTCAACTATTTTCTCTATGTTTTCTGTCCCCCCTCCCTGTTCTGGGACTCCAATCACCCGCAGGTTATCCTTCTTGATAGAATCCCACATGATTCTTAGGGTTTCTTCATTTTTTTTAATTCTTTTATCTGATTTTTTTTCAGCTATGTTGGTGTTGATTCCCTGGTCCTCCAGATGTCCCAGTCTGCATTCTAATTGCTCGAGTCTGCTCCTCTGACTTCCTATTGCATTGTCTAATTCTGTAATTTTGTTGTTAATCTTTTGGATTTCTACATGCTGTCTCTCTATGGATTCTTGCAACTTATTAATTTTTCCACTATGTTCTTTAATAATCTTTTTGAGTTCTTCAACAGTTTTATCAGTGTGTTCCTTGGCTTTTTCTGCAGTTTGCCTTATTTCATTTGTGATGTCTTGAAGCATTCTGTAAATTAGTTTTTTATATTCTGTATCTGGCAATTCCAGGATTGTATCTTCATTTGGGAAAGATTTTGATTCTTTTGTTTGGGGGGTTGGAGAAGCTGTCATGGTCTGCTTCTTTAAGTGGTTTGATATGGATTGTTGTCTCCGAGCCATCAATGGGAAACTAGTTTTTCCAGAAAATCCACTAAAAAAAAATGCAGTCAGATGCTTATCAGAGTTCTCCCTCTGGCTCAGGCTATTCGGATGTTAATGAAGCCGCCTGGGGAGGGTGGGGGAGGGAACAGAGATATAGGAGAGTAGTACCTCAGAATATAGCCAGAGTTGCTTGTCTTGCTTGGAATGACTATTATATCTGAGTTTCCCGTGGGGCGCGTCACCTATGTGTGCTGGCTGTGTGGAGATTGCCCCCGGGGTGTCTGGCCCGCTGGCATCACGGTCAGATCCTCCGCTTCCAGCCCCACGCCCAGCGTCAAGGCTCCCCTGCTGGGACGGTGCACTCTCGACTCCAAAATCAGTCACTGCCTCCCGGGGACTTCTCATCCCTCCAGCTGCGTTGCTGTGCCGCCCCCGAGAACCGGTTGGGCCCCCTCCCGGGGTTAGTTCAGGTGGGTGGAGCAGCTCCCCGTGCTTGTGCCGTGACCGAGTGTCCCGGCTGGGACGCTGTTCTCCCCGCTCCAATACCAGTCGCTGCCTCCCGGGGACTTCTCCTACCGGCTGCGTCCCACGCCGCCCGCGGAACTGGCTGGTCCCCCTCCCGGGGTTAGTTCAGGGGGATGGAGCAGTTCTCTGTGCTTGTGCCGTACCGGACTGGTACGCTGGCTCCAGGCTCTGAAAACAATTGCTGCTTCCCTGTATTAGTTCGTTCTCCATCTCTAAATCTGTGTTTGTTGTTCAGGGTTCGTAGATTGTTATGTATGTGATCGATTCACCTGTTTTTCTGTGTCTTTGTTGTAAGAGGGATCCGAGGTAGCGTCTGCCTAGTCTACCATCTTGGCTCCACCAACCACGTATTCATATTTTATACTGTGCAAATTATCAAACAATATCATTAATATACTCAAGTAAAATTTTGCTGAAGATGACTCAAAAGTGCTTGCAGCAGTACATCAACAGGGACCTGCCAGAAATTCAAGCTGGATTCAGAAGAGGGCATTGAACAAGGGATATCATTGCTGAGGTCAGATGGATCATGGTTGAAAGCAGAGTCTGCCGGAAGGATGTTTACCTGTGTTTTATGGAGTATGCAAAGGCATTCTGCTGTGTGGATCAGAACAAATTATGGATAGCATTGTGAAAAATGGAATTCCAGAATACTTCATTGTGCTTATCAGGAACTTGTACTGATATCAAGAGCCAGTCTTTCAAACAGAACAAGGGGATACTGTGTGACTTAAAGTCAGGAAAGGTGTGTGTCAGGGTGGTATCTTTCACCATACTTATTCAATCTGTATGCTGAGGAAATAATCCAAGAAGCTGGACTATATAAAGAAGATGACATCAGAATTGGAGAAAGACTCATTAACAACCTGTGTTTTGCAGATAACACAACCTTCCTTGCTGAAAGTGAAGAGAACTTGAAGTACATACTGATGAAGATCAATGACTACAGCCTTCAGTATGAATTACACCTCAACATAATGAAAATAAAAATCCTCACAAATGGACCAATAAGGAACATCATGAGAAATGGAGAAAAGATTGAAGTTGTCAAGGATTTCATTTTACTTGGATTTAGATAAACACCCACAGAAGCAGCACTTAAGAAATCAAATGACGCATTCCATTGATCAAATCTGCTGCAAAAGACTTTTTTTAGTTTTTATTTTGCTTTAAGTGAAAGTTTACAAATCAGTCAGTCTCTCATACAAAAATATATACACACCTTGCTATATACTCCTAATTGCTCTCCCCGTAATGAGACAGCACACTCCTTCCCTCCACTCTCTCTTTTTTGTCCATTCGGACACCTTCTGACTCCCTCTGCCCTCTCTTCTCCCCTCCAGACAGGAGATGCCAGCATAGTCTCATGTGTCAACTTGATCCGAGAAGTTCATTCTTCACCAGAATAGTTTTCTATCCCGTAGTCCAGTCCAACCTTGTCTGAAGAGTTGGCTTTGGGAATAGTTCCTGTCTTGGGTCAACAGAAGGTCTCCAGTCCAATCTTGTCTGAAGAGTTGGCTTTGGGAATAGTTCCTGTCTTGAGTTAACAGAAGGTCTCAGGACCATGACCTCTGGAGTCATTCTAGTCTCAGTCAGACCACTAAGTCCAGTCTTTTTTTGCGAATTTGGGGTCTGCATCCCACTGCTCTCCTGCTCCCTCAGGGGTTCTCTGTTGTGTTGGCTGTCAGAGTAATCATCGGTTGTAGCTGGAGACCATCTAGTTCTCCTGGTCTCAGGCTGATGTAGTCTCTGGTTTTTGTGGTCCTTTCTGTCTCTTGGGCTCATATTTATCTTATTGCTTAGTGTTCTTCACTCTCCTTTGCTCCAGCTGGGCTGAGACCCATTGATGCATTTCAGATGGCCATTTGCTAGCATTTAAGATCCCAGAAGCCATTCCCCAAAGTGGAACGCAGAATGTTTTCTTAATAGATCTGATTATGCCAATTGACTTAGATGTCCCGTGAAACCATGGCCCCCAAACCCCGCCCCTACTACACTGGCCTTTGAAGCATTGAGTTTATTCAGAAAACTTCTTTACATTTGGTTTATTCCAGGTGTGCTGACCTCAACTGTATTGTATGTTGTCTTTCCCTCCACCTAAAATAATTAGTGGAAACCCCTCCCCCTCCTTTCCTCCCTCCACCCTCTCATGACCATCAAAGAATATTTTCTTCTCTGTTTAAACTATTTCTCAAGATCTTATAATAGTGCTCTTATACAATATTTGTCGTTTTGTGACTGACTAATTTCACTCAGCATAAAGCCTTCCAGATTCCTCCATGTTATGAAATGTTTGATGGATTTATCATTGTTCTTTTTTGATGCATAATATTCCATTGTGAGAATATACCATAATTTATTTATCCATTCATTGGTTGATGGGCACTTTGGTTGCTTCCACCTTTCTGCTGTTGTAAACACTGCTGCAAAGAACATGGGTGTGCTTATATCTGTTCGTGTAAAGGCTCTTTTTTCTCTAAGATATATTGCAAGGAGTGGGATTGCTGAATCCAATGGTACTTCTATTTATAGTTTTTTAAGGAAGTGCCAAATCAATTTCCAAAGTGGCTGTACCATTTTACATTCCCACCAGCAGTGTACAAGTTTTTCAGTCCCTCTCCACAACCTCTCCAACATTTATTATTTTGTGTTTTTTTGATTAATGCCAGCCTTGTTGGAATGAGATGGAATCTCATTGTAGTTTCGATTGGCATTTCTCTAATGGCTACTGAACGTGAGCATTTCCTCATGTTTCTGCAAGCCACTGAATGTCTTCTTTAGTGAAGTGTCTGTTCATATTTTTTGACCATTTTTTAATTGTGTTGTTTGTTTTTTTGTAGTTGAGTTTTTGCAGTATCATGTAGATTTCAGAGATCAGGCACTAATCAGAAATGTCATAGCTAAAAACTTTTTCCAAATCTGTAGGTAATCTTTTTACTTGTTTGGTAAAGTCTTTGGATGAGCACAGGTGTTTGATTTTTAGGAGCTTCCAGTTATCTAGTTTCTCTTCTGCATTGTTAGTAATGTTTTGTATACTGTTTATGCCATGTATTATGGCTCCTAACATTGTCCCTATTTTTTCTTCCAAGATCTTTATCATTTTAGATTTTATATTTAGGTCTTTGATGCATTTTGAGCTTGTTTTTGTGCCTGGTGTGAGTTATGGGTCTTGTGTCATTTTTTTGCAGATGGGTATCCAGTTATGCCAACACTGTTTCTTAAAGAGACTGTCTTTCCCCCATTTAACTGACTCTGGGCCTTTGTTAAATGTGAGCTTCTCATGTGCGGATGGATTTAAGTCTGGATCCTCAGTTCTGTTCCATTGGTCTATGTATCTGTTTTTATACAAGTACCAGGCAGTTGTCACTATTGTGCAGTATAATAGGCTCAAAATCAGAAAGAGTGAGGCCTCCTACCTTTTTCTTCATTTTCAGCAATGCTTTACTTCTCCGGGGCCTCTTTCCCTTCCATATGAAGTTGGTGATTTGCTTCTCCACCTCATTAAAAAATGTCGTGGGTATTTCAATTGGAATTGCATTGTATGTACAGGTCGTTTTTGTAGAATAGACATTTTTAACATGTTAAATGTTCCTATCCATATGCATGTGAAAGCTGAACAATGAATAAGGAAGACTGAGGAACTGATGCCTTTGAATTGTAGTGTTGGCAAGAAATACTGAATACACCATGGACTGCCAAAAGAACAAAGAAATCTGTCTTGGAAGAAGTACAGCCAGAATGCTCGTTAGAAGCAAGGATGGTGAGACTGCGTCTTACATCCTTTGGACATGTTGTCAGGAGGAATCAGTTCCTGGAGAAGGACATCATGCTTGGCAGAGTACAGGGTCAGTGGAAAAGAGGAAGACCCTCAACGAGGTGGATTCACACAGTGGGTGCAACACTGAGCTCGAGCATAACAATGATTGTAAGGATGGCTCAGGACCAGGCAGTGTTTTGTTCTGTTGTGCGTAGGATCACTATGAGTCAGAACCGACTCGACGGCACCTAACGACAACAACATATCAAGAGAAATAAATTACAAGTGATTGGGGTAGCAGAACAGAGGAAGATAACACAGAATACAGACAGAATTGTTGAATGTTTGTTGGCAGAAAGCTTCTCTGATATCAAAAAAGATGAGATGATACCTATACAAAAACCTCACCAAACCCCACACTAGGTAGATTCCAAAAGAAAGTCATAAAGACATGTTATAATCAAATTTGCCAAAACCAAAGATAAAGAGAAAATTTTAAAAGTGGCTAGGAAAAAGCAAAAAGTAACCTACAAAGGAGAGTCCATAAGACTAGCCTCTGACTATTTGGCAGAAACCATGTAGGCAAGAAGGCAAAGAGATGACATATATAAAGCCTTGAAGGAAAAAAAAAAAAGAATTGCCAGCCAAGACTTACATATCCAGCAAAACTGTGTCTCAAACATGATGGTGAAATTAAGGCATTTCCAGATAAAGAAAAGTTTAGGGAATTTGCAAAAGCCAAACCAAATTACAAGAAATACTGAAGGGAGTCCTCCAACTAGAAAATCAATAACATCGGATAACAACTCAAAAGTAGAACATAGGAAAGGATAACTAGTTATCAACTCAGATAGGGAAGTCATAAAAATAAATCAAAGCAAAACACTAAAAATACGGAAACAGAGATGTCAGTACATAAGAGATGACAACATTCAAACAAAAAAGGGACTAAACAATGTAGTCTTGGATCTTTCATATAGAGAGAAAGTCAAGGTGATATAAAGAAATAAAAGATTGGTTTAAACTTAGAAAAACAGGGGTAAATATTAAGGTAAACACCAAGGAGACTAACAATCCTACACATCAAAATAGAAGAAATGAAAAAGAACAAGAAAAACATAAAGACTCAGCAAATAAAAATGAACAAAAACGAAAAAGATGAAAAGAAAATACATAAAGAAAAATGACTCAACACAGAAAATTAAGTGGAATCGACTCGATGGCAACCGGTTTGGTTTTTGGTTTTAGCAAGGTGTGTGTAAATTTTTGTATGAGAGACTGACCTGATTTGTAAACTTTCACTTAAAGCACAATAAAAATTAATTAAAAAAAAAAAGTGGGCAAAGGATATGAACAGGCACTTCACCAAGGAAGACATTCAGGTGGCTAACAGGTACATGAGGAAATGCTCAGGATCATTAGCCATTAAAAAAAAAAATGCAAATCAAAACTACAATGAGAAACCATCTCACTCTAGCAAGGCTAGCATTAGTCCAAAAAACACAACATAATGAATACTGGAGAGGTTATAGAGAGATTGGAACACTTATGCACTGCTGCTGGGAATGTAAAATGGTACAACTACTTTGGAAATCGATTTGGCACTTCCTTAAAAAGCTACAAATAGAAGTACCATACAATCCAGCAATCCTATTCCTTGGAATGTATCCTGGAGAAGTAAGAGCCCTCACATGAGTAGATATATGCACACCCATTTTCATTGCAGCACTGTTCACAATATCAAAAAGATAAGAACAACCAAGGTGCCCAACAATGGATGAATGGATAAACAAATTATAGTATATTCACACAATGGGATATTACACAAAGATAAAGAACAAGAATAAATCTGTGAAATACTTCATGGATGAATCTGGAAGGCATTATGCTGAGTGAAGTTAGTCAGTCACATAAGAACAAATATTGCAGGAGACCGCTATTATAAAAACTTGACTAAAGGTTTAAACACAAAAAATACATTCTTTGATGGTTATGAGGTTGGGGAGGGGGGGAGAGGGGTATTCACTAACTAGATAGCACACAGAATTATTTTCACTGAAGGGAAGGACAATACACAATACAGGGGCAGTCAGCACAATTGGACTAAACCCAGAGCTGAGAAGTTTTTTGAATACAACCTAACACTTTGAAGGACAGAGTAACAGGGACCGGGGTCTGGGGACCATGGTTTCAGGGGACATCTAGGTCAATTGGCATAACAAAGTGTATTAAGAAAACATTCTGCATACTACTTTGGTGAGTGGCCTCTGGGGTTTTAAAAGCTAGTGGGCAGCCATCTAAAATGCATCAATTGTTCCCAGCCAACCTGGAGCAAAGGAGAGTGAAGAACATCAAAGACACAGAGAAATATGAGCCGAAGAGACAGAAAGGGCCACATAAACCAGAAACTCCATCAGCCTGAGACCAGAACTAGATGGTGCCTCGCTACCTCCAATGACTGGTCTGACAAGGAACACAACAGAGAGTCCCTGAAGGAGCAGGAGAAAAATGGAATGCAGAGCTAAAATTCTAGTGAAAAAAAAAAAACAAAACCAGACTTAATAGTCTGATTGAGACTGGAGAGACCCCAGAAGACATGGCCCCCAACTCTCTGTTAACCGAGAACTGAAACGATTCCAAAGCCAACTCTGCAGATAAAGATTAGATTTGACGATAAGACATAAAATACTACTCGTGAAGAGAGTGCTTCTAAGCTCAAGTAGATACATGGTATGAAATGGGCAGATCCTGTCGAGAGAAGGAGATGACAAGACAAAAAGGGACAAGAGCTGGTTGAATGGATACAGGAAATCCAGGGTGGAAAGGAGGAGTGTGCTGTCGCATTACAGGGAGAGCAGCTAGCGTCACATGACAATGTGTGTATAAATATTTGTATGAGAAACTAACTTGAACTGCAAACTTTCACTTAAAACACAATAAAAAGGGGGGAGGGGACTATGACTGGCAGATTCTACTTGAATGGAAGTTTTCAGTAGAAGTTTACATTCTTCTTTTTGAAGCCACTATGACTTCTTATTTTTTTATTATGTCATATGTTTGAAGTGAATGAGTTTAAGATGGTGAAGAGTGACATAACACCATCTTATCTCAAATTGTTTTTCATATAATATATTGAGAACACAGTAGATTAGCAACTAGAATTCATATGGAAACAACATGTAGTAAAATAAATTGATAAACACATGAAAATATTGAATTCATTAAAGCCTTTTAAGTGAATATTCACATGGAACACCATCTTCGTCTATTAAATAATGGTTGTCTTCTAGCTAAATCTACTGAGAGTATAGATAAACCTGCATACTATTGCCTAGCCAGTGATATTGTGATTTCTCACAACTCCATTAAAAATCAAGAGCCAAAATATCAACCCAGATTCCACGAATGTGAAGAAAAATGTGTATCAAAATGATAAGGACACAACAAGAAAAAAGCTGATTATGAAACCCTAAAAAGGGAGTAACAACTCTATCTATACTGATCACAGTCAGAAGTTATCACAGAGAATAGCTTAAAATATGCTCCATGAAAATACATAGAATAAAGATTAAGGATCAAGGGATATTCAATGCCAGTTAGAAAGTAACAATGCTACGTATTTGCATTTTACTATAATGCAAATTGAATCAGACTTTCTAACATCATTGGTAAGATAGAGATGCTTTCGGTTGTACTCAAAGAAGACTGCAATGCTATTAGAGAAGTATGGTATATCCATGTCTGCAAGGTATGTGACTTGGAGGTGAGATAAACAGGTAGAGGGAGGTAAATGGCTTGCAGCTGGTCTCCTAGGGGCTGGGAACCAGCTACCCTGAATTCTACCTTCTATTTTCTTAGTCTTTAAAGATTTGCAGTGTCCTGGGATCAGAATGACAGTAGAAGTATTTGGTTAATGAGGAACTTCGGATATTGAGCCCCCAGGGACACAGAGGCTACAAATAGTCTACCTGTAACCACCTCACTCACTTTAATAGCCAAATAATATGCATGCAGACATGACCATTTTGTATTCCTCTCCCATCAAGAAGCAGTACTCCACCCACAGATGATCCTCTTGCCGGGAAGCCTGGTGCCTCACTTGGTCCCTCTGCCTTTTCTAAGGAAAGCTCTTCCATCTACATCATCCAACATCCAGGACAGATGTCAAGCATCATTCCTTAGTGATACCAGCCAGGTAACCTAAATGCCTTAGTTAATGCTTGGAAATGAGGACAGGTGTTTTAATACAGGTTCATCCAGGGGAATGATGCATGTGAAGATAGTATGAGCATGAAATGATTGGAATCAAGTCACCCTTGAACTTCTGCCTGTCTCCCATCTCCCTGACATGTTTCCTTGTATCTTTGAACCAATAGTAAGGAGTTGTCATTCTGCTAGTGTCCTCTCTCTCCACAATGGCAAGGATCATTTTCCTCCTGAATAGAAGCTTGCCCTTTCTCAAGCAGGATGACTGTTTTAAAGTTCTGACATTTACTAACATTCTTGTGGTGGTGAAGAGGGTTTATCAACATCACCTTATCTTCCCACCCCTGCTTCTTAACACACATTTGTATTACAGGTTTTCCCTGCTATCCGAAAGTATTCCTATGAATCCTTTCATAAGCCAAAATGGCGCAAAGTGAAGAAGCAATTACCATTAATTTATACGGGAAAAATTTTTGAAGGTTCCAGGACTCAAAACATAACCCACTAAGTCATGCCAAATAACACATAGAACCTAAAGTAATGCTAACATATAGTGTTGACATGCACATTTCAAAGCTATCGCAGTTTAATGCCGAGTGTATTTTTCAAAGAAGGAGCTTTGGGACAGACTCTCGTCACTAGGAGCTGTGCAATGTCTCCTTAAAGGCTCACTGCAAAACACTGGACGCTAGTTTGGATTTTCACCTTTTTCTGCAAAAGTGAAATCCAGCGTAAATGTCTTTCACTTAGTGAAGAAAACAATTACTGATGTGGGTATTTTGTAAAAGCAAAGTGCTAAAACGTGAACATTTCTGTTGCCCAGCTCTAATTTCTGAGGAAAGCAGTGGAATCCAAGACAGTCTCACCAGGCTGCCTCCAGAGTCTATTTTTCTCTACAAAATTACCAAGTATTTAAAATGACAAAGAGAGCAGAAGGAGTATAATTAAAAAAAAAAAAAGACCACCCTCTCACCCTTTCCAAAATAAATAAATGTTGATTCTCTGCTCTATCAGCTTCTGCATTTTAAAATCATAACCAAATAAAATGCATGCAGACGGTACCACCTTTGTGTTATCCCCTCCCATTCCGCTCATTCTCATCCCAAGGTGCTGCTTGCCGACCTTTGAATGCAATTACCTCATCCTTTCCTTCAGATTCATCAGCAATATGGGACCTAGAAACCAAACAGGTGTTTCAGAGTTTATTCTCCTGGCACTGACAGAGGATCCAGAACTGCAGTCCCTCCTCTTTATCCTGTTTCTGTCCATAAATCTGCTCACAGTCCTGGGAAACCTGCTCATCATCCTGGCCGTCAGCTCTGACCCCCACCTCCACACCCCCATGTACTTCTTTCTTTCCATTCTCTCCTTTACTGACATCTGTTTCAGCACCACCACGATCCCAAAGATGCTGGTAAACCTCCAAGCACAGAATCAGAGCATCACTTATGCAGGATGCCTCACCCAGGTCTGCTTTGTGCTGGTTTTTGCTAGTTTGGAAAGTTTTCTCCTTTCAGTAATGGCCTATGACCGCTATGTGGCCATTTGTCACCCACTGACATACACAGCTATCATAAATCCCCGCCTCTGTGGCCTGCTGACTCTAGTCTCCTTGCTCATTAGCATTTTGGATGCCCTGTTCCTCAGTCTGATGTTGTTGCGACTGTCCTTCTGCACAGATCTGGAAAGTCCTTACTTCTTCTGTGAAGTTGTTCAGGTGATCAGAGTTGCCTGTTCTGAAACCCTCATCAATAATATCATCTTATATTTTGCAGCTAGCATACTGGGTGTTCTTCCTTTCTCTGGAATCATTTTCTCTTATACTCAAATTGTCTCCTCCATTTTGAGAATACCTTCAGCAGGTGGAAAGTATAAAGCTTTTTCTACCTGTGGGTCTCACCTTTCAGTTGTTTCCTTATTCTACGTGTCAGCTTTTGGCGCAACATTTACACACTCTTCTAGAAAGACTGCAGTAGCTTCAATGCTGTACACTGTAGTTACTCCCATGATGAACCCCTTCATCTACAGCCTGATAAACAGGGACATAAAGGGAGCCTTGGGGAACATTATGAGGTGCACACCTGCTTTTCAGTGATTGTATTGTCTGCTTTGGGTTGGATTTCTAGATTGACTCAAAGTGATAGAGTCACAGATGGCTACCACACACTCAGCTATCATATCTGGACATCGTGCTTGGAGACACAAAACTGACTGTTTGTCCGAGGACATGTTGTTAATAGATCTCTCCATAGAATCATACAGAAGACATCTCCTCCCATTTTATCACTGAGAATAACATCACATATCCCTTTCTAATGAAAGTTTTGTTTGGGGAAAAGAATTGCTATGAGAGCTTTAGACTGACAATGTAAAGAATATTTTCTGTTGGGAAGTTAATTCCTATAACCACTAAAAGCACTTAATCCAATGCCTGGCACAGGATACTCAATCAAATTTAGGTAGGATCATTGTGTTCCGTATGTTGCTGTAATTTATACGGCGTATTTTTCCTTGTTCTCATGTATTTTACACTTTCTTCAGCAGTTTTATTGGTTTACCATTATTCTAATATCTATTTCCACGTTTTATTCATCTTAGTAATTACATCAAATGAATGAATAATTGTTGAGTAGGCAGGGTAGAGTTGGCAGTCTTTTTTGGAACCACATTTGGTTTGATCCTTAAAAAACCAAAAACAAAAAATACTGATGAGAGTGTACATGAGATTTTTCTTTTCTCATTAGTCACCTTATGTTGCAGTTTTTCTTTCTCAACTCTGGTGAGTCCACACAGAGGCTGGTTAAAATTAACTTAATCATTAAAGTCTTAGTGGGTTGTCTGCACTCTTAGGGATCTCATGCAAAACTTTGTAATGTTTTCTTATGAAGAAAACAATTTTTCTACAGACATGGACTTTATTTCAAGGAAGAAATGTAGAGTGTAAAATGAAATGGGACCAAAGGCTAGTTGGCAAACTTAAGAAGATTAGTTTCCCCACAATCACAAAGAAGCAGGGCCATCAGTCAGAATCATCTCTGTGGTGTCAGGGTGACAACAGGACAGATCTTGTAGAAGAATTAATGCAGTGTCTGGAGATCCTTCAGTTCTGGTCATCATTAATGGTGGCTGTGGGATTGTGTTCAGCACTAAACCAGGAGGTCAGCTCCTCACCAGGCGTATTGTAGTGCAAAGCTGTCTACATGTACGTTCATAAAGCACGTGCAGAGATGAGTCACCTGAGACCTTGTTTGTAGTGCTGTTTTCCATACCTCACCCAAGACCTACTGACTTTGATATCTGGGGAGACATCTGAAGGATGAACATTCTAAATAATTACTTCTTTGAGATTTTGATGCACGCTGAAGTTTGAGAAGAATGACTTTAATATTAGAAGATGAAAGAATGGATTTAGAATCTAGAATATGAAAGAATCTGGAAAGTGAAATCTTTTCAATTTTACTTATTAAAATATCACGTGCAAAGTACTGTATGAAATGTGTCAGTCGTTCTTAAAGAACAGTAATACAATGAGAACTCATATACCTATGTCCCAGGTTATAAATAAAGTAATGGCATCACCATATAATCCAATGAATACTCTCCCTGTACCCTTCCAGTGGCAAAAACTATCCTGAATTCTATATTTATCTTTTTCTCTTAAGTTCTGTTTTGTTGAATCTTATTGTGATGGATTTAATTAAAAAAAAAAAAAGCCTTCTAAAAAGATAGGTTGAAGTCCTAACTCCTTTAAGTGTGACTTCATTTGGAAATAATACCTTTGAAGATGTTATTTGTTAAGATTAGGTCACACTGGAGTATGTTTGAACAGAACAAGGGGATACTGAGTGATATAAAGTCAGGAAGGTTGTGTGTCAGGGCTGTGTCTTTCACCATACTTATTCAATCTGTATGCTGAGCAAATAATCCAAGAAGCTGGACTATAAGAAGAAAAAGATGACCTCAGCACTGGAGGAAGACTCATTAACAGCCTGTGCTATGCAGATGACACAACCTTGCTTGCTGAAACTGAAGAGGACCTGAAGTATTTATATGCATACATATATATGTACATACATACATGTATGTATGTACATATGTATGTATGTATTGTGTACTATCCTAGTGGGAATGAAGTGGTATCTGTTTGTTGTTTTTAATTTTTTTTTATTGTGGTAAAATATATATAACAGAAGTATTCCATTTAATCTTAAGTTGTAAAATTCATGACATTAATTACATGCATTATATTGTGCTAACATCATTAATCATTTCCAAAAGATTTGCATTACCCAAAAGAGAAACTCAGTACACCTTCAGCAATAACTCTCAGCTCCATTTTCTCCCATCTACTGGTAACCACTAATAGACTTTGCTTCCTAGGCATTTGTATGACTAGGTGTTTTACATAAGTGGGATATAAGGAGCCCTAGTAGATCATAAGAAACCCTGGTGGCTTAGTGATTAAGAGCTACAGCTGCTAAGGAATAGTTCAGCAGTTTGAATCCCACCAGGTGATCCTTGAAACTCTATGGGGTGGTTATACTCTGCCCTATAGGAAGGATCACTATGAGTTGGAATTCACTTGACCGTAAGGGGTTTGATTTTCTTTTTGTGGTGGATCATAAAATATTTATCCCTTTGTGCCTGACTTATTTCATTCAGCATAAAAATTTCAAGCTTCATCTATGTTTCAGTATGTATCAAGACTTCATTTCTCTTTATGACTACATAATATTCCATTGTATGAATATACAAAATTTTGTTTATCCATTCTTCTGTTGACTATGCAAAGGCATTTGACTGAGTAGATCATAACAAATTATGGAGAACATTGGGAAGACTGAGAATTTTGGACCACTTAATTATGCTCATGAGAAACCTGTGCTTAGATCAAGAGGCAATCATTTGAACAGAACAAGGGGATGCTTTGTGCTTTATAGACAAGAAAGGTGAGCATCAGGGTTGCATCCTTTCACCGTACCTATTCAATCTGTATGCCGAGCAAATAATCCTAGAAGCTGGACTGTATGAAGAAGAACTGGGCATCAGGATTGGTGGAAGACTCACAAACAACCTGGTACTTTTGTGAGAAGAGGGATGTCTTTGAATATACAATTAAATTACATAAGTGTTCTGTGTCCACGTGTGCATGGTACTTACAATGGATGTGAGCAGAAAGACTTGGAGGAAAGTGGATGACATATCCTTGGGGTAGGAATCAGCCAGTGCTAAACTCTTTCTTTGAGCCTTGCTTCTTAACAATTTTCTCTGCCCTGAGATCAGAATGACAACAAAAGAGTTTGACTAATAAGGAGCTTTGGATATTGAAACCTCAAGGGCCATGGAGACTACAAATAGTCTGTCTACAACCACACACTCAACAGCCTTGCCCAGGTCAGTAAGCAGCACAACTCCCTGAGTACAGCACTTTCATTTTTATAATTCAGTGTCCAAGAACTGAATGTCACTTCTTAGTGATAGCACCTAGGTAATTTGAAGTTCCCCAAATTATGTTTTGCAAATAGGGAGAGATCTTTTTCTAACAGTCCATCTAGGGGCAGCTGTGAAGTAGGTACTTGCAGAAGGTGAGCAGAATGGAGTCATGCGTGAGATTCCTGCCTAATTGTCGATCCTTTTGACATATTTCCTTGTACCTTTACACCAATACTTGAACAACTGTCATTCTGCTAATATCCTACTCTGACTCTAAAATTCCAGGGACTTTTCCCATCTCAAGACAAACTTGTCCTTGCTCAATTTTGATGAATGTTCTAGATTTTTCAAAAAAAAATTTAATATTGTTTTGAGAGAGGTGGGGTGTATGGTGATCTGTTCTTACATTTCTATATATGATTCTTAATACTGCTTTGCAGGGAAGATCATTGGTCTTCATTCTGTTATCTGTTTATAAGAATTCTGAGGGAGGAGGTGGAAAATTAGACAGAACCCACAGGCTAAATCAGCCATTTACCTGTTTCCTTTCATTGATCAATGAAGTATTCTAACAGGCACAACAGCACAGAAGAACAGGAGAAATACCCATGTATTTATGGTACTAGAATTAATAAATTGTGATATTTTGCCATAACAACTATCTTCTTAAAATAACACAATAATATGCATAAAGATGACATACTCTTTTTATTCCTGTCCATTTCCTTCCTTTGTTTCTCAGAGGCAACTATAGTCTTGAATTTGGTAAGCCTCTAGGCATTAGGGTATTCAATCACTAAAATTTGAAGAAGGATGTAGTGGAGGAGAGAGGAGGACTGAGAGAAAAAGAGTGAAAGAGGAAGGAAAAAAGGAAGAGGAGGAAAAAGGAAATAGAGTGAGCATAGAGAAGGATTTGTAATATCTATTTTGTTTCACATTATAGATGTGAGGCTTCCTCTAAAATGACGGATCCTTGTATATCTATTATGTGTCTCATCACATCTATTTTTTCCATCAGACTCATCAACAACATGGAATCAGAAAACAAAACATGTGAAAAATAAGCAGGATTCCTCCCTCTCATACTCTCAGAGAATCCAGCACCGTAGCCCCTCCTCTTTAGGCTGTTCCCATCCATGTACCTAGTCAATGATCTCAGGAACCTGATCTTCATCCTGGGCTTCAAGGTGAATCCTACCTCTGCTCTGTAGTAGCTGTCTGACCTTTGACAATTTGCTTCAAGCTCAGTTTCAACATCTATAAAGTTGGCATAAGTATATTAGTTCATGTGTTGGGTAACGTTGGAGATGCCTCAACTTTATAAATGATACAAACAGGGTCAAATATTAAAAACAATTATCACTCCTAACAAAGGTTTCAGAGATAGGGAAGTCCAGGTACGCAGCTATAATGTTGCATTTTCACTCTTCATATGTTGGTTCCTCCCTAAGGTTGTTTTCCTTATGGTCACCAAAGGCTGCAGCAGTACAAAGATCATTTCAGAAACAACAATAGGAACAGAAACCTGACTGCCTCTATTTGGTCTCTTTGTGATGGAGAGATAGTCTTCCCAATGAATCATTTAGAAGACGGCGCATATTATCAGCCTGGTATGGTACATATGCCCTGCCCAAATCTAATTACTTTTAAGAGAAATTTCATTACCTTGAGAGGCTTAGACTAATTCTTTTATTAGGAAAGTCTGATGTGGAGTCAAGCACCATAGTGACTACAAATGCATACTTTAATGTCAATTCGTATTACTGTGGTGGCTTGTATGTTGTTGTAATGCTGGAAGCTATACCACCAGTATTTCAAACATCAGCAGGGTCACCTATTGTGGACAGGTTTCAGTAGAACTTCCAGACTAAGGCAGACTGGGAAGAAAGGCCTAGCAAGCTACTTCTAAAAATCAGCCGATGAAAACATGATGGAGAACAGAATATGGTTCTGGACCTTCAAATCACTTACTTTGAATGCATCATCAGAAGGGACCAATCATTAGAAAGACGTCATGTTTTATAAAGCTGAGGAACAGCAAAGGCCAGGGAAACCTTCAAGGAGATGGATTGACAACAGCCACTACAATGAACACAAACATACCAAAAATTGTGAAGGTGGCACAAGATCAAGGAGGATTTCATTTGGTTATACATGGTGTCCAATTAGTTGGTACTGACTCAGTAGCAACTAACCGCAACAAATACAATGCCTGCCACCTAAGAAGTATTCAATGTGCTCAATGAATGTGAGCCAACACAATTTTATTTCAGGTCTGGCTTTCTCATTCTGCTCCTTTCTTTTCTTTCCTGCTACTTTCACATATTAGAAGCACTTGCCTCAGCACTTAGCCTAGCAGAGCACCTTTAACTGTTAACCCCATTTGGAAGTGCCTCAGAAGAAGAGCACTTCTGTACCCAATGCCAAGCCTCCTCCTAGGTTGCAACCAATGACTCATCAACACACCTTTTAAAGGCCTGACCCTCTTCCTCCAACTAGGATAACTCAAAAGGGCCATTTCAGTTCCAGAGCTCCCTGCAGGGTCAGCAGAGGCTAATCTTCAGACTGCATCCCAACTCAATTTCTTCCTCTGCCCAATCCTTCTCCCTTCCTTTCTCTTTCACACATGCTGATCCAAGGAGTACTCCCTAAGAAATCTTTGGCATCCTAATCTTCTTCCCAGGAAACCTAACCTGATACACTAAGAAAAGCATGACTGGAGGAGGTGAAGCCAAGATGATGGAGTAGTCAGATGCTTCGTGTGGTCCCTCTTCAACAAATCACACACACACATACACAAAGTAAACTGAATATATATGAAAATCTAAGAGTCCTGAACATCAAAGACAAAGTTGAGAAACTGGAATGAGCAGGAGGGGGACAGACAGTTCAGAAGTAGCTATGAGTTGCCAGACCTGACCTGGCTGGAAATGGCACCCTGCAGGCTGGGTCAACAGGCGCAAGTGGAGAGGCAAGCAGTGACACTTGGGACGTGTTTTCCACATCAGAAGAGAGTGCTCAAACCTCCAGAATCAGCAAGAAAAGGTGATCAGTTGGCAAAAGATAAGTACAAGGGTCTAACCTACTGGACGATTTAAAAAAAACCTTTTTGGGAAGTACCTCTTTCCCATTTATCTGCCACTTCTCCACTCTGCTGTGGATCCCCAGCCAGCTTCAGCTATTGCTGCACTCCTTGGGCCAGAAGCAGGACTCGTTACTCACCCCAGCCATTCTCCTGGCTTTGGAGAGGGAACAAACTAACAAACAGGAAAAATTAATCTACCAGCTCCCCTAAGCTGGGAACTTGGGGCAGACACAGCCCCTTACCTAGGCACAGGCATAAGGGGTCCAAAGACTTTGAATGCCTTTCACCACTGCACAGAGCTGTGTGGGCCCATTTCAACAGCATAGGCCCTCATAAGCACAGTATAACAGGGTATATTCCTGAAGTCTACTTTCATCTGTATCTGCCATAAGGGGGAGTGCTAGGTTCCTGACATTTGACACCACCCTGCCCTTTAAGAACAGTCCTCACCTCCCCACATCAGAGACCTGAGTACTGGTGGCTCCACCCACTCCACTGAACCACTCATGACAGGGATGCAAGAATAAGTGGTGACTCCTAGCTCTTACAGCCAGTAGTCTTGAGTGCCCATAGTCTGGCTGCAAAACCCACCTACCTACATACTCTAGGGAACAGGAACACACCTTCCACGCAGACAATCGGGGCAGCAATCAGCCCCCTGCCTTGATGAGCATATGACCCTTTACTACAGCCAGATACCTGTGCCTGATCCAATCTCTCCTGCCCGTCTAGGACTGTAGGTGAGAATCTGCACTACACACTTGATGACCAACGACAAGAAACCTAGCTGAATCCACACAAGAAAAGTAAATGGACTCCTGGGCTTACATATCCAGTAATAGCACCAGCCACCTGGAGACAGGATATGAGAGTTTCAAGGGTGCCAATAATCAAACTAGCTCACACGAACAGCCTATGTGGGTATATGAAAACAAAACAAGAAGCTAGGATGCAGTAAACAAACATAAAAGAAATAAATATAGTAACTTATTGATGGCTCAGAGATAACAGTCAATATAAAAATCACATAAAGAGGCAGACCACGATGACTTCAGCAAGCCACCAAAACAAGGAATCAAGAAACCTTCCAGACAAAAAAAATTTCTTGGAATTACCAGAGGTAGAATTTAAAAGACTAATATGCTGAAATCTTCAAGAGATCAGGAAGGAGATCAAGCAAAATGCAGAACAAGCCAAGAAACACAGAGACAAAGCCATAGAGGAACTTAAGAAGCTTATACAAGAGCATAATGACAAATATAACAGGCTGCAAGAATCCATAGAGAGACGTCAAACAGAAATCCAAAAGATTAACAATAAAATTTCAGAATTAGACAACTCAATAGAAAGCCATAGGAGCAGAATTGAGGCAATGGAAGTCAGAATTAGTGAGATTGAAGACAAAGCACTTGACACCAACTTATTTGAGGAAAAATCTGATTAAAGAATTTTTTTTTTTAATGAAGATACCCTAAGGATTATGTGAGACTCTATCAAGAGGAAAACCTACGAGTGGTTGGAGTACCAGAACAGGGATGAATAACAAAGAATACAGAGAGAATTTTTGAAGATTTGTTGGTAGAAAACGTCACTGAAATCATGAAAGATGAGAAGATATCTATCCAAGGAGCTCACCAAACCCCATAAAAGATAGATTCTAAAAGAAACTCACCAAACCAAAAAAAGTCACCAAGACATATTATAATCAAACATGCCAAAACCAAAGATAAAGAGAGAATTTTAAAAGTGGCTAAAGATAAACAAGAAGTTACACAGAAGAATCCATAAGACTAAGCTCAGACTACTCAGCAGAAACCATGCAGGCAAGAAGGCAACGGAATGATACATACAAAGCCTTGAAGGAAAAAAAAAATTGCCAGCCAAGATTTATATATCCAGCAAAACTGTCTCTCAAATATGACGGCAAAATTAGGACATTCTCAGATAAATAGAAGTTTAGGGAATTTGCAAAAACCAAACCAAAATTACAAGAAATACTAAAGGGAGTCCTCCAGTTAGAAAATCAATAACATCAGATAACAACTCAAGACTAGAACACAGGACGGAGCAACCGGATATCAACCCAGATACGGAAGTCACAAAATAAATCAAAGCTAAAACACAGAAAATAGGGAAACAGAGGCGTCAATATGTAAAAGACAACAACACTAAAACAGAAACGAGGGACTTAAAAATGTGGTCATTGATCTTTCATTTGAAGAGGAAGGGAAGGCAATATAAAGAAATCAAAGATTGGTTTAAACTTAGAAAAATAGGGGTAAATATTAAGGTAACCACAAAAGAAACTAATGATCCTATTAAAAAACGAGAAAAACATAGACTCAGCAAATAAAAAATCAACAACAATGAAAAAGGTGAAAAGAAAATGCATAAAAACAACTCAGCACAGAAAATTAAGTGAAACAAAGAAACTACCAACAAACAACGCACCAAAAAAGACATCAAATGACAGCACTAAACTCACACCTGTCAATACTTACTCTGGATGTAAATGGACTAAATGCACCAATGAAGAGACAGAGTGGCAGAATGGATAAAAAACACGATCCATCTATATGCTGCCTACAAGAGACACACCTTAAAGACACAAACAAACTAAAACTGAAAAGATGGAAAAAAATCTATCAAACAAACATCACAGAAGGAACAGGAGGTGGTTGAATGGACACGGGAACTCCAGGGTGGAAAGGAGGAGTGTGCTTTCACATTATAGGGAGAGAACTAGGGTCACATAACAATGTGCGTGTAGATATTTGTATGAGAAACTAACTTAAACTGTAAACTTTAACTTAAAGCACAATAAAAAAAAATATGACTGGCCAATTCTATTTGAATAGAAGGTTCCAGTAGAAGTTTACATTCTTCTTTTTGAACCCACTGTGCCTTCTTATTTTTAATTATGTCATAAGTTTGAAGTGAATGAGGTTAGGATGGTGAAGAATGACATTATAATGCCATCTTGTCTCCAATTGGTTTTCATAAAACATATATTGAGAATACTGTAGATTAGCAAATAAAATTCATATGGAAACTACATGTAGTAAAATCAATGGATAAACATATGAAAACATTGTATTCATTAAAGATGAAGGTTTTTAAGTGAATATTCACATGGGACACCATCTTCATCTATTAAATAATTTTTGTCATCTAACTAAATCTACTGAGTATGGATAAACCTACATACTAATGCCTAGCCAGTGACCTTGTGATTTCTCACAGCTCCATTAAAAATCAAAAGCCAAAATATCAACCCATATTCAACTGTGAAGAGAAATGTGTATCAAAATTACTGGGACACAACAAAAAAAAGCTGAATATGAAACCGTAAAAAGGGAGTAACAGGTCTATCTATAGTGATCACAGCCAGAATTGCTCACAGAGAATAGCTTAAAATATGCTCTGTATAAATATACAGAATGAAGAGTGAGAATCAGGGGATATTCAAATGACTCTTAGAAAGTAACAATGCTACAGATTTACATTTTACCATAGCTTAGCTATATTTCTCAAAATATTATTTCTACCATCATACATAAGTTATATTTTCACACCTAAAATTGGAATCAGACTTTTTAATACCTTTGGTGAGATGGATATGCTTTTGGTTGTACTTAAAAAGGCAGCAATGCAATTAGAGAAGGATGGTGTACCCACGTGTGCAAGGTATGTGACGTGAAGGTAAGAGAAACAGGTAGAGGGAAGTAAATGGCATACAGCTGGTCCCCCAGGGGCTGGGAATCAGCTTTCCTGAATTCTACCTTCTATTGTCCTGGCCCTTAAAGATATTCACTGTCCTGTCATCAGAATGACAAGAAAAGTGTTTGGTTAATGAGAAGCTTTGGATATTGAGCCCCCAGGGACCTAGAGTACAAATAGTCTACCTGTGACCACCTCACTCAATATTCCTCCCCCAGCCAGGAAACAGCACACCTGGGAATCCTCCCACAGATGAGCCTCTTGCTCAGGGGCCTGATGCCTCACTTGGTCCTTCTGCATTTCCTGAGCAAAGCTCTCCCATCTGCATCATCCAACATCCAGGGCAGATGTCAAGCATCATTCCTCACTGATGCCAGCCAGGTAACCTAAATCCCTTAGTTAAAGTTTGGAAATGGAGACAGGTGTTTTAATAGTTTCATCCAAGGGAATGACGCATGTGAAAATAGTATGTGCATGAAATGACTGGAATCAAGTCACCCCTGAACTCCTGCCTAACTATCTCCCATCTTTCCGACATGTTTCCTTCTATCTTTGCACTGATGTCAAGGAGCTGTCATTCTACTAGTGTCCTCCTCCCTCTCCACAATGGCAAGGACCATTTTCCTCCTGAACAGCCCCTTCTCTAGCATGATGACTGCTTTCAAATTCTCTGTAATTTCAACATTCTTGTGCCGATGAAACAGGGCTCATTAATATCACCTTATCTTCCCATTCCTGGCTTTCAACATACATTTACATTACAAGTTGCTCCCACTACTCGAAAGTAGAGCATTCCTATGAAACATTTCATAAGCCGAAATGGTGTAAAGCGAAGAAAATTATCATTAATTTATATGGGAAAATTTTGTGAGCATTCCCAGACCCAAAAAATAACTCACCAAATCATACTAAGTAACATCTATAAACCTAAAATGACACTAATGTACAGCGTTAACAGACAGTTCAAAACTATGTCATTTTATGTTGAGATGCTGAGTGTAGGTCCCAGGGAAGGGACTTGTCCAAAAGACTCTGGCTTCTCAGGGTGTTAGCTGCTTCTTAGATGGCTTTCTGTAGAACGAACACTAAACGCTAGTTGCCCTCTTCCCCTTTTTTTATAAACGTGAAAAGTCTCTTCGGATACCTTTTAGTTAATGGAGAAAACAAGTACTAATGTGGATCTTTCATAAAAGTGAAGTGGGATAAAGTGAACTTTCGAAAAGCTGGGGATACATTTATTTCTGTTGCCCAGTTCTGACCTCTTGGAAAAGAGGTCGTGTCCAAGACAGACTCATCACCTGCCTCCCAGTCTGTTTTTTCCAAATTACCAAATATTTAAAATGAACAAAAATAGTGTAATAAAAAAAGACCACCCCTTCATCCTTTTCCAAAATAAATAAATATTGACACTCTGCTATATCAGCTTCTTTTTTTTTAAACTAAATAACATGCACACATATGGCTCTACCTTTGTATTCCCCTCCATTCTTCTCATTCTCATCCCAAGATGGTGTTTGCTGACATTTGATTGTAAGTCACCTCATCTTTTCCATTAGATTCATCGACAATATGGAACCTAGAAACCAAACAGGTGTTTCAGAATTCCTTCTCCTGGCACTGACAGAGGATCCCAAAGTGCAGCTTTTCCTCTTCAGCCTGTTCCTGTCCATATATCTGGTCACTGTCCTGGGAAACCTACTCATCATCCTGGCTGTCAGCTCTGACCCCCACCTCCACACCCCCATGTACTTCTTTCTTTCCAATCTCTCCTTCACTGACATCTGTCTCAGCACCACCACGATCCCAAAGATGCTGGTGAACCTTCAAGCACAGAATCAGAGCATCACTTATGCAGGATGCCTCATCCAGGTCTGCTTTGTCCTGATTTTTGCTAGTTTGGAAAGTTTTCTCCTTTCAGTAATGGCTTATGACTGCTATGTGGCCATTTGTCACCCACTGAGATACATGGTCATCATGAACACCCGCTTCTGTGGCCTGCTGATTCTAGTCTCCTTGCTCGTTAGCATTGTGGATGCCCTGCTCCACAGTCTGATGTTGTTGAGACTGTCCTTCTGCACAGACCTGGAAACGCTTTACGTATTTTGTGAAGTTTTTCAGGTCATCAAAGTTGCCTGTTCTGAAATCCTCATCAATAACATCATCTTATATTTTGCAGCTAGCATACTGGGTGTTCTTCCTTTCTCTGGAATCATTTTCTCATATACTCAAATTGTCTCCTCCATTTTGAGAATGCCATCAGCAGGTGGAAAGTATAAAGCTTTTCCTACCTGTGGGTCTCACCTCTCAGTTGTTTCCTTATTCTACGGGACAGCCTTTGGTGCATGTATAAGTACGACATTTACACACTCTTCTTGGAAGACTGCAGTAGCTTCAGTGATATATACCATGGTAACTCCCATGATGAATCCCTTCATCTACAGCCTGAGAAACAGGGACGTGAAAGGAGCCATGAGGAACCTTATCAGGTCCACAATTGCTTTTCAGTGATTATATTATCTGCTTTGGTTTTGGATTTCTAGATTGCGTCAAAGTGACAAAGTACTCTTGAGCCAGAATGCCTGACTTTTCCATTACCATATTCTTCTAAAATGAAGAGATAACATAATGGCTAAGTGTAATTAAACTTGGGGCTGAAATCTGACTTCACTCTTTGTGTAGCTCTGTGCTGTTTGACAAATTATTTCAACTCTCTAAAATCAATTTCCTTAGTCAGGTTCCACAGAAGCAGAGCGTGAGGTAGGTTTTGTTATAGTGATTTTGGGGAAACATTCTCAGAAGAACGAATGAGAAAGTGGATTGGGCTGGTGAAGGATGTAAGCAAGCCATAACTTCAGCTTTATCCATTGATAGATTCATGTGAATGGCACCCCAGGGTTAGTCTCACTGAGTGACAAGGCATCTGACCTTTCATGCCCCAATTTAGAAATTATTACGACTGTCACTGGTAAGCTGCATGTGCCCCTGGTGTCATCAACATTCACCACATTCAGCTTGATCCTGTATAAAATTGGCTGATTAGATTATTGCTGTGGCTTCAGGTGATTGTGAGATAATTGAAACTTATCACCGAGGAAGGCTTTGGTTTTATGAAGAAAACAACCCTAACTGTAAATACTCAAACAATAAAGAGAGTTATCTTTCATTACAAGGACATCAGGGATTGGAAATGCATAGAAACAGGACAGTAGGACTTCATTCATTTCCCCACGAGGTGCCTTCATCCTAGGAATGGTCCCCCTCACGGTCACAGACGGCTGCGACAGAGTCACGTGTCATAGCCAGACATCATGCTGAGATACAAAGCTGACTCTTCATGGACCTATTGTGAATAAAGAACCTATTGTTAATACACCTTTCCATAGAATCATACAAAAGACATCTCCTCCCATCTGATTGCTGAGAATAGCATCATATATCCCTTTCTAATCAAACTTCCGTTTGCTGTTGTTGTTGTTCTTAGGTGCCGTTCCGTCGGTTCTGACCCATAGCTATCCTACACACTACAGAATGAAACACTGCCTGGTCTTGAGCCATCCTTACAATCTTTGTAACGCTTAAGCTCATTGTTGCAGCCATTGGGTCAATCCACCTCATTGAAGGTCTTCCTCTTTTCTGCTGACCCTGTATTTTGCCAAGTATGACATCCGTCTCCAGGGACTGATCCCTCCTGACAACATTTCCGAAGTATTTAAGATGCAGTCTCACTATCCTTGCATCTAAGGAGCATCCTGGCTCTAATTCTTCCAAGACAGATTTCTTCATTCTTTTGGCGGTCCATGATATATTCAATATTCTTCACCAACGCCATAATTCAAAGGTGTAAATTCTTCTTCGGTCTTCCTTATTCATTGTCCAGCTTTCACATGCATATGATGCGATTGAAAATACCACGGCTTGGGTCAGGCACTCCTTAGTCTTCAAGGTGATATCTTTACTTTTCAACATTTTGAAAAGGCCCTTTGCAGCAGATTTGCCCAATGCAATGTGTCTTTTGATTTCTTGGCTGCTGCTTCCATGGCTGTTGATTGTGGATCCAAGTAAAATGAAATCCTTGACAACTTCAATCTTTTCTCTGTTTATCATAATGTTGCTCGCTGGTCCAGGTGTGAGGATTTTTGTTTTCTTTACGTTTAGGTGGAATCCATACTGAAGGCTGTGGTCTTTGATCTTCATTAGTAAGTGCTTCAAGTCCTTTTCACTTTCAGCAAGGAAGGTTGTGTCATCTGCATAATGCAGGTTGTTAATGAGTCTTCCTCCAATCCTGATGCCCTGTTCTTCTTCATATAGTCCAGCTTCTCGGATTATTTGCTCAGCATACAGATTGAATAGGTATGGTGAAGGAATAGAAGCCTGACTCACAAATTTCTTGACTTTAAACAAATCAATACCCCTTGTTCTGTCCAAACAACTGCCTCTTGATCTATGTAAAAGTCCCTCATGAGCACAATTAAGTCTTCTGGAATTCCCATTCTTCGTGATGTTATGCATAATTTCTTATGATCCACACAGTCCAATGTCTTCGCATAGTCAATAAAACACAGGTAAACATCCTTCTGGTATTCTCTGCTTTCAGCCAGATCCATCTGACATCAGCAATGACATCCCTGTTTCCACGTCCTCTTCTGAAACTGGCCTGAATTTCTGGCAGTTCCTTGTTCATATACTGCTGCAGCTATTTTTGAATGATCTTCAGCAAAATTTTGCTTGGATGTGATATTAATGATATGGGTCTATAATTTCCACATTCAGTTGGATCACCTTTATAGGCATAAATATGGATCTCTTCCAGTCAGTTGGCCAGGAAGCTGTCTTCCATATTTCTTGGCATAGATAAGTGAGCACCTCCAGTGCTGCATCTGTTTGTTGAAACAAATCAATTGATATTCCATCAATTCCTGGAGCCTTGTTTTTCACCAATGCCTTCAAAGCAGCTTGGACTTCTTCTTTCAGTACCATCGGTTCCTGATCATATGCTACCTCTTGAAATGGTTGCAAGTTGACTTATTCTTTTTGGTATAATGACTCTGTGTATTCTTTCCATCTTCTTTTGATGCTTCCCCTGTCATTTAATATTTTCCGCATAGAATCCTTCACTATTGCAACACAAGGCTTCAATTTTTTTCTTCAGTTCTTTCAGCTTGAGAAATGCCGAGGATGTTCTTCCCGTTTAGTTTTCTATCTCCAACTCTTTGCACACATCATTATAATACTTTGTCTTCTTGAGCTGCCCTTTGAAATCTTCTGTTCAGTTCTTTTACTTCATCACTTCTTCCTTTTGCTTTAGCTGCTCGACGTTCATGAGCAAGTTTCAGAGCCTCCTCTGACATCCATCTTGGTCTTTTCTTTCTTTCCTGTCTTTTCAATGACCTCTAACTTTCTTCATGTATGATGTCCTTGATGTCATGCTACAACTCATCTGGTCTCTGGTTACTAGTGTTCAACGTGTCAAATCTATTCTTGAGGTGTTCTCTAAATTCAGGTGGGATATGCTGAAGATCTGTCAGTTTGTCACACTGTAGGGCCTTGCATGCTGCTGTGATGCTGGAAGCTACGCCGCTAGTATTCAGGTTCCAGCAGAATCACCCATAGAAGACAGGTTTGAGCTGAGCTTCCAGACTAAGACAGACTAGGAAGAAGGGTCCAGCAGTCTACTTCTGAAAAGAATTAGCCAGTGAAAACCTTAAGAATAGCAGCGGAACATTGTCTGATATATTGCTGGAAGATGAGCCCCCCAGGCTGAAGACACTCAAAGGGAGACTAGGGAAGAGCTGCCTCCTGAAAGTAGAGTCGACCTTAATGATGTGGATGGAGTTAAGTTTTCGGGACCTTCATTTGCTGATGTGGCACAACTCAAAACGGGAAGAAACAGCTGCAAACACCCATTAAAAATTGGGGCCTGGAATGTATGAAGTATGAATCTAGGAAAATTTGAAATCTTCAAAAATGAAATGGAATGCATAAACATTGATATCCTAGGCGTTAGTGAGCTGAAATGGACTGGTATCGGCCGTTTTGAATTGGACAATCATATAGTCCACTATGCTGGGAATGACAACTTCAAGAGGGATGGTGTTGCATTCATCATGAAAAAGAAAATTACAAGATCTACCCTGAAGTACAACGCTGTCAGTGTTAGGAAAATATCCATGCACCTACAAGGAAGACCAGTTAATGTGACTAT